>NW_027182257.1:12246061-12846061 GCF_029961685.1 Aristolochia californica | reverse complement strand
AATTTTTTGATCGATTAATGATGTGTAACGGCTATAATTTTAGTTAGAAATAACTTATGGTTTGGGAGTCAACACTCAGTTAAAAATGCCTCGCAGACCCCTCTTTTTATGATTGCGAAACCCAATATATAAAAAACTAAAGGAGTTAAAATTCAAAAAAATCAAAGATTCTTTTTGGAATTATCTCTCTCAGCATTTGTTCACTTCCATTTGGATGTTCAATTTTTTTTCAAATCCAAACTTGAGTTTTCTCTTTCTCATTTTTCTCGTAAATAAAAAGATAAAGCAAATAAATCATAACAAAATGAAAATTTTAGTGTTTATCTATGTGAAAAATTGAAAACTATAATAAATGTAAGTTAAGAAATTTATTTCACGCACGAAAAATGAACACCAATGTTTTGTTGTTATCCATGTTTGGGAAATTCCACTAGTGCAACGCCTAAATAGCTTGGTGGAATTTTATGAGAAAGAGATTTCTCATTGATCCTAACATGTTTTAAATGTGGTGAATATGCATGCCAGAAACATGTTGAAGATGCAAATGACCCAATGATGTAAAAATTTCAAGGAGTAGAAAAAATGAAATTCTCAAGTTAACGTGTGGTGGGATATTTACTAGAGCCAAACAACCCACTTTTTGCCTATTTTAGAAAAAGTGGACCTAACAATCATAGATCATCGTAAATTTTTTGAACGATTAATATTCTGTAACAGCTATAATTTTTGTTAGATATGACTTATGGTTTTGGAGTCAACACTCAGTTAAAAATGCCTTCCCACCCCCCCCCCCCCCCCCCCCCTCTTTTGATGATTGCAAAACCCAATATATAAAAAACTAAAATAGTTTACAATCCTTAAAAATCACAGATACTTTTTTGAATTATCCCAAGTTAACGTGCGGTGGGATATTTACCAGAGGCAAACAACCCACTTTTTGCCTATTTTACAAAAAGCGGGCCTAACAATCATTGATCATCATAAATGTTTTGAACGATTTATAATGTGTACCGAAAATAATTTTTGTTACAAATGACTTATGGTTTGGGAGTCAACACTCAATTAAAAATGCCTCGTGCCTCTCTTCTGATTGTTGCAAAACCCAATATATAAAACACTAAAAAAGTTTACTATCCTTATCTAAGTCATTTCTAAATCATAGATTCTTTTAGGAATTATCTCTCTCATCATTTGTGCATTTCCATTTTGGATGTTCAATTTTTTTTCTAATCCAAACTTGAGTTTTCACTCTCCTATTTTTCTCGTAAAACAAAAGATAAGTCAAATAGATCTCAAAAAATAAAAATTTTAGAGTTTATGCATGCAAAAAACTGAAAATTCTAATAAATGCAAGTGAAGAAAATTATTTCACGCATTAAAGATGAACACCAAAGTTTTTTTATGCAAGTTTTGGAAATTCCACTTGTACAACCCCTAATTGTTTGGTGGAATTTTATAAGAAAGAGATTTCTAATTGATCCTAACATGTTTTAAATGTGGTGGATATGCATGGCTGAAACTAGGGGTGGTTTCGAACCGAGCTGGCTCATGAGCGGCTCGTGTTTGGCTCGGTTCCGGCTCGGTTCAACTTGTTATATATCGAGCTCGAGCCGAACTTGAACTCAGAAATGGGCTCATTTAGGTTAACGAGCCAAGCTCGAGTAGAGCCAGGTTCTCCATCTCTGTTCTCCCTTCTCCCTCTCTCGGCCTCCATGACCCTTCTCCCTCTAGCCGCAAGTGCCCCTTCCGTCGCCGCCCCACCTAATCCTTGCCCCCGCTCATCGCCTTCTCTGCCTCTCATCGTCGTCGCCATCGACTTCCGTAGCGTCACCCTCAACTCGTCGTACCCAAACTAGAGCGGCTGCTCTAGACCCTCTCTCGTCGTTGTCACCCCCCTACCACTGCCTGCTGCCGTTGTCAAATCAGCCGGCCACCGCTATCGTCAAAATGACACAGAACCCCCGGATACCTAAAGTTCAGATACCTAAGTTGAGGGGGGGAGATTATTTTCCCCCCTCGACACTCCGTCCCGTACAACGTGCGAACTTGCCCGTGCAGTTCACACATGCGAGTTTTGCACATGTGGTTTTTATAAAAAAATAAAAGCTTGCAAATCCTATTCTTTGCCTATTTTTCCTCTGGATGATGCAATAATATGTAAAAATATAGTGTGTTAAAGTTAGCATTTGATCAAATTTTCCTGTTTATTTTTTATTTTTTATAATTAATTATTTACACAGTTAATTGGCTCACATAATTATTGTATTCATGTATAATAAACTGCAATCATTAAATAATATAATATCTAATTTAGCCGGCCACCGCTGTCGTCACAATGGCACAGAACCCCCAGATACCTAAAGTTCGGATACCTAAGTTGAGGGGGGGAGATTATTTTGCCCCCTCGACGCTCTGTCCTGTACAACGTGCGAACTCGCATGTGCAGTTCACACATGCGAGTTTCGCACATGTGGTTTTTATAAAAAAAATAAAAGCTTGCAAATCCTATTCTTTGCCTGTTTTTCCTCTGGATGATGCAATAATACGTAAAAATATAGTGTGTTAAAGTTAGCATTTGATCAAATTTTCCTGTTTTTTTTTTATAATTAATCATTTACACAGTTAATTGGCTCACGTAATTATTGTATTCATGTATAATAAACTGCAATCATTAAATAATATAATACCTAATTTAATTAATTAATATATTAATTTATTTTAATTATACTTTAAATTACTTATTTGTGTTGTAATCATGTTTGTTTTACCTAATTTGGGGTTTAAATATTATGTTTGAATTAAGTATACTCTTATAAGTTACTCATTTTCTTGTTTTTTATATTTTTCTTACTTTGGGGCACTAACACTGGAAACTGTTTTCCAATTTATATGAAGTCATCCACACTAACACCAAGTTTGAAATTGAATTTCATGTAGAGGAATTAAATGAATTTGAAGCAGGAGATGAAGATGAACTTCAAATTTTAAGTTTGTTGACTAACCCCCCTTATAATTCTCATGTCCACAATAGCTTCAGAGTCATTATTAAGTGCTAGTGGTAGAGTAATAGACTCGTATCGTTCTTCCTTGGTACCAAATACATTTCAAACTTTGATTTGTGGCAGTGATTGGGTTCGGACTCTTCATGGTATAAAGAAAAATCAAAAGGTGAATTTCTTTGATTAATTATTTATTACGATATTTTTTAGTTTTATTTATTAAAATTTTGTTTTATGATTACAGCCTGAGAAGAAGAGTACAGAGACAATGCTACCAGCTACATGATTTTTCATTTTTTTCTCATCATGGTAATTTTAATATTTTTAACGACATTAAGTAACTAGTAGTGGAAGAGTATTTTTTTATCTAACAATAACTAATTTTTTTTTTTGTCATAGGTGGAGATTTTGCTCTAGCAAGGGCGTATATTATTTTCTACCATGAAGAGAAATAACTATAGTTTGTAATTTATAATGGATTTATAGTTTTTATTTGGGTGATTGTAAATTGATAGTGATATTTCATTTAATTTTGTTATGTTTGATTATTGTATGGAATTTGTTTATAATATTATTCAGTGTATGGAGTGTTTAGACTATTTTATGGAGTGTATAAACAATTTCTTGGAGTGTTTATGGAATGTATAAACAATTTTATGGAGTATTTATGCAGGTATTATGTATGTTGATTATGCCCAATTTTAAATAGAGGTCATGTCGAATTTTATACAGGTATTATATATATATAGATTATGCTTAATTTTAAGTAGAGGTTATGCCAATTCTTATACATGTATTATATATATAGTTTATGTCCAATATTATGTAGAGGTCATACCCAATTTTATGTAAAATGTATGCAAAATTTTATATATATTTTATTTGATATATATTTTTTCAAAAGTTTTAAATGTATGTTGAGGCTCGAATTCGGCTCGAAGCTCGGCTCAGACTCTATGGGCTCAAGCTCGATAACAATTTTAGGCTCGAGATGAGGCTCGGCTCGAAGCTCGGCTCGAAATATTTAAATCAAGCTGGGCTCGAACATAGGCAAGTTTGGGCTCTAATTGATCCTAACATGTTTTAAATGTTGCAGATATACATGCCTAAAACTTGTTGAGGATGCAAATGACCTACTGATAAAAAAAATTCAAGGATTATAAAAAATTAAATTCTCAAGTTAACGTGCGGTGGGATATTTACTAGAGCCAAAAACCCACTTTTTGCCTATTTTACAAAAAACGGACCTAACAAACATAGATCATCGTAACTGTTTTGATCGATTAATGATGTGTAGTGGCTTTAATTTATGTTAGGAATGACTTATGGTTTGGGAGTCAACACTCAATTAAAAATGCCTCGCCAACCTCTTCCGATGATTGCAAAACCCAATGTATAAAAAAACTAAAAGAGTTAACAATCCTTTAAAATCACAGATACTTTTTGAATTCTCTCTCAGCATTTGTGCATTTCCATTTTGGATGTTCAATTTTATTTTAAATCCAAACTTGTGTTTTCACTCTCCCATTTTTCTCATTAACAAACAGATAAGGCAAATAGATAACAATAAAATTAAAATTTTAGAGTTTATGATTGTAAAAAATTGAAAACTATAATAAATGTTAGTGAAGAAAATTATTTCATGCACTAAAAATGAACATCAAAGTTTTGTTATCCATTTTTGGGAAATTCCACTAGTATAAGCCCTAATAGCTTGCTGGAATTTTATAAGAAAGAGATTTCTAATCGATCATAACATGTTTTAAATGTGGTGGATAAGCATGCCAAAAACATATTGATGATGCAAATGACCTAATGATCCAAAAATTTCAAGGTGTAGAAAAAATGAAATTCTCAAGTTAACATGCGGTGGGATATTTACCAGAGCCAAACAACCCACTTTTAGCCTATTTTACCAAAAGCAGACCTAACAATCCTAGATCATCGTCAATGTTTTGATCGATAAATGATGTGTAACAACAATAACTTTTGTTAGAAATGACTTATGGATTGGGAGTCAACACTCAGAAAAAATGCCTCTCTCCCCTCTTCCGATGATTGCAAAACCCAATATATAAAAAACTAAAAGAGTTCACAATCCTTAAAAATCACAGATACTTTTTGGAATTATCTCTCTCAGCATTTGTGCATATGCATTTTGGATGATCAATTTTTTTGCAAATCCAAACTTGAGTTTTTTCACTCCCATTTTTCTCGTAAAAAAAAGATAAGGCACATAGATCACAACAAAAAGAAAATTTTAGAGTTTATGTATGCAAAAAATTGAAAACTATAATAAATGTTTGTGAAGAAAATTATTTCATGCACAAAAAATGAACACCAAAGTTTTATTATCCATGTTTGGAAAATTCCACTAATACAAGCCCTAATAGCTTGCTGGAATTTTATAAGAAAGAGATTTCTAATTGATCCAAACATGTTTCACATGTGGTGGATACGCATTCCAGAAACATGCTGATGATGCAAATGACCTAATGATCCAAAAATTTCAAGGAGTAAAAAAATTAAATTCTCAAGTTAACATACGTTGGGATATTTACCAGAGCTAAACAACCCACTTTTTTCCTATTTTAAAGAAAACGGACCTAACAACCATTGATCATCGTAAATGTTTTGATCGATTAATGATGTGTAACGACTATAATTTTGGCTAGGAATGACCTATGGTTTGGTAGTCAACACTCTGTGAAAAATGCCTAGCCCCCCTCTTCTGTTGATTGTAAAACTCAATATATAAAAAACTAAATGAGTTTACAATCCTTAAAAATCACAGATACTTTTTGGAATTATCTTTCTCAACATTTCTGCATTTCCATTTTCGATGTTCAATTTTTTTCAAATCCAAACTTGAGTTTTCACTCTCCCATTTTTCTTGCAAACAAGAAGATTAGGCAAATAGATCACAACAAAATAAAAATTTTAGAGTTTATGTATGCAAAAAATTGAAAACAATAATAAATATAAGTGAAGAAAATTATTTCATGCACTAAAAATGAACAACAAAGTTTTTGTTATCCATGTTTGGGAAATTCCACTAGTACAAACCCTAATAGCTTGTTGGAATTTTATAAGAAAAAGATTTCTAATTGATCCTAACGTGTTTAAAATGTTGTAGATATGCATGCCTTAAAAATGTTGAAGATGCAAATGACCTAAAGATCAAAAAATTTCAAGAAGTAGAAAAAATTAAATTCTCAAGTTAACGTGCGGTGGGATATTTACCTGAGCCAAACAACCCACTTTTTGCATATTTTATACAGAGTGGACCTAACAATCATAGATCATCGTAAATGTTTTGATCGATTAATGATGTGTAATGGGTATACTTTTTGTTAGAAATGACTTATGGCTTGGGAATCAACACTCAGTTAAGAATGACTCACTCCCCTCTACCGATGATAAGAAAACCCAATATATAGAAGACTCAAAGAGTTTACAATCCTTAAAAATCACAGTTACTTTTTGGAATTATCTCTCAGCATTTGTGCATTTCCATTTTGGATGATAGATTTGTTTTCAAATCCAAACTTGTGCTTTCACTCTCCCATTTTTCTCGTAAACAAAAAGATAAGGCACATAGATCACAACAAAATGAAAATTTAAGAATTTATGTATGCAAAAAATTGAAAACTATAAAAAATGTAAGTGAAAAAAATTATTTCACACACTCAAAATGAACACCAAAGTTTTGTTATCCATGTTTGGGAAATTCCACTAGTACAACCCCTAATAGCTTGGTGGAATTTTATAAGAAATAGATTTCTAATTGATCCTAACAAGTCTTAAATGTGGTAGATATGCATGCCTGAAATATGTTGAAGATGCAAATGACCTAAAGATAAAAAAATTTTGGGTAGAAAAAATTTAATTCTCAAGTTAACGTGCGGTGGGATATTTACTAGAGCTAAATAACCCACTTTTTGCCTATTTTACCGAAAGAAGACCTAACAATCATAGATCAATGTAAATTTTTTGATGGATTAATGATGTGTAATGGCTGTAATTTTTTTTAGAAGTGACTAATGGTTTGGGAGTCAACACTCAGTTAAAATGCCTCGCCCCCCTCTTTCGATTATTGCAAAACCCAATATATAAAAAACTAAAAAGAGTTTACAATCCTTTAAAATCACTGATACTTTTTGGAATTATCTCTCTCAGAATTTGTGCATTTTCATTTTGGATGTTCATTTTTTTTCAAATCCAAACTTGAGTTTTCACTCTCCTTTTTATCAGGTAAAGAAAAAGATAAGGCAAATAGATCACAACAAAATGAAAATTTTATAGTTTATGTATGTAAAAAATTGAAAACTATAATAAAAGTGAAGAAAATTAATTCATGCACTAAAAATGAACACCAAAGTTTTGTTATCCATGTTTGGGAAATTCCACTAGTACAACCCCTAATAGCTTACTGGAATTTTATAAGAAAGAGATTTCTAATTGAACCTTACATGTTTTAAATGTGGTAGAGATGCATGCCTAAAACATGTTGATGATGCAAATGACCTAAAGATAAAAAAAATTCAAGGAGTAAAAAAGATTAAATTCTCAAGTTAACGTGCGGTGGGATATTTACCTTAGCCAAACAACCCACTTTTTGTCGATTTTATGCAAAGCGGACCTAACAATCTTAGATCACCGTAAATGTTTTGATTGATTAATGATGTTTAACGACTATAATTTTTGTTAGAAATGACTTATGGTTAGGGAGTCAAGACTCAGTTAAAAATGCCTCGCCCCCCTCTTCTGATGATTGTAAAACCCAATATATAAAAAATTAAAAGAGTTTACAATACTTAAAAATAATAGATACTTTTTGCAATTATCTCTCTCGGCATTTGTGCATTTCCCTTTTGGACTTTCAATTTTTTTCAAATCCAAACTTGAGTTTTCACTCTCCTATTTTTCTCGTAAATAACAAGACCAGGCAAATTGACCACAACAAAATGAAAATTGATCCTAACATGTTTTAGATGGTGTGGATATGCATGCCTGAAACATGTTGAAGATGCAAATGACCAAATGATCCAAAATGTTCTAGGAGAAGAAAAAATTAAATTCTCAAGTTAACGTGAGGTGGGATATTTACCAGAGCCAAACAACCAATTTTTTGCCTATTTTAAAAAATGGACCTAACAATCATAGATCATCATAAATGTTTTGATCGATTAAAGATGTGTAACGGCTATAATTTTGGTTAGAAATGACTTATGGTTTGGGAGTCAACACTCAGTTAAAAATGTTTCACACCCCCCCCCCCCCCTCTCCACGTCTTCTGATGATTGTATAACCCAATATATAAAAAACTAAAAGAGTTTACAATCCTTAAAAATCACAGATACTTTTTGGAATTATCTCTCTCAGTATTTTTGCATTTCCATTTTTTATGTTAATTTTCTTTTTAACTCCAAACTTGAGTTTTCACTCTCCCATTTTTCTCGTAAAACAAAAGATAAGGCAAATATATCACAACAAAATGAAAATTTTAGAGTTTATGTATGCACAAATTGAAAACTATAATAAATTTAAGTGAAGAAAATTATTTAACGCACTAAAAATGAACTCAAAAGTTTGTTCATCCATAATTGGGAAATTCCACTTGTACAACCCCTAATAGCTTGGTGGAATTTTATAATAAAGAGATTTCTAATTGATCCTAACATGTTTTAAATGTGGTGGATATGCATACGAGAAACATGTAGAAGATGCAAATGACCTAATGATCCAAAAATTTCAAGGAGTAGAAAAAACTAAATTCTCAAGTTAACGTGCGGTGGAATATTTACAAAAACCCTCTTTTTTCATATTTTACAAAAAGCTAAAATCCACTTTTTGCATATTTTACAAAAAGCAAACCTAACAATCGTTGATCATCGTAAAACCCAATATAAAACACTAAAAGGGTTTACAATCCTTAAAAATAACAGATACTTTTTGGAATTATCTCTCTCAGCATATGTGCATTTCTATTTTGGATGTTCAATTCTTTTTCAAATTCAAACTTGAGTTTTTATTCTCCCATTTTTCTCATAAATAAAAAGATAAGGCAAATAGATCACAACAAAATGAAAAATTTAGAATTTATGTACGCAAAAAATTGAAAACTATAAATAATGTTGGTGAAGAAAATTATTTCACGCACTAAAAATGAACACAAAATTTTGGTTATCCATGTTTTGGAAATTCCACTAGTACAACCACTAATAGCTTGGTGGAATTTTATAAGAAAAGGATTTCTAATTGAATCCTAAGAGGTTTTAAATGTGGTGGATATGCATGTCTGAAACATGTTGAAGATGCAAGTCACCTAATGATCCAAAAATTTCAAAGAGTAGAAAAAATTAAATTCTCTAGTTAACGTGTGGTGGGATATTTCCCAGAGCCATTGAACACTATTTTTTTTGCCAATTTTACAAAGAGAACACCTCACAGCAATAGATCATCGTAAATTGATCGATTAATGATGTCTAACTGCTATAATTTTTTTTAGAAATGACTTGTGGTTTGGGAGTCAACACTCGGTCAAAAATGCCTCCCCACCCCCCCCCCCCCCCCCCCCCCCCCCCCCCCCCCCCCCCCCCCCCCCCCCTCCCCCTCCCCCTCTTCCATTGATTGCAAAACCCAATATATAAAAAACTAAAAGAGTTTACAATCCTCAAAAATTAAAGATATTTTTTGGAATTATCTCTCTCATAATTTTTGCATTTGCATTTTGGATGTTCAATTTTTGTTCAAATCCAAACTTGAGTTTTCACACTTCAATTTTTATCGTAAACAAAAAGATAAGGCAAACAGATCACAACAAAATGAAAATTTTAGAGTTTATATATGCCAAAAATTGAAAACAATAATAAATGTAAGTGAAGAAAATTATTTCACGCACTAAAAATGAACACCAAAGTATTGTTATCCATGTTAGGGAAATTCCTCTAGTACAACCCCTAATAGCTTAATGGAATTTTATAAGAGAGAGATTTCTAATTGAATCCTAACATGTTTTAAATGTGGTGGATATGCATGCCTGAAACATGTTGAAGATGCAAATGACCTAATGATAAAAAATTTCAAGGAGTAGAAAAAAATAAATTCTCAAGTTAACATGGGGTGGGATATTTACCAGTGCCTAACAACCCTATTTTTGCCTCTTTTACAAAAAGCGGACCTAACAATCATAGGTCATCGTAAACGTTTTGATTGATTAATGATGTTTACCGGCTATAATTTTTGTTAGAAATGACTTATTGTTAGGGAGCCAACACTCAGTGAAAAATTGCCTCCCCCCCTCCTTTTTTGATGAATGCAAAACACAATATATAAAAAACTAAAAGAGTTGACAATCCTTAAAAATCACAGATTCCTTTTGGAATTATCTCTCCCAACATTTGTGCATTTCCATTTTGGATGTTCAATTTTTTGTCAAATCCAAACTAGAGTTTTCACTGTCCCATTTTCCTCGTAAACAAAAAGATTAAGAAAAATAGATCACAAAAAATGAAAATTTTAGAGTTTAGGTATGCAAAAAATTGAAAACTATAAAAAATGTAAGTGAAGAAAATTATTTCACGCACTAAAAATGAACACCAAAGTTTTGTTCTCCATGTATGGGAAATTCCACTTGTACAACCCCTAATAGCTTGGTGGAATTTTATAAGAAAGAGATTTCTTATTGATCCTAACATGTTTTAAATGTGGTGGATATGCATGCCTGAAACTTGTTGAAGATGCAAATGACCTAATGATCCAAAAATTTCATAGTGTAGAAAAAATTAAATTCTCAAGTTAACGTGCGGTTGGATATTTACCTCAGCAAAACAACCCAGTTTTTGTCTATTTTACAAAGCATGGACCTAACAACACAAACATAAAATCCATCCCCCCCCCCCCCCCCCCCCCCCCCCCCCCCCCCCCCCTCTCCCCTCTTCCGATGATTGCAAAACCCAATATAAAAAACTAAAAGAGTTTACAATCCTTAAAAATCATAGATACTTTTTGGAATTATCTCTCTCAGCATATGTGCATTTCTATTTTGGATGTTCAATTCTTTTTCAAATCCAAACTTGAGTTTTCTTTCTCCCATTTTTCTCGTAAATAAAAAGATAAGGCAAATAGATCACAACAAAATGAAAAATTTAGAATTTATGTACACAAAAAATTGAAAACTATAAATAGTGTTGGTGAAGAAAATTATTTCACGCACTAAAAATGAACACCAAAGTTTGGTTATCCATGTTTGGGAAATTCCACTGGTACAACCACTAATACCTGGGTGGAATTTTATAAGAAAGAGATTTCTAATTGAATCCTAAGAGGTTTTAAATGTGGTGGATATGCATGTCTGAAACATGTTGAAGATGCAAATGACCTAATGATCCAAAATTTTCAAAGAGTAAAAAAATAAAATTCTCTACTTAACGTGTGCTGGGATATTTCCCAGAGTCATTCAACCCTATTTTTTTGCCAATTTTACAAAGATAACACCTCATAGTTAAAGATCATCATAAATTGATCGATTAATGATGTCGAACAGCTATAATTTTTGTTTAGAAATGACTTGTAGTTTGGGAGTCAACACTCAGTTCAAAATGCCCCCCCCCCCCCTCTTCTCCCTTCCCTTCTTTCGATGGTTGCAAAACCCAATATATAAAAAACTAAAATAGTTTAAAATTCTTAAAAATCACAGGTTCTTTTTGGAATTATATCTCTCAACATTTGAACATTTCAATTTTGGATGTTCAATTTTTTTTCAAATCCAAACTTGAGCTTTTACTCTCCCATTTTTCTCGTAAACAAAAAGATAAGGCAAATAGATCACAACAAAAAGAAAATTTTAGAGTTTATGGATGAAAAAAATTGAAAACTATAAAAAATGTAAGTGAAGAAAATTATTTCACGCACTAAAAATGAACACCAAAGTTTTGTTATCCAAGTATGGGAAATTCCCCTAGTACAACCCCTAATAGCTTAGTGGAATTTTATAAGAAAGAGATTTCTTATTGGTCCTAACATGTTTTAAATGTGGTGGATATGCATGCCTGAAACTTGTTGAAGATGCAAATGACCTAATGATCCAAAAATTTCATAGTGTAGAAAAAATTAAATTCTCAAGTTAACGTGCGGTTGGATATTTACCTGAGCCAAACAACCCAGGTTTTGCCTATTTTACAAAGCGTGGACCTCACAATGATAGATCATCAGAAATGTTTTGATCGATTAATGATGTGTAACGGCTATAATTTTTTTTTAGAAATGACTAAAAGAGTTTACAATCCTTAAAAATCAAAGATTCTTTTTGGAATTATCTCTCTCATCATTTGTGCTTTTCCATTTTAGATGTTCAATTTTTTTCAAATCCAAACTTGAGTTTTCACTCTCCCTTTTTCTCGTAAAACAAAAGATAAAACAAATAGATCACAGAAAAATGAAAATTTTAGAGTTTATGTATGCAAAAAATTTAAAACTCTAATAAATGCAAGTGAAGAAAAAATTTTCACGGACTAAGGATGACCACCAAAAAAATTTTTATCCATGTTTGGGAAATTCCACTTGTACAACCCCTAATTGCTTGGTGGAATTTTATAAGAAAGAGATTTCTAATTGATATTAACATGTTTTAAATGTGGTGGATGTGCATGCCTGAAACATGTTGAGGATGCAAATGAGCTAATGATAAAAAAATTTCGAGTAGAAAAAATAAAATTTTCAATTTAACGTGCGATAGGATATTTACCAGAGCCAAACAACCCAATTTTTGCCTATTTTACAAAAAGTTGACCTCAAAATCATAGATTATCGTAAATGTTTTGATCGATTAAAGATCTGTAATGGCTATAATTTTTGTTAGAAATGACTTTGGTTAGGGAGTCAACACTCAATTAAAAATGCCTCGCTCCCTCCTCCGATGATTGTGAAACCCAATATATAAAAAACTAAAAGAGTGTACTATCCATTTCACAGATTTCTAATTGATCCTAACATGTTTTAAATGTGGTGCATATGCATGCCTGAAACATGTTGAAGATGAAAGTGAGCTAATGATCAAAAAATTTCAAGAAGTAGAAAAAAATTAAATTCTCAAGTTATTGTGCGGTGGGATAATTACCAGAGCCAAACAACCCAATTTTTGCCTATTTTGCAAAAAGTGGACTTAACAATCACAGATGACCGTAAATTTTTTGATTGATTAATGATGTGTAATGGCTACAATTTTTCTAGAAATGACTTATTGTTTGGGATTCAACACTCAGTTATAAATGCCTCTCCCCCCTCTTTCGATGATTGCGAAACCCAAAATATAAAAAACTAAAAGAGTTTACATTCCTTAAAAATCACAGATTCTTTTTGGAATGATTGCTCTCAGCATGTGTGCATTTCCATTTTGGAAGTGCAATTTTTTTTCAAATCCAAAGTCGAGTTTTCACGCTCCCATTTTTCTCGTAAACAAAAAGATAAGGCAAATAAATCACAAAAAAATAAAAATTTTAGAGGTTATGTATGCAAAAAATTGAAAGCAATAATAAATGTAAGTGAAGAAAATTATTTCGGGCACAAAAAATGAACACCAAAGTTTTGTTATCTTCGTTTGGGAAATTCCACTAGAACAAACCCTAATAGCTTGGTGGAATTTTATAAGAAAAAGATTTCAAATTGATCCTAACATGTTTTAAATGTGGTGGATATGCATGCCTGAAACATGTTGATGATGCAAATAACCAAATGATCCAAAAATTTCATGGAGTAGAAAAAATTAAATTCTCATGTCAACGTGCAGAGGGATATTTACTAGAGCCAAACAACCCACTTTTTTCCTAGTTTACAAAAAGCGGACCTAACAATCATAGATCATCATAAATTTTTTTATCAATTAATGATGTGTAATGACTATAATTTTAGTTAGAAATGACTTATGGTTTGGGAGTCAACACTCAGTTGAAAATGCCTCGCAGCCCCCTCTTTTGATTATTGTGATACCCAATATAATAAAAACTAAAAGAGTTTACAATTCTTAAAAATCACAGATTCTTTTTGGAATTATCTCTCTTAGCATTTGTGGACTTCCATTTGGATGTTCAATTTTTTTTCAAATCCAAACTTGAGATTTCTCACTCTCATTTTTCTTGTAAATAAAAAGATAAAGCAAATAAATCATAACAAAATGAAAATTTTAGTGTTTATGTATGCCAAAAATTGAAAACTAAAATAAATGTAAGTTAAGAAATTTATTTCATGCACTAAAAATGAACACCAATGTTTTGTTGTTATCCATGTTTATGAAATTCCACTAGTACAACCCCTAAATAGCTTAGTGGAATTTTAGGAGAAAGAGATTTCTCATTGATCCTAACATGTTTTAAATGTGATGGATATGCATGCCAGAAACATGTTGAAGATGCAAATGACCGAATGATCTAAAAATTTCTAGGACAAGAAAAAAAAATTCTCAAGTTAACGTGTGGTGGGATATTTACTAGAGCCAAACAACCCACTTTTTGCTTATTTTACAAAAAGCAGACCTAACAATAATAGATCATCGTAAATGTTTCAAATGATTAATAATCTGTAACAACTATAATTTTTGTTAGAAATGACTTATGGTTTTGGAGTCAACACTCAGTTAAAAATGCCTCCCCCCCCCTCTCCCCCCCTCTTCCAATGATTGTAAACCCCATATATAAAAAACTAAAATAGTTTACAATCCATAAAAAGCACAGATACGTTTTGGAATTATCTCAAGTTAACGTGCCGTGGGTTATTTACCAAAGCCAAACAACCCACTTTTTGCCTATTTTACAAAAAGCGGACCTAACAATCATCGATCATCGTAAATGTTTTCAACGATTAATAATGTGTAACGGCAATAATTTTTGTTAAAAATGACTTATGGTTTGGGAGTCAACACTCAATTAAAAATGCCTCGCCCCCCTCTTCCGATGATTGCAAAACCCAATATATAAAACACTAAAAGAGTTTACTATCCTTATCTAAGTCATTTCTAAATCATAGATTCTTTTAGGAATTATCTTTCTCATCATTTGTGCATTTCCATTTTGGATGTTCAATTTTTTTTCAAATCCAAACTTGAGTTTTCACACTCCCATTTTTCTCGTAAAACAAAAGATAAGGCAAATAGATCACAAAAAAATGAAAATTTTAGAGTTTATGTATTCAAAAAATTGAAAACTCTAGTAATTGCAAGTGAAGAAAATTATTTCACTCACTAAAGATGAACAACAAAGTTTTTTTATCCATTTTGGGAAATTCCACTTGTACAACCCCTAATTGTTTGGTGGAATTTTATAAGAAACAGATTTCTAATTGATCCTAACATGTTTTAAATGTGGTGGATATGCATGGCTGAAACTAGGGGTGGCTTCGAACCGAGCTGGCTCGTGAGCGGTTCGTGTTCGGCTCGGTTCCGGCTCGGTTCAACTCGTTAGATATTGAGTTCAAGCCGAACTCGAACTCAGAAATGGGCTTGTTTAGGTTAACGAGACGTGCACGAACAAAGCCAGGTTTCCATCTCCCTTATCCCTTCTCCCTCTCGCCGGAGGTGCCCCTTCCGTCGCCGCCGCACGTAATCCTTTCCCCTGCTCATCACCTTCTCGGCCTCTCATCGTTGTCGCCATCGACTTTCGTAACGTTGCCCTTGCTTCATCGTACCCAAACTAGAGCGGCTGCTCTAGACCCTCTCTCATCATTGTCACCCCCCTACCACCGCCTACTACCGTCATCAAATCAGTCGGCCACCGGTGTCGCTGGAATGGCACAGAACCCCCGGATACCTAAAGTTCAGATACCTAAGTTGAGGGGGGGAGATTATTTTCCCCCCTCGACACTTCGTCCTGTACAACGTGCGAACTCGCACGTGCAGTTCACCCATGTGAGTTTCGTACATGTGATTTTTATAAAAAAAAAAAAAAGCTTGCAAATCCTATTCTCTGCCTGTTTTTCCTCTAGACGATGCTATAATATGTAAAAATATAGTGTGTTAAAGTTAGCATTTGATCAAATTTTCCTGTTTATTTTTTTTTATAATTAATCATGTACACAGTTAATTGGCTCACGTAATTATTGTATTCATGTATAATAAACTACAATCATTAAATAATATAATATCTAATTTAATTAATTAATATATTAATTTATTTTAATTATACATTAAATTACTTATTTGTGTTGTAATCATGTTTGTTTTACCTAATTTGGGGTTTAAATATTATGTTTGAATTAAGTATACTCTTATAAGTTACTCATTTTCTTATTTTTTATATTTTTCTTACTTTGGGGCACTAACACTGGAAACTGTTTTCCAATTTATATGAACTCATCCACACTAACACCAAGTTTGAAATTGAATTTCATGTAGAGGAATTAAATGAATTTGAAGCAGGAGATGAAAATGAACTTCAAATTTTAAGTTTGTTGACTAACCCCCCTTATAATTCTCATATCCACAGTAGCTTCAGAGTCATTATTTAGTGCTGGTGGTAGAGTAATAGACTCGTATCGTTCTTCCTTGGTACCAAATACATTTCAAACTTTGATTTGTGGCAGTGATTGAGTTCGGACTCTTCACAGTATAAATAAAATTCAAAAAGTGAATTTATTTGATTAATTATCTATTACGATATTTTTTTGTTTTATTTATTAAAATTTTGTTTTATGATTACAGCTTGAGAAGAAGAGTACAAAGACAATGCTACCAGCTACATGATTTTTCATGTTTTTCTCATCATGGTAATTTTAATATTTTTAACGACATTAAGTAACTAGTAGTGGAAGAGTATTTTTTTAACTGACAATAACTAATTTTAATTTTTTGTTCTTGTCATAGGTGGAGATTTTGCTCAAGCAAGGACGTATATTATTTTCTAGCATGAAGAGAAATAACTATAGTTTGTAATTTATAATGGATTTATAATTTTTATTTGGGTGATTGTAAATTGATAGTGATATTTCATTTAATTTTGTTATGTTTGATTATTGAATGGAAATTTTTTATAATATTATTCACTGTATGGAGTGTTTAGAATATTTTATGGAGTGTATAAACAATTTCTAGGAGTGTTTATGGAATGTATGAACAATTTTACGGAATATTTATGCAGGTATTATGTATGTTGATTATGCCCAATTTTAAATAGAGGTCATGTCGAATTTTATATAGGTATTATATATATAGATTATGCTTAATTTTACGTAGAGATTATGCCCAATCTTATACATGTATTATATATAGGTTATGCCCAATTTTTTGTAGAAGTCATACCCAATTTTATGTAAAATGTATGCAAAATTTTATATATATTTTATTTGATATATATTTTTTCAAAAGTTTTAAATGTATATTGAGGCTCGAGTTCGGCTCGAAGCTCGGCTCGAACTCGGTGGGCTCGAGCTCAATAACAATTTTAGGCTCGAGATGAGGCTCGGATTGAAAAAAAATTTAAATGACCTAATGATAAAAAAATTTCAAGGATTAGAAAAAATTAAATTCTCAAGTTAACGTGCGGTTTGATATTTACCAGAACCAAAAACCCACTTTTTGCCTATTTTACAAAAAATGGACCCAACAATCATAGATCATCATAACTGTTTTGATCGATTAATGATGTGTAATGGCTTTAATTTATGTTAGGAATGACTTATGGTTTGGGAGTCAACACTCAATTAAAAATGCCTCGCCCACCTCTTCCGATGATTGCAAAACCCAATATATAAAAAACTAAAAGAGTTAACAATCCTTAAAAATCACAGACACTTTTTGGAATTATCTCTCTCAGCATTTGTGCATTTCCATTTTGGATGTTCAATTTTATTTCAAATCCAAACTTGTGGTTTCACTCTCCCATTTTTCTAATTAACAAAAAGATAAGGCAAATAGATAACAATAAAATTAAAATTTTAGAGTTTATGTATGTAAAAAATTAAAAACTATAATAAATGTTAGTGAAGAAAATTATTTCACGCACTAAAAATGGACACCAAAGTATTGTTATCCATTTTTGGGAAATTCCACTAGTACAAGCCCTAATAGCTTGCTGGAATTTTATAAGAAAGAGATTTCTAATCGATCATAACATGTTTTAAATGTGGTGGATAAGCATGCCAAAAACATATTGATGATGCAAATGACCTAAAGATCCAAAAATTTCAAGGTGTAGAAAAAATTAAATTCTCAAGTTAACATGCGGTGAGATATTTACGAGAGTCAAACAACCCACTTTTTGCCTATTTTACAAAAAGTAGACCTAACAATCATAGATCATCGTAAATGTTTTGATCGATAAATGATGTGTAATAACAATAATTTTATTAAAAATGACTTATGGTTTGGGAGTCAACACTCAGTTAAAAATGTTGCTCCCCTCTTTCGATGATTGCAAAACCCAATATATAAAAACTAAAAGAGTTTACAATCCTTAAAAATCACAGATACTTTTTGGAATTATCTCTCTCAGCATTTGTGCATTTGCATTTTGGATGATCAATTTTTTTGCAAATTCAAACTTGAGTTTTTACTCTCCCATTTTTCTCGTAAACAAAAAGATAAGGCACATAGATCACAACAAAATGAAAATGTTAGAGTTTATGTATGCAAAAAATTGAAGACCATAATAAATTTTTGTGAAGAAAATTATTTCACGTACAAAAAATGATTACCAAAGTTTTATTATCCATGTTTGGAAAATTCCACTAGTACAAGCCCTAATAGCTTGCAGGAATTTTATAAGAAAGAGATTTCTAATTAATCCTAACATGTGTCACATGTGGTGGATAAGCATTCCAGAAACATGTTGATGATGCAAATGACCTAATGATCCAAAAATTTCAAGGAGCAGAAAAAATTAAATTCTCAAGTTAACGTGCGGTGGGATATTTACCAGAGCTAAACAACCCACTTTTTGCCTATTTTAAAAAAAACGGACCTAACAACCATTGATCATCGTAAATGTTTTGATCGATTAATGATGTGGAACGACTATAATTTTGGTTAGAAATGACCTATGGTTTGGTAGTCAACACTCTGTAAAAAATCCTAGCCCCCCTCTTCTGTTGATTGCAATACTCAATATATAATAAAAAAAGATACTTTTTGGAGTTATCTCTCTCAACATTTGAGCATTTCCATTTTCGATGTTCAATTTTTTTCAAATCCAAACTTGAGTTTTCACTCTCCCAATTTTCTCGTAAACAAAAAGATTAGGCAACTAGATCACAACAAAACGAAAATTTTAGAGTTTATGTATGCAAAAAATTGAAAACAATAATAAATAAAAGTGAAGAAAATAATTTCATGCACTAAAAATGAACAACAAAGTTTTGTTATTCATGTTTGGGAAATTCTACTAGTACAACCCTAGTAGCTTGCTGGAATTTTATAAGAAAGAGATTTCTAATTGATCCTAACATGTTTAAAATGTTGTAGATATGCATGCCTTAAAAATGTTGAAGATGCAAATGACCTAAAGATCAAAAAATTTCAAGGAGTAGAAAAAATTAAATTCTCAAGTTAACGTGCGGTGGGATATTTACCTGAGGCAAACAACCCACTTTTTACATATTTTACACAAAGCGGACCTAACAATCATAGATCATCGTAAATGTTTTGATCGATTAAAGATGTGTAATGGGTATAATTTTGGTTAGAAATGACTTATGGTTTGGGAATCAACACTTAGTTAAGAATGACTCACTCCCCTCTACCGATGATAGGAAAACCCAATATATAAAAGACTCAAAGAGTTTACAATCCTTAAAAATCTCAGTTACTTTTTGGAATTATCTCTCTCAGCATTTGTGCATTTCCATTTTGGATGATAGATTTTTTTTCAAATCCAAACTTGAGTTTTCACTCTCCCATTTTTCTCGTAAACAAAAAGATAAGGCACATAGATCACAACAAAATGAAAATTTAAGAGTTTATGTATGCAAAAAATTGCAATCTATAATAAATGTAAGTGAAGAAAATTATTTCACGCACTAAAAATGAACACCAAAGTTTTGTTATCCATGTTTGGGAAATTCCACTAGTACAATCCCTAATAGCTTGGTGGAATTTTATAAGAAATAGATTTCTAATTGATCCTAACATGTCTTAAATGTGGTAGATATGCATGCCTGAAATATGTTGAAGATGCAAATGACCTAAAGATCAAAAAATTTCAAGTAGAAAAAATTTAATTCTCAAGTTAACGTGCGGTGGGATATTTACCAGAGCTAAACAACCCACTTTTTGCCTATTTTACACAAAGCAGACCTAACAATCATAGATCAATGTAAATGTTTTGATCGATTAATGATGTGTAATGGCTATAATTTTTGTTAGAAGTGACTAATGTTTTCGGAGTCAACACTCAATTAAAAATGCCTCGCCCCCCTCTTCCGATTATTGCAAAACCCAATATATAAAAAACTAAAAGAGTTTACAATCTTTCAAAATGACTGGTACATTTTGGAATTATCTCTCTCAGCATTTGTGCATTTCCAATTTGGATGTTCAATTCTATTTCAAATCCAAATTTGAGTTTTCCCTCTCCCTTTTATCACGTAAAGAAAAAGATAAGGCAAATAGATCACAACAAAATGAAAATTTTAGAGTTTATGTAAGTAAAAAATTAAAAACTATAATAAAAGTGAAGAAAATTATTTCATGGACTAAAAATGAACACCAAAGTTTTGTTATCCTTGTTTGGGAAATTCCACTAGTACAACCCCTAATAGCTTGCTGGAATTTTATAAGAAAGAGATTTCTAATTGAAACTAACATGTTTTAAATGTGGTAGAGATGCATGCCTAAAACATGTTGAAAATGTAAATGACCTAAAGAACAAAAAAATTCAAGGAGTAAAAAAAATTAAATTCTCAAGTTAACGTGCGGTGGGATATTTACCTTAGCCAAACAACCAACTTTTTGTCGATTTTACACAAAGCGAACCTAACAATCACAGATCATTGTAAATGTTTTGATCGATTAATGTTGTGTAACGGCTATAATTTTGGTTAGAAATGACTTATGGTTAGAGAGTCAACACTCAGTTAAAAATCCCTCGCCCCCCTCTTACGATGATTGCAAAACCCAATATATAAAAAATTAAAAGAATTTACAATGCTTAAAAATCATAGATACTTTTTTCAATTATCTCTCTCAGCATTTGTGCATTTCCATTTTGGATGTTAATTTTTTTTTCAAATCTAAACTTGAGTTTTCACTATCCCATTTTTCTCGTAAATAACAAGACAAGGCAAATTGATCACAACAAAATGAAAATTTTTGAGTTTATTTATGCAAAGAATTTAAAACTATAATAAATGTAAGTGAAGAAAATTATTACACGCACTAAAAATGAACACCAAAGTTTTGTTATCCATGTTTGGGAAATTCCACTAGTACAACCCCTAATAACTTGGTGGAACTTTATAAGAAAGAGATTTCTAATTGATCCTAACAAGTTTGAAATGTGGTGGATATGCATGCCTGAAACATGTTGAAGATGCAAATGACCTAATGATCCCAAAATTTCAAGGATTAGAAAAAAATAAATTCTCAATTTAATGTGCTGTGGGATATAACTTGAGCCAAACAACACACTTTTTGCCATTTTACAAAAAGCGGACCTAAAAATCATAGATCATCGTAAATGTTTTGATAGATTCATGTCGTGTAACGGCTATAATTTTTGTTAGAAATGACTTATGGTTAGGGAGTGTACACTCAGTTAAAAATGCTTCGCCTCCCTCTTCCGATGATCGCTAAACCCAATATATAAAAAAACTAAAAGAGTTTACATTCCTAAAAAATCGCAAATTATTTTTCGGAATTATCGCTCTCACCAATTGTGAATTTCTATTTTGGATGTTCAATTGTTTTTCAAATCCAAACTTGAGTTTTCACTCTCCCATTTTTCTCGTAAATAAAACAATAAGGCAAATAGATCACAACAAAATGAAAATTTTAGAGTTTATGTGTGCAAAAAATTGAAAACTATAATAAATGTAAGTGAAGAAAATTATTTCACGCACTAAAACTGAACACCAAAGTTTTGTTATCCTTGTTTGGGAAATTCCACTAGTACAACCCCTTGTAACTTGGTGAAACTTTATAAGAAAGATATTTATAATTGATCCTCACATGTTTTAAATGAGTTGGATATGCATGCCTTAAACATGTTGAAGATGCAAATGACCTAATGATTTAAAATTTTCAAGAAATAGAAAAATTTAATTCTCAAGTTAACGTGCGGTGGGATATTTACCAGAGCCAAACAACCCACTTTTTGCCTATTTTACAAAAATCCGGCCAAACAATCATAGATCATCGTAGATGTTTTGATTGATTAATGATGTGTAACGGCTATAAATTTTGTTAGAAATGACTTACGGTTTGGGAGTTAACACTTAGTTAAAAATGTGCCGCCCCCCTTCTTCCCATGATTGCAAAACCTATTATGTAAAACCCTAAAATGTGTTTACAACCCTTTAAAATCACAAATACTTTTTGGAATTGTCTCTCTCAGCGTTTGTGCATTTCTTTTTTTTATTTTCAATTTTTTTTCAAATCCAAACTTGAGTTTTGACTCTCCTATTTTTCTCGTAAACAAAAAGATAAGGCAAATAGATCACAACAAATTGAAAATTTTAGATTTTATGTATGAAAAAAATTTTAAAATAAAATAAATGTAAACGAAGAAAATTATTTCACGCACTAAAAATGAACACCAAAGTTTTGTTATCCATGTTTAGGAAATTCCACTAGTAAAACCCCTAATAGCTTGCAGGAATTTTATAAGAAAGAGATTTCTAATTGATCCTAACATGTTTCACATGTGGTGGATAAGCATGCCAGAAAGATGTTGATGATGCAAATGTCCTAATGATCCAAAAATTTCAAGGAGTAGAAAAAATTAAATTCTCTAGTTAACGGTGGTGGGATATTTACCAGAGCATAAAAACCAACTTTTTGCCTATTTTACAAAAGGCGGACATAACAATCAAAGATCATCGTAAATGTTTTGATCGATTAATGATGTGTAACGGCTATAATTTTTGTTAGAAATGACCTACGGTTTGGGAGTTAACACTCAGTTGAAAATGCCTTGCCCTCCCCCCACACCACCACCCCCTCCTTCTTCCAATGATTGCAAAACCCAATATATAAAAAACTAAAAGAGTTTACAATCTTTAAAAATCACAGATAATTTTTGGAATTATCTCATTAGCATTTGTGCATTTCCAATTATGGATGCTATTTTTTTTTCAAATTCAAACTTGGGTTTTCAATCTGCCATTTTTCTCTAAACCAAAAGACAAGGCAAATAGATCACAACAAAATGAAAATTTTAGAGTTTATGTATGATAAAAATTGAACACTATAATAAATATTGGAGAAGAAAATTATTTCACGCACAAAAAATGAACACCAATGTTTTGTTATCCATATTTGGGAAATTCCACTAGAACAACCCCTAATAGCTTGCATGAATTTTATAAGAAAGGGATTTGTAATTGATCCTAACATGTTTTGAAAGTGGTGGATATGCATGTCTGATAAAATTTAAAGATGCAAATTACCTAATGATCCAAATATTTCAAGGAGTAGAAAAAAATAAATTCTAAAGTTAACATGCAGTGGGATATTTACCTAAGCCAACCAACCCACTTTTTGCCTATTTTACAAAAACCGGACCTAAAAGTCATCGATCATCGTAAATGTTTTGACCGATTAATGAAGTGTAACGGCTAAACTTTCTGTTAGAAATGACTTATGGTTTGGAGTCAACACTCAATTAAAAATGTCACCCCCCTCCCCCCCCCCCCTCTTTCGATGATTTCAAAACCCTATATATAAAAAACTGAAAGAGTTTAATATCCTTAAAAATTACAGAAACTTTTTGGAATTATCTCTCTCAGTCTTTGAGCTTTGCCATTTTGGATGTTCAATTTTTTTTCAAATCCAAACTTGAGTTTTCACTTTCCCATTTTTCTCTAAAACAAAAAGATTAGGCAAATAGATCGCAACAAAAAGAAAATTTTAGATTTTATGTTTGCAAAAAATTTAAAACTATAATAAATGTAAGAGAAGAAAATTATTTCACACACTAAAAATGAACACCAAAGTTTGGTTATCCATGTTTTGGAAATTCCACTAGTACAACCCCTAATAACTTGGGGGAACTTTATAAGAAAGAGATTTCTACTTGATCCTAAAAAAATTTAAATGTGGTGGATATGCATGCATGAAACATGTTGATGATGCAAATGAACTAACGATACAAAAATTTCAAGGAGTAGAAAAAATTTAATTCTCAAGTTAACGCTCGGTGGGATATTTACATGAGCCAAACTACCCACTTTTTTCCTTTTTTACAAATAGTGGACCTACCAATCATAGATCATCGTAAATGTTTGGATCTATTAATGACGTGTAAAGGCTAATTTTTTTATTAGAAAAGACTTATTGTTAGGGAGTCAACACTCAGTTAAAAATGCCTCGCCCCCCTCTTCCGATGATTGCAAAACCCAATATATAAAAAACTAAAAATGTTTACATTTCTTAAAAATCACATATACTTTTTGGAATTATCACTCTCTGAATTTGTGCATTTCCATTTTGGATGTTCAATTTTTTTTCAATTCCAAACTTGAGTTTTCACTCTTCCATTTTTCTCGTAAACAAAAACATCACAACAAAATGAAAATTTTTGAGTTTAACTATGCAAAAAATTGAAAAATTTTATAAATGTTAGTAAAGAAAATTATTACACACACTAAAAATGCACACCAAAATTTTGTTATGTATGTTTAAGAAATTCCACTTGTATAACCCCTAATAGCTTGCTGGAATTTTATAAGAAATAAATTTCTAATTGATCCTAACATGATTTAAATGTTGTGGATATGCATGCCTAAAACATGTTGAAGATGTAAATGACCTAATGATCCAAAAATTTCATGGAGTAGAAAAAATTAAATTCTTAAGTTAAAGTGCGGTGGGATATTTACCAGAGCCAAACAACACTCTTTTTGCCTATTTTACACAAGGCAGACCTAACAATCATAGATCATCGTAAATGTTTTGATCAATTAATGATGTGTAACGGCTATAATTTTTGTTAGAAATGACTTATGGTTAGGGAGTCAATAGTCAGTTAAAAATGCCTTGTACCCCCTCTTCTGATGATAGCAAAACCCTATATATAAAAAACTAAAAGAGTTTACAATCCTTAAAATCACATATGCTTTTTGGAATTGTGTCTCTCAGCATTTTTGCATTTCATTCTGGATGTTCAATTTTTTTTCAAATCCAAACTTCACTCTCCCTTTTTTCTCGTAAACAAAAAGATAAGGCAAATAGATCACCACAAAATGAAAATTTTAGAGTTTATGAATGCAAAAAATTGAAAACTATAATAAATCTAAGTGAAGAAAATTATTTTACGCACTAATAATGATAACCAAAGTTTTGTTATCCATGTTTGGGAAATTCCACTAGTACAATCCCTAATAATTTGGTGGAACTTTATAAGAAAGAGATTTCTAATTGATCCTAACATGTTTTAAATGTGGTGGATATGCATTCCTGAAACATGTTGAAGATGCAAATTACCTAAAGATCCAAAAATTTCAAGGAGAAGAAAAAATTAAATTATCAAGTTAAAGAACGGTGGGATATTTACCTGAGCCAAACAACCCACTCTTTGCCTATCTTGCAAAACGCGGACTACCAACCATAGATCTTCGTTAATGTTTCGATCAATTAATGATGTGTAACGGCTAAAATTTTTGTTACAAATGACTCATGGTTAGGGAGTCAAAACTCAGTTAAAAATGACTCGTCTCCCTCTTCCGATGATTGCAAAACCCAATATATAAAAAACTAAAAAATTTTAATTTCCTTAAAAATCACTGATATTGTTTTGGAATTATCTCTCTCAGCAATTGTGCATTTCCATTTTTTATGATCAATTTTTTTTTCAAATCCAAACTTGAGTTTTCACTCTCCCATTTTTTTCGTAAACAAAAAGATAAGGCAAATAAATAACAAAAAAATGAAAATTTTTGAGTTTATGTATGCTAAAAATTGAAAACTATAATATAAGTAAGTGAAGAAAATTATGTCATACACTAAAAATGAACACCAAAGTTTTTTTATCCATGTTTCAGAAATTCCACATCTACAACCCCTAATAGCTTGGTGGAATTTTATAAAACAGAAATTTCTAATTGATCCTAACATGCTTTAAATTTGGTGGATATGCATGCCTGAAACATGTTGAAGATGCAAATGACCTAATGATCCAAAAATTTGAAGGAGTAGAAAAAATTAAATTCACAAGTTAACGTTCGGTGGGATATTTACCGGAGCCAAACAACCCACTTTTTGCCTATTTTACAAAAGGCGGACCAAACAATCATAGATCATAGTAAATGTTTTGATCGATTAATGATGTCTAACGGCTATAATTTTTTAGTAAATACTTATGGTTTGGGTGTCTATACTCAGTTAAAAATGCCTCGCCCCCCTCTTCCGATGATTGCAAAACCCAATATATAAAAAACTAAAAGTGTTTACAATCCTTAAAAATCACAGATAGTTTTTGGAATAATCTCACTCAGCATTTGTGCATTTCCATTTTGGATGTTCAATTTTTTTCCAAATCCAAAATTGAATTCTCTCTCTCTTTTTTCTTGTGATAAAAAAGATAAGGCAAATAGATCACAACAAAATGAAAATTTTAGAGTTTATGTATGCAAAAAATTGAAAATTATAATAAATGTAAGTGAAGAAAATTAATTCACGCACTAAAAATGAACACCAAAGTTTTGTTATTCATGTTTGGGAAATTCCACTAGTACAACTCCTAATAGATTGGTGAAATTTTATAAGACAGTGGTTTCTAATTGAATCCTAAAAGGTTTTAAATGTGGTGCATATGCATACCTGAAACATGTTGAAGAAGCAAATGACCTATTGATCAGAAAATTTCAAGGAGTAGAAATAATTAAATTCTCAAGTTAACGTGCGGAGGGATAATTTACCAAAGCCAAACAACCCACTTTTTGCCTATTTTACAAAGAGAAGTCCTAACAATCATAGATCATCGTAAATGTTTTAATCGATTAATGATGTGTTACAGCTATAATTTTTGTTAGAATCGACTTATGGTTTGGAAGTCAATACTAAGTTAAAAATGCCTGCTCCCCCCCCCCCCCCCCCCCCCCCCCCCCCCTCTTCCAATGATTGCAAAACCCAATATATAAAAAACTAAAAGAGTTTACAATCCTTAAAAATCACAAATACTTTTTGGAATTATCTCTCTCAACATTTGTGCATTTCCATGTAGGATGTTCAATTTTTTCATATCCAAACATGAGTTTTCACTCTCTCATTTTTCTCGTAAACAAAAAGAAAAGGCAAATAGATCACAACAAAGTAAAAATTTTAGTGTTTATGTATGCAAAAAATTCAAAACTATAATGAATGTAAGTGAAGAAAATTATTACACGCACTAAAAATGAATACCAAAGTTTTGTTATCCATGTTTGGGAAATTCCAGCAGTACAACCCCTAATAGCATGGTCGAATTTTATGAGAAAGAGATTTCTAATTGATCCTAACCTATTTTAAATGTGGTGGATATGCATGCCTGAAACATGTTGAAGATTCAAATGACCTAATAATCCAAAATTGCAAGGAGTGGAGAAAATTAAATTCTCAAGTTAACGTGTGGGGGGGATATTTACCAGAGCCAAACAACCCACTTTTTAGCTATTTTACAAAAAACGGACCTAACAATCATGGATCATCGTAAATGTTTTGATTGATTAATGCTGTGTAATGGTTATAATGTTTGATAAAAAAAGTCTTATAGTTTGGGAGTCAACACTCAGTCAAATATGCCACGCCCCCCTACCACACCTCCCCCCCCCCCCCCCCCCCCCCCCCCCCCCCCCCATCCCCCCACCCCCTCTTCTGATGATAGAAAAACCCAATATATAAAAAAATAAAAGAGTTTATAGTCCTTAAAAATCATAGATACGTTTTGGAATTATCTCTCTCTGCATTTGTGCATTTCCATTTTGGTTGTTCAATTTTTTTCAAATCCAAACTTGAGTTTTCATTCTCCCATTTTTGTCGTAAACAAAAAAATAAGGCAAATAGACACAACAAAATGAAAATTTAAGAGTTTATGTATGCAAAAAATTTAAAACTATAATAAATGTAAGTGAAGAAAATTATTTCATGCACTAAAAATGAACACCAAAGTTGTGTTATCCATGTTTGGGAAATTCCACTAGTACCACCCCTAATAGCATGCTAAAATTTTCTAAGAACGCGGTTTCTAATAGATCCTGACATGTTTTAATTGTAGTGGATATGCATGCCTTAAACATGTTGAAGATGCAAATGACCTACTGATCCAAAAATTTCAAGGAGTAGAAAAAATTAAATTCTCAAGTTAACGTGCGGTGAGATATTTACCACATCCAAACAACCCACTTTTTGCCAATTTTACGAAAAGCGGACTAACTATCATAGATCATCGTAAATGTTTTCATCGATTAATAATGTGTAACGTATATAATTTTTGTTAGAAGGGGCTTATCGTTTGGGAGTCGACACATAGTTAAAAATGCCTCACCCCCCTCTTCTTATAATTGCAAAACCCAATATATAAAAAACTAAAAGAGTTTACAATCCTTAATAATCACAGATATGTTTTGGAATTATCTCTCTCAACATGTATGGATTTTTATTTTGGATGTACAATTTTTTTTCAAATCCAGACTTGAGTTTTCACTCTCCTCTTTTTCCCATAAAAAAAAGATAAGGCAAATAGATCACAACAAAATGAAAATTTTAGAGTTTATGTACACAAAAAATTGAAAACTATAATGAATGTAAGTGCAGAAAATTATTTCACGCACTGAAAATGAATACCAAAGTTTTTTTATCCATTTTTGTGAAATTCCACTAGTACAACCCCTAATATCTTGGTGGAATTTTATAAGAAAGCGATTTCTAATTGAATCCTAACATGTTTTAAATGTGGTGGATATGCATGCCTAAAACTTGTTGAAGATGCAAATGACCTAATGATCCAAAAATTTCAAGGAGTAGAAAAAATTAAATTCTAAAGTTAACGTACGATGGGATATTTACTAGAGCCAAACAACCCACTTCTTGCCTATTTTACAAAAATCGGACCTAATAATCATAGATCATCGTAAATGTATAACGACTATAATTTTTGATAGAAACAACTTATGGTTTGGGAGTCAACACTCAGTTAAAATGCCTCGCCCCCCTTTCCCATGATTGCAAAACCAAAATAAAAAAAAAACTAAAAGAGTTTAAAATCCTTAAAAATCACAGATACATTTTGGAATTATCTCTCTCAGCATTTGTGCATTTCCATTTTCGATGTTCAATGTTTTTTCAAATCCATACTTGAGATTTCACTCTCCCATTTTTCTCGTAAACAAAAAGATAAGGCAAATAGATCACAAAAAATGAAAATTTAAGAGTTTATGTATGCAAAAAGTTGAAAACTATAATAAATGTAAGTAAATAAAATTATTTCACGCACTAAAACTGAACACCAAAGTTTTGTTATTCATGTTTAGGAAATTCCACTAGTACAACCCCTAATAACTTGGTGAAATTTACAAGAAAGAGATTTCTAATTCGATCCTAACAAGTTTTAAATGTGGTGGATATACATGCCTGAAACATGTTGATGATGCAAATGACCTAATGATCCAAAAATTTCAAGGAGTAGAAAAAATTAAATTCTCAAGTTAACGTGCGGTGGAATATTTACCAGTGCTAAATGACCCACTTTTTGCCTATTTTACAAAAAGCAGACCTAACACTCATAGATCATCGTAAATGTTTTGATCGATGAATGATGTGTAGTGGCTATAATATTTGATAGAAATGACTTATTATTTGGGAGTCAACACTCAATTAAAAACGGCTTCCCCCCCCCCTCTTCTCTTCCGATGATTAAAAAACCCAATATATAAAAAAACTAAAAGAGTTTACAATCCTTAAAAATCGACGATCCTAAAAAGTCATGGAGTAGATAAAATTAAATTCTCTAGTTAACGTACGATGGGATATTTACCAGAGCCAAACAAACCACTTTTTAACATTTTTCAAAAAGAGGACCTAATAATCATAGATCATCGTTTTTTATTGAATAAATATGTGTAACGGCTATAATTTTTGTTAGAAATGACGTATGGTTTGGGAGTCACCACTCAGTTAAAAATACCTCCCCGCCTCTTTCGATGATTGCAAAACCCAAATAAAAAAAAATAAAAGAGTTTACAATCCATAAAATCACAGTTACTTTTTGAAATTATCTCTTTCAGCATTTGTGCATTTCCAATTTGGATGTTCAATTTTTTTTCAAATCCAAACTTGAGTTTTCACTCTCCATTTTTCTCGTAAATGAAAAGATAAGGCAAATAGATCACAACAAAATAAAAATTTTAGAGTTTATGTATGCAAAATTTTGAAAACTATAATAAATGTGAGTGAAGAAAATTATTTCACGCACTACAAATGAACACCAAAGTTTTGTTATCCATGTTTGGGAAATTCCACTAGTACAACCCATAATAGCTTGGTGGAATTTTATAAGAAAGAGATTTCTAATTGATCCTAACATGTTTTAAATGTCGAGGATATGCATACCTGAAATTTGTTGAACATGCAAACGTCCTAATGATCCAAAAATTTGGAGTAGAAAAAATTAAATTTTTTTTCAAATACAAAAAAGATAAGACAAATAGATCACAACAAAATGAAAATTTTAGAGTTTAAGTATGCAAAAAAATTGAAAACACTAATAAATGTAAGCAAAGAAAATTATTTCACGCACTAAAAATGAACACAAAAGTTTTGTTCTCCATGTTTGGGATATTCCACTAGTACAACCCCGAATAGCTTGGTGGAATTTTATAAGAAAGAGATTTCTAATTGATCCTAACATGTTTTAAATGTCATGGAGATGCATGCCTGAAACATGTCGCAGATGCAAATGACCTAATGATCCAAAAAATTTAAGGAGTAGAAAATATTAAATTCTAATGTTCACATGTGGTGGGATATTTACCAGAGCCAAACAACCCATTATTAGCCTTTTTTACAAAAAAATGGAACTAACAATCATAGATCATCGTAAATTTTTTGATCGATTAATGAAGTGTAACGCCTAACATTTTTGTTGGAAATAACTTACGATTTGGGAGTCAACACTTTGTTAAAAATGCCTCGCCCCCCACTTTCGATAAATAAATAACCCAATATATAAAAAACTAAATGAGTTTACAATCTTAAAAAATCACAGATTCTTTTTGGAATTATCTTTATCAGCATTTGTGCATTTCCTTTTTCGTTGTTCAATTTTTTTCAAAACCAAACTTGAGTTTTCACTCTCCCATTTTTCTCGTAAACAAAAAGATAAGGAAAATACATCACAACCAAATTAAAATTTTAGTGTTTTTGAATGAAAAATATTGAAAACTATAACAAAGGTAAGTGAAGAAAATTATTTCAGGCACTAAAAATGAACACCAAAGTTTTGTTATCCATGTTTTGGAAATTCCACTAGCACATCCCTTAATAGCTTGGTGGAATTTTATAAGAATGAGATTTCTAATTGATCCTAACATGTTTTATATGTGGTGGATATGCATGCCTGAAACATGTTGAAGATGCAAATGATCTAATGATAAAAAATTTTCAAGAAGTAGAAAACATTATATTCTCAACTTAACGTGCGGTGAGATATTTACCAGAGCCAAACAAACCGCTTTTTGCCTATTTTACAAAAAGCGGACCTGACAATCATAGATCATCGTAAATATTCTCATCAATTAATGATGTGCAACGGATATAATTTTTGTTAGAAGTGACTTATGGTTTGGGAGTCAACACTCATTTAAAAATGCCTCATCCCCCCTCTTCCGATGATTGTTAAACCCAATATATAAATAATTCAAAGAGTTTATATTCCTTAAAAATCCCAGATTCTTTTTGCAATTATCTCTCTCAGCATTTGTGCATTTTATTTTTGGATGTTCAATATTTTTTCAAAACCAAACTGGAGTTTTCACTCTCCTTTTGCTCGTAAACAAAAAGATAAGGAAAATCGATCACAAAAAAATGAAAATTTTAGAGTTTAAGTATGCAAAAAATTCAAAACTTCAATCATTGTTAGTGAAGAAAATTATTTAAAACACTAAAAATGAACACCAAAGTTTTGGTATCCATGTTTGGGAAATTTCACTAGTACAACCCCTAATAGGTTGGTGGAATTTTATAAGAAAGAGATTTCTAATTGATCCTAACATGTTTTAAATGTGGTGGATATGCATGCCTGAAACATGTTGAAGATGCAAATGACCTAATGATCCAAAATTTCAAGGAGTAGGAAAAGTTAAATTCTCCAGTTAATGTGCGGTGGGATATTTACCAGAGCCAAACAACCGACTTTTTGCCTATTTTACAAAAAAGGGACCTTAGAATGATAGATCATCGTAATTTTTTTGATTGATTAATGATGTGTAATGGCTATAATGTTTGTTTGAAATGGCTTATGGTTTGGGAGTCAACACTCAGTTAAAAATGCCTCTCCCCACTCTTCTGATGATTTTGAAACCTAATATGTAAAAAATTAAAAGAGCTTACAATCCTCAAAAATCAAAAATTTATTTTTTAATTATCTCTCTCAGCATTTGTACATTTCAATTTTGATGTTCAATTTTTTTTCAAATCCAAACTTGTGTTTTCACTCTTCTTTTTTTCTCGTAAACAAAAAGAGAAGGAAAACATATCACAACAAAATAAAAATTTTAGAGTTTATGTTTGCAAAAAAATTTGAAAACTCAAATAAATTTAAGTCAAGAAAATTATTTAACGCACTAAAAATTAACACCAAAGTTTTGTTATCCAAGTATTGGAAATTCCACTAGTACAACCCCTACTATCCTGGAGGAATTTTATAAGAAAGAGATTTCTAAACGATCTTAACATGTTTTAAATGTGGTGGATATGCATGCTTGAAATATGATGAGGATGCAAATGACCTAATGATCCAAAAATTTAAGCGAGTAGAAAAAATAAAATTCTCAATTTAACGTGCGGTGGGATATTTACATGAGCTAAACAACCCTCTTTTTGCCTATTTTACAAAAAGCTGACCTAACAATCATAGATCATCATAAATATTTTGATCGATTAATAATGTGTAACAGCTATAATTTTTGTTAGAAAAGACTTATGGTTTGGGAGTCAACACTCAGTTAAAAATTCCTCGGCCCCTTCTTTCGATGATTGCAAAACCCAATATATAAAAAACTAAAAGAGTTTACAATCCTTAAAAATCACAGATACTTTTTGGAATTATCTCTCTCAGCATTTTTGCATTTCCATTTTGGATGTTTAATTTTTTTTTCAAATCCAAATTTGAATTTACACTCTGCCTTTTTTCTCGTAAACCAAAAGATAAGGCAAATAGATCACAAAAAAATGAAAATTTTAGAGTTTATGAATGGATAAAATTGAAAACTATAATAAATTTAAGTGAAGAAAATTATTTCATGCACAAAAAATGAACACCAAAGTTTAGTTATCCATGTTTTGGAAATTCCACTAGTACAACCCCTGATAGCTTGGTGGAATTTTATAAGAAAGAGATTTCTAATTGATCCTAACATGTTTTAAATGTGGTGGATATGCATGCCTGAAACATGTTGAAGATGCAAATGACCTATTGATCCAAAAATTTCAAGGAGTAGGAAAAGTTAAATTCTCCAGTTAACGTGCGGTGGGATATTTACCAGAGCCAAACAACCCACTTTGTGCCTATTTTACAAAAAAAGGACCTAACAACGATAGATCATCGTAAATGTTTTGATTGATTAATGATGTGTAACGGCTATTATGTTTGTTTGAAATGGCTTATGGTTTGGGAGTCAACACTCAGTTAAAAATGCCTCTCCCCCCTCTTCTGATGATTGTGAAACCTAATATATAAAAAATTAAAAGAGCTTACAATACTTAAAAATCACAGATTTATTTTGTAATTATCTCTCTCAGCATTTGTACATTTCAATTTTGATGTTCAATTTTTTTTCAAATCCAAACTTGTGTTTTCACTCTTCTTTTTTTCTCATAAACAAAAAGAGAAGGAAAACATATCACAACAAAATAAAAATTTTAGAGCTTATGTTTGCAAAAAATTGAAAACTCAAATAAATTTAAGTGAAGAAAATTATTTAACGCACTAAAAATTAACACCAAATTTTTGTTATCCAAGTATTGGAAATTCCACTAGTACAACCCCTAATAGCTTGGTGGAATTTTATAAGAAAGAGATTTCTAAATGATCTTAACATGTTTTAAATGTGGTGGATATGCATTCTTGAAATATGATGATGATGCAAATGACCTAATGATCCAAAAATTTAAAGGAGTAGAAAAAATAAAATTCTCAATTTAACGTGTGGTGGGATATTTACATGAGCCAAACAACCCTCTTTTTGCCTATTTTACAAAAAGCGGACCTAACAATCATAGGTCATCGTAAATATTTTGATTGATTAATAATGTGTAACGGCTATAATTTTTGTTAGAAAAGACTTATGGTTTGGGAGTCAACACTCAGTTAAAAATTCCTCGGCCCCTTCTTTCGATGATTGCAAAACCCAATATATAAAAAGCTAAAAGAGTTTACAATCCTTAAAAATCACAGACACTTTTTGGAATTATCTCTCTCAGCATTTTTGCATTTCCATTTTGGATGTTTAATATTTTTTTCAAATCCAAATTTGAATTTACACTCTACCTTTTTTCCTCGTAAACCAAAAGATAAGGCAAATAGATCACAAAAAAATGAAAATTTTAGAGTTTATGAATGGATAAAATATAAAACTATAATAAATGTAAGTGTATAAAATTATTTCATGCACTAAAAATGAACACCAAAGTTTTGTTATCCATGTTTTGCAAATTCCACTAGTACAACCCCTGATAGCTTGGTGGAATTTTATAAGAAAGAGATTTCTAACATATCCTAACATGTTTTAAATGTGGTTGATATGCATGCCTCAAACATGTTGAAGATGCAAATGACCTAATCATCCAAAAATTTCAAGGACTAGAAAAAATTAAATTCTCAAGTTAACGTGAGGTGGGATATTTACTAAAGCCAAACAAACCACTTTTTGCCTATTTTACAAGAATGGTCCTAACAATCATATATAATCGTAAATTTTTTGATCGATTAATGATGTGTAACGGCTATAATTTTTGTTAGAAAGGACTTATGGTTTTGGAGTCAACACACTATTAAAAATGCCTCGCCCCCTCTTCCGATGATTGCAAAACCCAATATTTAAAAAACTAGAAGAGTTTATAATCCTAAAAGTCGTAGATACTTTTTGGAATTATCTCTCTCACCATTTGTGCATTTCCATTTTAGATGTTCAATTTTTTTTCATATCAAAACTTGAGTTTTCTCTCTCCCATTTTTCTCGTAAACAAAAAGATAAGGCAAATAGATCATAACAAAAAGAAAATTTTAGAGTTTATGTATGCAAAAGATTGATAACTAAAACAAATGTAAGTGAACAAAATTATTTTATGCACTAAAAATGAACACCAATGTTTTGTTATCCATGTTTGGGAAATTCCACTAGTACAACCCCTTATTGCTTGGTGGAATTTTATAAGAAAGAGATTTCTATTTGATCCTAACATGTTTTAAATGTGGTGGATATACATGCCTGAAACATGTTGAAGATGCAAATGACATAATGATTCAAAAATTTCAAGGAGTAGAAAAAACTAAATTCTCAAGTTAACGTGCGGTGGGATATTTACTAGAGCCAAACAAACCACTTTTTACCTATTTTACAAAAAGCGGACCTAACAATCATAGATCATCGTAAATGTTTTGATCTATTAATGTTGTGTAACGGCTATAATTTTTGTTAGAAAAGACTTATGGTTTGGGAGTCAACACTCAATTAAAAACGCCTCGCCCCCACCCCCCTCTTCCGATGATTGTAAAACCCAATATTTAAAAAACTAAAAGAGTTTAAAATCAGAAAAATTACAGATTCTTTTTGGAATTATCTCTTTCAGCATTTGTGCATTTCCATTTTGGATATTCAATTTTTTTTCAAATCAAAGCTTGAGTTTTCACTCTCCCATTTTTCTCGTAAACAAAAAGTAAGGCAAATAGATCACAACAAAATTAAAATTTAGAGTTCATGTATGCAAAAAAATTGAAAGCTATAATAAATTTTAGTGAAGAAAATTATTTCACACACTAAAAATGATCACCAAAGTTTTTTTATCCATGTTTAGGAAATTCCACGAGTACAACCCGTAATAGCTTGGTGGAATTTTATAAGAATGAGATTTCTAATTGATCCAAACATGTTTTAAATGTGGTTGATATGCATTCCAGAAACATGCTGAAGATGCAAATGACCTTATGAGCCGAAAATTTCAAGGATTAGAAAAAATTAATTCTCAAGTTAACTTGCAGTGGGATAATTACCAAAGCCAAACAACCCACTTTTTCCCTATTTTACAAAAAGTGGACCTTAAAATCATAGATCATCGTAAATGTTTTGATCGATTGCAGATGTGTAACGGCTTTAATTTTTTTTAGAAATGACTTATGGTTTTAGAGTCAACACTCAGTTAGAAATGCCTCTCCCCCCCCCTCTTCAGCTTATTGCAAAACCCAATATATAAAAAAACTAAAGAGTTTACAATCCTGAAAAATCACAGATACTTTTTGGAATTATCTCTCTCGGCATTTGTACATTTCCATTTTGGAAGTAGAATATTTTTTTAAATCCAAACTTGAGTTTTCACTCTCCCATTTTTCTCGTAAACAAAAAGATAAGGAAAATTAATCACAAAAAAATTAAAATTTTAGAGTTACGTATGCTAAAAATTGAAAACTATAATAAATGTAAGTGAATAAAATTATTTCATGCACTAAAAATGAACACCAAAGTTTTGTTATCCATGTTTGGGAAATTCCACTATTACAACCCCTAATAGCTTGGTGGAATTTTATAAGAAAGAAATTTCTAATTGATCCTAACATGTTTTAAATGTGGTGGATATGCATGCCTGAAACATGATGAAGATGCAAATGACCTGATAATCCAAAAAATTCAAGGAGGAGAAAAAATTGAATTTTCAAGTTAAGGTGTAGTGGGATATTTACCAGAGCCAAACAACCCACTTTTTTCCAATTTGACAAAAATCGGACCTAACAATCATAGATCATCGTAAATGTTTTCATCAATTAATGATGTGTAACGGCTACAATTTTTCTTAGAAATAACTTTTGGTTTGGGAGTCAATGATAGATGCCAGATTCTGACATGAGAACTAGGTTAATTATAATAGAATAGCCCTTATAATTGTGTTATAGGTGGGTGTTTATCGGTTTTCAAATGAAACGTGCATTTATTGAATTTGGTATTAATCACTGTCTATATTGCCTATTTTTCTCTCCTGTATTATATTTCATTGCTTTTAGGGTTTATTTCTTCCTGAAGTGATTTTTAAGGATTCAATTATGGAATTTCAGGGGAATTTTGGTGGAGAAGGAGATATTTACCAAAATGCCATTAGTGAAAGGGAGAGATTTTTAGGGTAACGGTGTTTTGAAAGAAAAAGGGAGCTCGAGGGGAAAAATAGGGGGGCCGTTGACCGAAAAGAAGAGAGAATTAGGGGAGGCCACCGACTGTTCGGAGGGGAGACCCGAGAGGGCTCCCTCAAAACGGCGTTTGTCACCGTCGTCCACCACCATTTGACAACCGAGAACAGACCCGAGGAGAGCTCGAGAGAGTCTCCATTGCGGCGAGTTCGACACTGCCATTCTCTACTCGCCAGGCCGAGAGGTGACCGAGTGAGCTCCTCTGGCGCCGATTCTGCATTCCGACCATCCTTCGGTGTCAATTACCCATTTCCGGCAATTTCCAAAGCTATTTTGACTCTGACCGAGACTCGAGACAGCCGGTCAGAGGATTTCGGCACCATTCCATCATCCGCCGCACCACCTCCATCCGTGGGTTTCTATCCCTCTTCGCCGGCGTCGTCTCTACCTCCGGCCACTCACTCTTGCAACCCGAAGCCATCAATTTCGGGAAATTGCAGCACCCGTGAGAACGAACCTGTGTTGCCTGAGCGAGAGGAAGGAGAAGAGGAGAATCCATCATTTTGTAATTTAATTTTCCTATAGTTTGAACTTAGGTTTTGAATGTTTATTAAATTTGATTTGATAATTAATGTTTAAGGAATATTTGTTTTTCGTATATTTGATTAAATTAGCTAGTTAGGGTAGGATTGTAATTTAGGTTGGATTTTGGTATTTTAATCCAATTTCTGTCTTTCACTCTATGCGCCCGAGAGGGGCTAGACGCAAGGATTGAGAATCCGGATTCGTGGCGCTTGAGAGAGGCTCGAATCACGGTAAAATCCAGAGTTGATAGTTTTAGCATCATCACAATAGCAAATTGATTCTCTACATTTTATTGTAATCCGATCTCTGTCATTAACTCTAGGCACCTGAGAGGGGCTAGACGCAAGGATTGAGAAACCAAATTCGTGGTTACGTGGCGCTCGAGAGAGGCACGAATCACGATAAAATCCAGAGTTGACATTTCCTGTTGTGCAAGTAATTAATTAGATTATTGCTTGATAATTTAGGATATAATTAATGTTTAGTTCAGATTAATTTATCATATTTGGTTAGGCTAGTTGACTGAAGAATACACAAAATTTAGTCCTCCTTGTGGATATGACCCTCGCTTCCTGCTAGATTACATGAACAATCCGTACGCTTGCGAGGTATAAAACCCGACGTAATTAAATTTCACATCAATTTTTTGGCGCTGTTGCCGGGGAGGCATGTATTAAGTGTATTTCTTTGTTCTCCATGGTCTTAGGTTAGGATAAAAAAAAACTTGCTTAAGACTCCTATTGGGATGTCTCCATGTGGCCTAGTGTTCAACAAAGCATGTCATCTACCTGTTGAACTTGAGCATAGAGCTTATTGGGCCATTAAGGCTTTGAATATTGCTTTGGCTCAAGCGGCTGGGGAGAGGAAATTGCAATTGAATGAGTTGGAGGATACGTCATGATGCTTATGAGAATGCCAAACTGTACAAGGAGCGAACAAAGCTTTTACATGATAAATCTATTTTTCGCAAGTCTTTTACTGTTGGTAGAATGTTTTGCTTTATAACTCACAATTGCATTTGTTTCCACGGAAGCTGAGATCCAGGTGGTCCAGTCCATTTGAGGTTACACAGGTGTTTCCTCATGGCACTGTTGAAGATCCGCAATCACTGAGATAGGTCGATCTTCAAAGTTAACGGTTAGAGGCTCAAACCGTATCGTGAGAATGTCCCCACACTGGAGGAGGTGATGGTGATTTTCTTGGAGGAACCTATCCATTCATCTTGACTGTGTCAGAGTCTTGCTTACGACTATAAACTTAGCACAATGTGGGAAACCTCCACGTTTCTATCCCTTTGTACATTACAGTTTTTATTTTTGGCTTATTCATTCTTATTGGGATAACCTTTGGTGTACTCTAGTCTTGATTGATTGGAGGTCCCCCGGCGATGCTGGCCCCGACATGGACTCGGGGTACTCTCTTGCCGGCTGAGAGCATAAATGGTTCCGGTAGTCGATGACCAGACTTTTGGTCCCTAGTTTGAGAGGTCTATACTCAAACAACCGTTCTGGAATTGACCAGTTTGATCTTGAAGTATTGAATGAAAACCTTATGGTGAGTAACTCATGGACTTGTGTTCAACGCGTGATTCCTACTGCCTTCAGTGGCCAGTCACACGGAGATTTCTTCAAAGTGTGATGTGGGATAGCGGTTTCATCTACGGATGATTACCTACCGGTACGGCTGATACGAGTAAACCTTCTTTGAGGGAGACTATGTATCATTCCTGGGGGTCGTTATTGACTCTTCGGTATTATTGTTGATGACCAAACACATATGGTCCCACCTATGGATTTAGGAACCCTGAGGGAGCTTAACCCTCACTCTACTGGAGTATAACTAGCTAAGCTATGAGTCAACTAGAGTAGTAGCTACTAGACGAGAAGACTGGCACCAGAACCGACGTTAAGGCCAGCAATAAATCGTCTAGTAAATCAGATATTTTAGTGATTGTTAGTTGGTTTGTTTGAGGATGTGTCATGCTCTAGGTTTGGGGGTGTTTGTTGATATCTCTTTTCCTTGCACTGTTTGGCTTCACTTTACTTCTTGTGTGCCAATGGAGCATGTGGTTTCCATGAGTTTTATTATTCTTTAGATGTTATTCCTTTTTGTAGTCGTTCTGGTGTTTTAACTTTTCCCCATTGAGGACAATGTCAAGTTTAGGTTTATGGAGGGGGGGGGGGGGGGGGGGGGGGGGGAATCGCTCTTTTATGTCTTAGCAATGATTTTCTTTTGATTTTTGTTCTTGGTTTTCAAATTACTCCTCTTAGTATGTGGTTAACTTTAGTAGAGTTAAAATAAGTTGCTCAAATGTGTTTCAGATTTTTTTGTAAAACTGTGTAGAATATGCCTATTAGAAATCTGATATCATTTGTTGTGATCCATGATAATTCAGTGGGATAACTTACGATTACCTTAGAATTGGAATTTATTTGCAACAGAGAACATGTAAATCTAGTGTTGATCTATGTTAGTCTGAATAGTCTTGTATGCCTATTTGAACTCATTCTTTTTTATATCTCAGTGAAATTCCTTGATGAATGCAAATGGAAATGCTCTTGCTTGCAAAAGACAGATAACCTCAGAAACAGCCTGGGCAAACCTAGGGACATGCACCGGAACAGTCTGTTACTTAAAAATAAGTACATGTGCAGTGAAGACGATTACAAAATGGTGGTAATACCAAAAGTATTCAGTGAAACAAAAATTACGCTGGTAATAGCAAAAATGCGTTGGTAATAGCAAAAAATGAGTTTAAATCTGGAAGCAATGAGTTTCCTTAACTTTGATGATGAATTGTATGTTGAAAGAAGTTGCAGGTTAAGATTGAAATTTGTATACTTCTTTTGTGAGATTGTCAGACAACAGGCTTACTCTACTATTTTCTCTTAATTGTGATGTGACCAGGATTTTATTGTTATTTGTTGCCTCTTTGTTCTGTTGAAGTAATTGCTTATGGGTCACATTGGTTCAGGTGGAGTAACAATGAGTGTATTTGGATTGATAATGTGCTACATTTTACACAGGTTTTCAAATTGAGCAGGGTTTCAGATGATTTTCAGATATTTTACGATACTAAGTGTTAGTCATATGCTAATGAGGAGTAAATTTTCTTAAGTTTTCTTTTTATATTGTTGATTTAGATGAATTTTGTGGGTAAATTCCATGCAAACCCTCACGAGACACAACTCGTCCACTACCGTCAAGTAGGGGTTTAACGGCTTGTTGCATACGCTAAATGCAATCGTGTTCCCTACGAAAGTGGTATTTTGTTTTCCTAGGCTTAATTTTGGTTCTATTGTTGTTTTGCTAGGTAGTAGCAAAGATTTAGGTTTGGGGGTGTGATAGATGCTAGATTCTAACATGAGAACTAGGTTAATTATAATATAATAGCCCTTATAATTGTGTTATAGGTGGATATTTATTGGTTTTCAAATGAAACATGCATTTATTGAATTTGGTATTAATCACTGTCTATATTACATATTTTTCTCTTCTGAATTATATTTCATTGCTTTTAGGGTTTATTTCTTCCTAAAATAATTTTTATGGATTCAATTATAAAATTTCAGGAGAATTTTTGTGGAGAAGGAGATATTTACCAAAATGCCATTAGTGAAAGGGAGAGATTTTTAGGGTAACGGCGTTTTAAAAGAAAAAGGGAGCTCGAGGGGAAAAACAGGGGGGCCGTTGACCAGAAAGAAGAGAGAAACAGGGGAGGCCATCGACCGTTCAGAGGGGATACTCGAGAAGGCTCCCTCCAAACAACGTTCATCATCGTCGTCCACCACCATCCGGCAACAGAGAACAGACCCGAGGAAAGCTCGAAAGAGTCTCCATCACGGCAAGTTCGACACTGCCATTCTCTGCTCGCTAGGCTGAGAGGTGACCCGAGAGGGCTCCTCCGGCGCCGATTCCGCGTTCCAGCCATCCTCCGGCGTCGATTACCCATTTCCGACCATTTTCAAAGCTATTTCAACTCCGACTGAGACTCGAGATAGCCGGTCAGAGGATTTTGGCTCCATTCCATCGTCCGCCGCACCACCTCCATCCGTGGGTTTCTATCCCTCTTCGCCAGCATCATCTCTACCTCCGGCCACTTTTTCTTGCAACCCGAAGCCATCAATTACGGGAATTACAGCACCCGTGAGAATGAGCCTGTGCTGCCCGAGCGAGAGGAAGGTGAAGGGGAGTAATCTGTCATTTTGTAATTTAATTTTCCTATAGTTTGAACTTAGGTTTTGAATGTTTATTAAATTTGATTTGATAATTAATGTTTAAGGAATATTTGTTTTTCGGATATTTGATTAAATTAGCTAGTTAGGGTAGGATTGTAATTTAGGTTGGATTTTGGTATTTTAATCCAATTTCTGTCTTTCACTCTATGTGCCCGAAAGGGTTAGACGCAAGGATTGAGAATCCAGATTCCTGGTTACGTGGCGCTCAAGAGAGGCACAAATCACGGTAAAATCCAAAGTTGACGTTTCCTGTTGTGCAAGTAGTTAATTAGATTATTGCTTGGTAATTTAGCATATAATTAGTGTTTAGTTTAGATTAATTCATCATATTTGGTTAGGCTAGTTGACTGAAGAATACACAAAATTTAGTCCTCCCTGTGGATATGACCCTCGCTTCCAGCTAGATTACATGAACGATTCATACGCTTGCGAGGTATAAAACCCGATGTAATTAAATTCCACATCAGTCAACACTCAGTTAAAAACGTGTCACCCCTCAACAGATGATTGCAAAACCCAATATATAAAATACAAAAAGATTTTACGATCCCTAAAAATCTCAGATACTTTTTGGAATTATATCTCTTAGCATTAGTGCATTTCCATTTTGGATGTTCAATTTTTATTCAAATCCAAACTAGAATTTTCACTCTCCCATTTTTCTCAAAAACAAAAAGATAAGGCAAAAAAATCACAACAAAATAAAAATTTTACAGTTTATGTATGCAAAAAATTGAAAACTATAATAAATGTAAGTGAAGAAAATTATTTAACGCACTAAAAAGGAACACCAAAGTTTTGTTATCAATGTTTGGGATATTCCACTAGTACAACCCGTAATAGCTTGGTGGAATTTTATAAGAAAGAGATTTCTAATTGATCCTAACATGTTTTAAATGTGGTGGATATGCATGCCAGAAACATGTTAAAGATGCAAATGACCTAATGATCCAAAAATTTCAAGGAGTAGAAAAATTTAATTTCTCAAGTTAACGTGCGGTGGGTTATTTACCAAAGCCAAACAACCCAGTTTTTTCCTATATTACAAAAAGAGGACCTAACAATCATAGATCATCATAAATGTTTTGATCGATTAATGATGTGCAACGGCTATAATTTTTGTTAGAAATGACCTATGGTTTTGAAGTCCATACTCAGTTACAAACGTTCAACCCCCCCCCCCCCCCCCCCCCCCCCCCCCCCCCCCCCCACACACACACACACACACACACACACACACTCCCACCCTATTCCAATGATTGCAAAACCCTATATATAAAAAACTAAAAGTGTTTACAATCCTTAAAAATCACAGATACTTTTTTGGAATTTTCTCTCTCAGCATTTGAGCATTTCCAATTTGGATGTTCAATTTTTTTTTAAATCCAAACTTGAGTTTTCTCCCTCCCATTTTTCTTGTAAACAAAAAGATAAGGCAAATAGATCACAACAAAATGAAAATTTTACAGTTTATGAAGCAAAAAAATTGTAAAATATAATAAATGTAAGTGAAGAAAATTATTTCATGCACTAAAAATGAACACCAAAGTTTTGTTATCCATGTTTGAGAAATTCCACAAGTACAACCCCAAATAGCTTGGTGGATTGCAAATGACCTAATGATTAGAAATATTCAAGGAGTAGAAAAAAATTAACTTCTTAAGTTAACGTGCGGTGGGATATTTACTTTTTGCTTATAATACAAAAAGCGGACCTAACAATCATAGATCATCGTTAAATATTTTGATCGATTAATGATGAGTAACGGCTATAATTTTTGTTAGAAATGATGTAAGGTTTGGGAGTCAACACTCTGTTTAAAATGCATCTCCTCTTCCTATGATTGCAAAACCAAATATACAAAAAAATAAAAAGTGCATACAGTCCTTAAAAATCACAAATACTTTTTGGAATTATCTCTCTCAGCATTTGAGCATTTCCATTTTGGATGTTCAATTTTTTTTCAAATCCAAAGTTGAGTTTTCACTCTTCCATTTTTCTCGTAAACAAAATGATAAGGCAAAAAAGATCACAACAAAAGGGAAATTTTAGAGTTTATGTATACAAAAAATTGAAAACTATAATAAATTTAAGTGAAGAAAATTATTTCACGCACTAAAAATGAACACCAAAGTTTTGTTATCCATGTTTGGGAAATTCTACTAGTAATACCCCTAATAACTCGGTGGAATTTTATCAGAAAGATAATTCTATTTGATCCTAACATGTTTTAAATGTGGTGGATATGCATGCCTGAAACATGTTGAAGATGCAAATCACTTAATGATAAAAAAATTTTGAGTAGAAAAAATTAAATTCTCTAGTCAACGTGTGGTGGGATATTTACCAGAGCCAATCAACCCACTTTTTGCCTATTTTACAAAAAGCGAACCTAACAATCATAGATCATCGTAAAGATTTTGATCGATTAATGATGTGTAATGGCTATTATTTTTTTTAGAAATGACTTATGGTTTGGGAGTAAACAGTCAGTTAAAAATGCCTCGCCACCTCGTTCCGATGATTGTAAAACCCAATATATAAAAAACTAAAAGAGTTTCCATCCTTTAAAAATCAAAGATACTTTTTGGAAGTATCTGTCTCAGCATTTTTGCATTTCCATTTTGGGAATTCAATTTTTTTCAAATCCAAACTTGAATTTTCACACTCCTATGTTTCTCATAACCAAAAAGATAAGGCAAATAGATCACAACTAAATGAAAATTTTTGGGTTTATGTATGCAAAAAACTTAAAACTATAATAAATGTAAGTGAAGAAAATTATTTCTTGCTCTAAAAATGAACACCAAAGTTTTGTTACCCATGTTTTGCAAATTCCACTAGTACAACCCCTAATAGCTTGGTGGAATTTTAGAAGAAAGAGATTTCTAATTGATCCTAACATGTTTTAAATGTGGTGGATAAGCATGCTTAAAACATGTTGAAGTTTCAAATGACCTAATGATCCAAAAATTTCGAGTAGAAAAAATTAAATGCGCAAGTTAATGTGCGGTGGGATATTTACCAGAGCCAAACAACCCACTTTTTACTGATTTTACAAAAAGTGGACCAAACCATTATAGTTCACGTAAATGTTTTGAATGATAAATGATGTGTAACGGCTGTTATTTTTTTTAGAAATGACTTATTGTTCGGGAATCAACACTACGTTAAAAATGCCTCCCCCTTCTTCCGATGATTGCAAAACCCAATATATAGAAAATTAAAGGAGTTTACAATCCTTAAAAATCACAGATACTCTTTGGAATTTTCTCTCTCAGCATTTGTGCATTTCCATTTTGGATGTTCAATTTTTTTTCAGAGTTTTAACTCTTCCATTTTTCTCGTAAACAAAAGGATAAGGCAAATAAATCACAACAAAAGGAAAATTTCAGAGTTTATGTATGAAAAAATTGAAGACTATAATAAATTTAAGTGAAGAAAATTATTTCACGCACTTAAAATGAACAACAATGTTTTTTTTATCCATGTTTGGGAAATACCACTAGTACAACCCTTAATAGCTTGGTGGAATTTTATAAGAAAGTGATTTCTAATTGATCCTAACAAGTTTTAAATGTTGTGGATATGCTTGCCTGAAACATGTTGAAAATGCAAATGACCTAATGATCCAAAAATTTAAAGGAGTAGAAAAAATTAAATTCTCAAGTTAATGAGCGGTGGGATATTTACCAGAGCCAAACAACCAACTTTTTACCTATTTTACAAAAAAACAGACCTAAGAATCATTGATCATCGTAAATATTTGGATCGATTAATGCTGTGTAATGGCTATAATTTTTGTTAGGAATGACTTATGGTTTGGAATTCAACACTCAGTTAAAAATGCTTCGCCCCCTCTTCCGATGATTGCAAAACCCAATATATAAAAAACTAAAAGAGTTTACAATCCTTAAAAATCACATATACTTTTTGGAACATTTTTGCATTTCCATCTTGGATATTCAATATGTTTTCAAATCCAAACTTGGGTTTTCAAATCCCATTTTTCTCGTAAACAAAAAGATAAGGCAAATGGATCACAACAAAATGAAAATTTTAGAGTTTATGTATGCAAAAAATTGAAAACTATAATAAATGTGCGTGAAGAAAATTATTTCATGCATTAAAAATGAACACCGAAGTTTTGTTATATATGTTTGGGAAATTTCACTTGTGCAACCCCTAATAACTTGCAAGAATTTTATAAGAAAGAGATTTCTAATTGATCCTAACATGTTTTAAATGTGGTGGATATGCATGCATGAAACATGTTTAAGATGCAAATGACCTAATGATCCAAAAATTTCGAGTAGAAAAAATTAAATTCTCAAGTTAACGTGCTGTGGGATAATTACCTAAGCCAAACAACCCACTTTTTGCCTATTTTACAAAAAGCGGACCTAACAATCATAGATCATCGTAAATATTTTGATCTATTAATGATGTGTAACGACTACAATTTTTTTAGAAATGACTTATGGTTTGGGTGTCAGCAGGCAGTTAAAAATGACTCGCCCGCGCCTCTTCCGATGATTGCAAAACCCAATATGTAAAAAACTAAAAGAGTTTAAAATACTTAATAATCACATATACTTTTAGGAATTATCTCTCTCAGCATTTGTGCATTTCCATTTTGGATGTTCAATTTTTTTTCAATTCCAAACTTGAATTTTCACTCTCCCATTTTTCTCCTAAACAAAAAGATAAGGCAAATAGATCACAACAAAATGAAAATTTTAGAGTATATGTATGCAAAAAATAGCAAACTATAATAAATTTAAGTTAAGAAAATTATTTCATGCAATAAAAATCAACACCAAAGTTTTGTTATCCATGTTTTGGAAATTCCACTTTCACAACCCCTAAAAGCTTGGTGGAATTTTATAAGAAAGAGATTTCTAATTGATCCTAACATGTTTTAAATGTGGTGGATATGCATAACTGAAACATGTTGAAGATGCAAATGACCTAATGATCCAAAAAATTCGAGTAGAAAAAATTAAATTCTCAAGTTAACGAGCAGTGGGATATTTACCAGAGCCTAACAACCCACTTTTTGCCTATTTTACCAGAAAACAGACCTAAGAATCATTTATCATCGTAAATTTTTTGATCGATTAATGATGTGTAACGGCTATATTTTTTTTTGAAATGACTTATGGTTTGGGAGTCAACACTCAGTTAACATCGCTTTACCCGATGTTCACTTTTTTTTCAAATCCAAACTTGAGTTTTCTCTCTCCCATTTTTCTCCTAAACAAAAAGATAAGGCAAATAGATCACAACAAAATGAAAAATTTAGAGTTTACACATGCAAAAAAATGAAAACTATAATAAAATTAAGTGAAGAAAATTATTTCACGCACTCAAAATGAACACCAAAGTTTTGTTATCATTGTTTCGAAAATTTGACTAGTACAACCACAAATAGCTTGCGGGAATTTTATAAGAAAGAGATTTCTAATTGATTATAACATGTTTTAAATGTGGTGAATATGCATGCTTGAAAAATGTTGAAGATGTAAATAACCTAATTATCCAAAAAATTCAAGGAGTAGAAAAAATTAAATTCTCAAATTAAAGTGTGGTGGGATATTTACCAGAGCCAAACAACCTACTTTTTGTCTTTTTAAAAATAAGCGGACCTAACAATATTTGATCATCGTAAATGTTTTGAACGATTAATGATGTGTAACGGCTATAATTTTTGTTAGAAATGACTTATGGTTTGGGAGTCAACATTTAGTTAAAAAACATATCCCCCCCCCCCCTCTTCCGATGATTGCCAAACACAATATATAAAAAAACTGAAAGAGTTTACCATCCTTAAAAATCATAGATTATTTTTTGGAATTATCTCTCTCAGCATTTGTGCATTTCCATTTTGAATGTTCCATTTTTCTTCAAATCCAAACAAGATTTTTCACTCTCTCATTTTTCTCTTAAACAAAAAGATAAGGAAAACAAATCACAAAAAAATGAAAATTTTAGAATTTAAGTATTCAAAAAATTGAAAACTATAATAATTGCCAGTGAAGAAAATTATTTCACGCACTAAAAATGAACACCAATATTTTGTTATCCATGTTTGGGAAATTCCACTAGTACCACCCCTAATAGCTTAGTGGAATTTTATAAGAAAGAGATTTCTAATTGATCCTAACATGTTTTAAACGTGGTGAATATGCATGCCTGAAACATGTTGAACATGCAAATGACGTAATGATCCAAAAATTTCAAGCAGTAGAAAAAATTAAATTCTCAAGTTAACATGCGGTGGGATATTTACCAAAGCCAAACAACCCACTTTTTTCCTATTTTAAAAAAAGTGGGCCTAACAATAATAAATCATCGTAAATGTTTTGATCGATTAATGATGTGTAATGGCTATAATTTTTGTTCGAAATGACCTATGGTTTGGGAGTCAACACTCAGTTAAAAATGCCTCGCCCCTCCTCTTCCGCTGATTTCAAAACCCAATATATAAAAATTTAAACAATTTACCATCCTTAAAAATCACAGATACTTTTTTGAATGAACTCTCTAATATTTTGTGCAATTCCATTTTGGTTGTTCAATTTTTTTTTGCAACCAAACTTTAGTTTTCACTCTCCCTTTTTTCTCGTAAACAAAAAGATAAGGCAAATAGATAAAAAAAAATGAAAATTTTAGAGTTTATGTATGCTGAATATTGAAAACTATAACAAATGTAAGTGATGAAAATTATTTCATGCACTAAAATTGAACACCAATGTTTTTCTATTCTTGTGTTGGAAATTCCTCTAGTACAACCCCTAATAGTTTGGTGGAATTTTATAAGAATGAGATTTCTAATTGATCTTAACATGTTTTAAATGTGGTGGATGTGCATGCCATAAACATGTTGAAGATGCAAATGACCTAATGATCGAAAAATTTCAAGGAGTAGAAAAAATTAAACTCTCAAGTTAACGTGCGGTAGGATATTTACCAAAGCCAAACCACCCATTTTTTACCTATTTTACAAAAAGCGGACCTAACAATCATAGATCATCGTAAATGTCTTGATCGATTAATGATGTGTAACGGCTATAAATTTTGTTAGAAGTGACTTATGGATTGCCAGTCAACACTCAGTTAAAAATGCCTCGCCACCCCTCTTCCGATGATTTCAAAACCAAATATTTAAAAAACTAAGAGAGTTTACAATTTTGGATGTTCAATTTCTTTTCAAATCTAAACTTGAGTTTGCATTTTCCCATTTTTCTCGTAAACAAAATGATAATGCAAATAAATCACAATAAAATGAAAAATTTTAGAGTTTATGAATGCAAAAAATAGAAAACTATAATAAATGTAAGTGAAGAAAATTATTTCATGCACTAAAAATGAACACAAAGTTTTGTTATCCATGTTTGGGAAATTCCACTAGTACCACCCCTAATAGCTTGGTGGAATTTTATAAGAAAGAGATTTCTAATTGATCCTAACATGTTTTAAAGGTGGTGGATATGCATGTCTGAAACATGTTGAAGATGCAAATGACCTAATGATCCCAAAATTTTAAAGAGTAGAAAAAATTAAATTCTCAAGTTAACATGCGGTGGGATATTTACCATAGCCGAACAACCCACTTTTTGCCTATTTTAAAAAAAGTGGACCTAACATTTATAGATCTTCATAAATTTTTTCCCGATTAATAATTTGTAACGGCTGTAATTTTTGTTAGAAATGACTAAAGGTTTGGGAGACAACACTCAGTCAAAAATGCCTTACCCCCCTTTCGAAGATTGCAAAACCCAATATATAAAAAACTAAAAGAGTTTACAATCCTTAAAAATCACAGATACATTTTGGAATTATCTCTCTCAGCATTTGTACATTTCTATTTTGGATGTTAAATTTTTTTTCAAATCCAAACTTTGAGCTTTCACTCTCCCATTTTGCTCATAAACAAAAAGATAAGGCAAATAGATCACAAGAAAATGAAAATTTTAGAGTTTATGTATGCAAAAAATTAAAAAATATAATAAATATAAGTGAAGAAAATTATTTCACGCACTAAAAATGAACACCAAAGTTTTGTTATCCATGTTTGGGAAATTCCACCAGTACAACCCCTAATAGCTTGGTGGAATTTTATAAGAAAGAGATTTCTAATTCATCCTAACATGTTTGAAATGTGGTGGATATGCATGCCTAAAACATGTTGAAGATGCAAATGACCTAATGATACAATACATTCAAGGAGTACAAAAAATTAAATTCTCAAGTTATGGTGTGGTGGTATATTTACAAAGCCAAACAACCCACTTTTTGCCTATTTTACAAAAAGTGGACCTAACAATCATAGATAATCGTAATTTTTTTTGATCGATTAATCATGTGTAACTACTATACTTTTTGTTAGAAATGACTTATGGTTTGGGAGTCAACACTTAGTTAAAAACGCCTCGCTCCCCCCCCCCCCCCCCCCCCCCTCCCCCCCTTTTATGATGATTGCAAATCCCAATATATAAAAAAGTAAAACATTTTGGAATCCGTAAAAATCACAGATACTTTTTGGAATTACCTCTCTTAGGATTTTTGCATTTTCATTTGGATGTTCAATTTTTTTTTTAAATCCAAACTTGTGTTTTCACTCTCCCATTTTTCTCGTAAACAAAAAGATAAGGCAAATAGATCACAACAAAATGAAAATTTTTGAGTTTATGTATGCAACATATTGTAAACTAATAAATATAAGTGGAGAAAATTATTTCACGCACTAAAAATGAACACCAAAGATTTGTTATCCATATTTGGGAAATTCCACTAGTACAACCCCTAAAAGTTTTGTAGAATTTAATAAGAAAGAGATTTCTAATTAATCCTAATTTGTACTAAATGTGGTGGATATGCATGCCTGAAATATGTTGAAGATGCAAATGACCTAATGATCCAAAAATATCAAGAAGTGGAAAAAATTAAATTCTCAAGTTAACGTTCGGTGGGATATTTACCTGAGCCAAACAACCGATTTTTTGCCTATTTTGCAAAAGCGGACCTAACAGTCATAGATCTTCGTAAATGTTTTCATTGATTAATGAGGTGTAAAGGCTATAATTTTTTTAGAAATGACTTATGGTTTATAGGTCAACACTCAGTTAAAAATGCCTCGCCCCACTCTTCCGATGATTGCCAAACCCAATATATAAAAAACTAAAAGAGTTTACAATCCTTAAAAATCACAGATACTTTTTGGAATTTCCTCGCTCAGCATTTGTGCAATTCTAATTTGGATGTTCACTTATTTTTCAAATCCAAACTTGAGTTTTCACTCTCCCATTTTTCTCGTAAACAAAAAGATAAGGCAAATAGATCACAACAAAATGAAAATTTTAAGAGTTTATGTATGCAAAAAACTGAAAACTATAAAAAATGTAAGTGAAGAAAATTATTTCATGCACTAAAAATGAACACCAAAGTTTTGTTATCGATGTTTTTGTTATTGATGACGTAAATGACCTAATTATCCAAAAAATTCAAGGAGTAGAAAAAATTAATTTCTCAAGTTAACTTGCGGTGGGTTATTTACTAGAGCCAAATAACCCACTTTTTGCCTTTTTTAAGAAAAGCGGACCTAACAATCATAGATCATCGTATATTTTTTGATTGATTAATGATGTGTTACGGTAATAATTTTTGTTAGAAATGCTTTATGGTTTGGGAGTCAACACTCAATTAATAATGCCTCGCCCCCCTTTTTACAATGATTGAAAAACCTAATATATAAAAAAAGTAAAAGAGTTTACAATCCTTAATAATCACAGATACTTTTCGGAATTACCTCTCTTAGCATTTTTGTGCATTTCCATTTATGATGTTCAATTTTTTTTCAAATCCAAACTTGAGTTTTCACTCTCCCATTATTCTCGTAAACAAAAATATATGGCAAATAAATCACAACAAAATAAAAAATTTTGAGTTTATGTATTAAAAATATTGAAAACTATAATAAATAAGTGAAGAAAATTATTTCACACACTAAAAATGAACACCAAAGATTTGTTATCCATATTTGGGAAATTCCACGAGTACAACCCCTAATAATATGGTGGAATTTTATAAGAAAGATATTTCTAATTAATCCTAACATGTATTAAATGAGGTGGATATGCATGCCTGAAACATGTTGAAGATGCAATTGACCTAATTATCCAAAAATTTCAAGTACTAGAAAAAATTAAATTCTCAAGTTTACGTGCTATGGGATATTTACCCTAGCCAAACAACCGACTTTTTGCCTATTTTAAAAAAATCAGACCTAACAATCATAGATTTTTGTAAATGTTTGCATCGATTAATGATGTGTAATGGCTATAATTTTTGTCAGAAATGACTTATGCTTTGGGGGTCTAAACTTAGTTAAAAATGCCTCACCCCCCTCTTCCGATGATTGCAAAACCCAAAAAATAAAAAAAATAAAAGAGTTAACAATCCTTAAAAATCACAGGTACTTTTTGGAATTACCTCTCTCAACTTTTTTGCATTTCAATTTTGGATGTTCAATTTTTTTTCAAATCCAAACTTGAGTTTTCACTCTCCCATTTTTCTCGTAAACAAAAAGATAAGGCAAATAAATCACAACCAAATAAAAATTTTAGAGTTTATGTATGCAAAAAATTGAAAACTATAATAAATGTATGTGAAGAAAATTATTTCATGCACTAAAAATGAACACCAAAATTTTGTTATCCATGTTTGGGAAATTCCATTAGTACAACTCCTAATAGCTTGGTGGAATTTTATAAGAAAGAGATTTCTAATTGATCCTAACATGATTTAAATGTGGTGGATATGCGTGCCTGAAACATGTTGAGATGTAAATGACCTAATGATCCAATAATTTCAAGGAGTCAAAAAAATTAAATTCTCAAGTTAACGTGCGGTGGGATATTTACTAGAGCCCAACAACCCACTTTTTGCCTATTTTACATAAAGCACACCTAACAATCATAGATCATCGTAAATGTTTTTATCAATTAATGATGTGTAACGGCTATAATTTTTGTTAGAAATGACTTATGGTTTGGGAGTCAACACTCAGTTAAAAATGCCTCCCCACCTCTCTTCCGATGATTGCAAAATCTAATATATAAAAAACTAAAAACTTTTACCATCCTTAAAAATCACATATGCTTTTTGGAATTATCTCTCTCAGGAATTTTGCATTTCCATTTTAGATAATTAATTTTTTTTCAAATCCGAGCTTGAGTTTTTATTCTCTGTTTTTCTCGTAAACAAAAATAGAAGCCAAATAGATCACAACAAAATAGAAATTTTAGAGTTTAAGTATGCAAAAAAGTAAAAATTATAATAAATATTAGTGATGAAAATTATTTCATGTACTAAAAATGAACACCTAAATTATGTTATCCATGTTTGGGAAATTCCACTAGTACAACCCCTAAAACCTTGGTAAAATTTTATAAGAAAGAGATTTCTAATTGATCCTAACATGTTTTAAATGTGGTGGATATGCATGCCTGAAACGTGTTGAAGATGCAAATGACCTAATGATCCAAAAATTTCAACGAGTAGAAAAAATTAAATTCTAAAGTTAACCTACGGTGGGATATTTATCAGAGCCAAACAACCCACTTTTTGCCAATTTTACAAAAAGCGGACCTAACAATCATAGATCATCGTAATTGGTTTGATCAATTAATGTTGTGTAATGGCTAAATATTTTATTAGAAATGACTTATGGTTTGGGAGTCAACACTTAGTTAAAAAAGCCTCGCCCCCCTTTTACGATGATTGAAAAACCCAATATATAAAAAAATTAAAGAGTTTACAATCCTTAAAAATCACATATACTTTTTGGAATTACCTCTCTCAGCATTTTTGCATTTTCATTTATGATGTTCAATTTTTTTTCAAATCCAAACTTGAGTTTTCACTCTTCCATTTTTCTCGTAAACAAAAAGATATGGCAAATAGGTTACAACAAAATGAAAATTTTAGAGTTTATGTATCCAAAATATAGAAAACTTTAACAAATAAGTGAAGAAAATTATTTCACGTACTAAAATGAACACCAAAGATTTGTTATCCATATTTGGGAAATTCCACGAGTCCAGCCCCTAATAGTTTGTTGGAATTTTATAAGAAAGAGATTTCTAATTAATCCTAACATGTATTAAATGTGGTGGATATGCATGCCTGAAACATGTTGAAGATGCAATTGACCTAATGATCCAAACATTTCAAGTTAACGTGCGGTGGAGCCAAAACAACCCACTTTTTGCCTATTTTACAAAAAGCAGACCTAACAATCGTAGATCTTCATAAATGTTTTCATTGATTAATGATGTGTAACGGGTATGATTTTTGTTAGAAATGACTTATGGTATGGGAGTCAACACTCTGTTGAAAAAGGCTTGCCACCACCCCCCCTCCCCCTCCCCCTCCCCCTTCTTCCGATGATTGCAAAACCATTATATAAAAAACTAAAAGAGTTTAAAAGCATTAAAGATCACAGATACTTTTTGGAATTACCTCTCTCAGCATTTGTGCATTTCTATTTTGGATGTTCAATTTTTTTTCAAATCCAAACTTGAGTTTTCACTCTCCCATTTTTCTCGTAAAAAAAAAAGATAAGGCAAATAGATCACAACAAATTGAAAATTTTAGAGTTTATGCTTGCAAAAAATTGAAAAGTATTATAAATAAAAGTGAAGAAAATTATATTTCACACACTCAAAATGAACAACAAAGTTTTGTTATCCATGTTTGGGAAATTCCACTAGTACAACTCTTAATAGCTTGGTGGAATTTTATAAGAAATTGATTTCTAATTAATCCTAACATGTTTTAAATGTGGTGGATATGCATGAGAGAAACATGTTGAACATGCAAATTACCTAATGATCCAAAAAATTTCAAGGAGTTGAAAAAATTAAATTCTCAAGTTAACGTGTGATGAGATATTTACCTGAGCCAAACAACCGAGTTTTTGCCTATTTTACAAAAAGCGGACCTAAGATTCCTAGATCTTCATAAATGTTTTCATCGATTAAGGATCTATAACGGCTATAATTTTTGTTAGAAATGACTTATGGATTGGGGGTCAACACTAAGATAAAAAAGCCTCCACACACCACCCCCCCCCCCCCCCCCCTCTCTTCCAATGATTGCAAAACCAAGTAAATAAAAAACTAAAAGAGTTAACAATCCTTAGAAATCACCGATACTTTTTGGAATTACCTCTCTCAGCTTTTGTGCATTTCCATTTTGGATGTAAACAAAAAGATATGGCAAATAGATCACAACAAAATGAAAATTTTAGAGTTTATGTATTCAAAAAATTAAAAACTATAGTAAATGTAAGTGAAGAAAATTATTTCACTCACAAAAACGAACACCAAAGTTTTGTTATCCATGTTTGGGAAATTCCACTAGTACAACCCCTAATAGCTTGGTGGAATTTTATAAGAAAGAGATTTCTAATTGATCGTAACATGTTTTAAATGTGGTGGATATGCATGCCTAAAACATTTAGAAAATGCAAATGACCTAATGAGCCAAAAATTTCAAGGAGTAGAAAAAATTAAATTCTCAAGTTAGCATGCGGTGGGATATTTACTAGTGCCAAATAACCCACTTTTTGCCTATTTTACTAAAAGCATACCTAACAATCATTGATCATCGTAAATGTGTTGATCGATTAATGATGTGTAACAGATATCCATTTTGGATGTTCAATTTTTTTTCAAATCCAAACATGAGTTTTCACTCTCCCATTTTTCTCGTAAAAAAAAAGATAAGGCAAATAGATCACAACAAATTGAAAATTTTAGAGTTTATGCTAGCAAAAAATTGAAAAGTATTATAAATAAAAGTGAAGAAAATTATTTCATGAACTAAAAATGAACACCAAAGTTTTGTTATCGATGTTTTGGAAATTCCACTAGTACAACCCCTAATAGCTTGGTGGAATTTTATAAGAAATTGATTTCTAATGAATCCTCACATGCTTTAAATGTGGTGGATATGCATGACAGAAACATGTTGAAGATGCAAATGACCTAATGATCCAAAAATTTCAAGGAGTTGAAAAAAATTAAATTGTCAAGTTAACGGGCGGTGGAATGTTTACCAGAGCCAAACAACTCATTTCTTGCCTATTTTTCAAAAAGCGGACCTAAATTTCATAGATCATCATAAATGTTTTGATCAATTAATGATGTGTAACGGCTAAATTTTTTTTAGAAATGACTTATGGTATGGGAGTCAACACTCAGTTCAAAATGCACACACCCCCCCCCCCCCCCCCCCCCCCTCTTCCGTTGATTGCAAAACCCAATATATAAGAAACTAAAAGAGTTTAAAATCCATAAAAATCACTTATACTTTTTGGAATTACCTCTCTCAGCTTTTGTGCATTTCCATTTTAGATGTTCGATTTTTTTTCAAATCCAATCTTGAGTTTTTGCTCTCCCATTTTATTCGTAAAAAAAAAAGATAAGGCAAATAGATCACAATAAATTGAAAATCTTAAAGTTTTTGTATCCAAAAAATGAAAAATATAATAAACGTAAGTGAAGAAAATGAACACCAAAGTTTTGTTATCCATGTTTGGGAAAATCCACTAGTACAACCCCTAATAGCTTGGCAGAATTTGATAAGAAAAATATTTGTAATTGATCTTAACATTGTATAAATGTGGTGGATATGCATGCCTGAAGCATGTTGAAGATGCAAATGACCTAATGATCCAAAAATTTTGAGTAAAAAAAATTAAATTCTCAAGTTAACGTGTGGTGGAATATTTACTAGAGCCAAATAACCCACTTTTTGCCTATTTTACAAAAAGCGGACTTAACAATCATAGATCATCGTAAATATTTTAATCGATTAATGATGTGTAACAGCTATAATTTTGTTAGAAATGACTTATGGTTTGGAAGTCAACATTCTGTTAAAAATGCCTTGCCACCCCTCTTTTGATGATTGCAAAACCTAATATATAAAAAACTAAAAGAGTTTACCATCCTTAAAAATCATCGATACTCTTTGGAATTATCTCTCTCAGCCATTTTACATTTCAATTTTGGATGATTAATTTTTTTTCAAATCCGAACTTGAGTTTTCACTCTCCCATTTTTCTCGTAAACAAAAATATAAGGCAAATAGATTACTTCAAAATAAAAATTTTGAGTTTAAGTATGCAAAAAATTGAAAACTATAATAAATATAAGTGAAGAAAATTATTTCACGCACTAAAAATGAACACCAAAGTTTTGTTATCCATGATTGGGAAATTCCACTAGTACAACCCCTAATAGCTTGGTGGAATTTTGTAAGAAAGAGATTTCTAATTGATCCTAACATGTTTTGAAATGTTGTGGATATGCATGCTTGAAACATGTTGAAGTTGCAAATGACCGAATGAAGGAAAAATTTCAAGGAGTAGAAAAAATTAAATTCCCAAGTTAATGTGCGGTGGGATATTTACTAGAGAAAAACAACCAACTTTTTGCATACTTTACAAAATGTGGACCTAACAATCATAGATCATTGTAAATGTTTTGATCGATTAATGATGTGTAACGGTTATATTTTTTTGTAAGAAATGACTTATGGTTTGGGAGTCAACACTTAGCGATGATTGCACAACCCATTAAATAAAAAACTAAAAGAGTTTACAGTCCTTGAAAAACACAGATACTTTTTGGAATTACCTCTCTTAGCGTTTGTGCCTTTCCATTTTGGATTTTATATTTTTTTTCAAATCCAAACTTGATTTTTCATTCTCCCATTTTTCTCATAAACAAAAAAAGGTAAATAGATCACAAAAAAATGATAATTTTAGAGTTTATGCATACAAAAAATTGAAAACTTTAATAAATATAAGTGAAGAAAATTATTTCATGCACAAAGAATGAAGACCAAAGTTTTGTTATCCATTTTTGGGAAATTCCACTAGTACAGCCCCTAATAGCTTGGTAGAATTTTATAAGAAATTGATTTCTAATTAATTCTAACATTTTTTAAATGTGGTGGATATACATGACTGAAACATGTTGAAGATGCAAATGACCTAATGATCCAAAAATTTCGAGTAGAACAAATTAAATTCTCAACTTAACGTACGGTGGGATATTTACCAGATCCAGACAACCCACTTTTTGCCTATTTTACAAAAGCGAACCTAACAATCATAGATCATCGTAAATATTTTGATCAATTAATGATGTGTAACAATTATAATTTTTGTTTGAAATGACTAATGGTTTGGGAGTCAACACTCAGTTAAAAACGCCTCACCACCCCTCTTCCGAATATTGCCAAACCCAATATAGAAAAAACTAAAAGAGTTTACAATCCTTAAAAATCACAGATACTTTTTGGAATTACCTCTCTCAAATTTTGTGCATTTCCATTTGGGATGTTCAATTGTTTTTCAAATCCAAACTTGGGTTTTCACACTTCCATTTTTTCTCGTATACAAAAAGATAAGGCAAAAAGATCACAACAAAATGAAAATCTTAGAATTTATGTATGCAAAAAATTGAAAACTATAATAAATGTAAGTGAAGAAAATGATTTCACACACTAAAAATGAACACCAAAGTTTTGTTATCCATGTTTTTGAAATTCCAATAGTACAACCCTTAATAGCTTGGTGGAATTTTATAAGAAAGAGATTTCTAGTTGATCCTAACATGTTTTAAATGTGGTGGATATGCATGTCTAAAAAATGTTGAAGATGCAAATGACCTAATGATCAGAAAATTTCGAGTATAACAAATTAAATTCTCTAGATAACATGATGTGGGATATATACTAGAGCCGAATAACCCACTTTTTGCCTATTTTACAAAAAGCGGACCTAACAATCATATATCATCGTAAATGTTTTTATCCATAAATGATGTGTAATGGCTGAAAGTTTTGTTAGAAATGACTGATGGTTTGGGAGTCAATACTCAGTTAAAAATGACTCGGCACCGCTCTTCTGATGGTTGCAAAACCCAATATATAAAAAACTAAAAGAGTTTACAATCCTTAAAAATCACAAATACTTTTTGGAATTATATCTCTCAGCATTTGTGCATTTCCATTTTGGATGATTAGTTTTTTTTCAAATCCTAAATTGTGTTTTCACTCTCCCATTTTTCTCGTAAACAAAAAGATGAGGAAATACATTTCAACAAAATGAAAATTTTAGAATTTATGTATGCAAACAGTTGAAAACTAAAATAAATGTAAGGGAAAAAAATTATTTATTGCACTAAAAATGAACACCAAATTTTTGTTATCCATGTTTGGGAAATTCCACCAGTACCACCTCTTCTAGTTTGATGGAATTTTATAAGAAATAGATTTCTAATTCATCCTAACATGTTTTAAATGTGGTGGATTTGCATGCCTTAAACATGTTGAAGATGCAAATGACCAAATGATCCAACAATTTGAAGGAGTTGAAAAAAATTAAATTCTCAAGTTAACGTGCGGTGGGATATTTACCATAGCCAAACAAACCACTTTTTACATATTTTAAAAAAAGCGGACCTAACATTCATAGATCATCATAAATGTTTTGATCAATTAATGATGTGTAACGACTATAATTTTTGTTTGAAATGACTTGAGGGTTGGGAGTCAACACTCAGTTAAAAATGCCTCGCCCCCCTCTTCCAAAGATTGCAAAACCTTGTGTTTTCACTCTCCCATTTTTCACGTAAACAAAAAGATAAGGCAAATAGATCACAACAAAATGAAAATTTTAGAGTTTATGTATGCAAAAAATTTAAAACTATAAAAAATGTATGGGAAGAAAATTATTTCACGCACTAAAAATGAACACCCAAGTTTTGTTATCGATGTTTGGGAAATTCCACTAGTACAATCCTTAATAGCTTGGTGGAATTTTATAAGAAAGAGATTTCTAATTGATCCTAACATGTTTTAAATGTGGTGGATAAGCATGCCTGAAACATGTTGATGATGTAACTGACCAATGATCCAAAAAATTCAAGGATTTGAAAAAATTAAATTCTCAAGTTAACTTGCGGTGGGATATTTTCCAGAGTCAAACTACCCACTTTTTGCCTATTTTACAAAAAGTGGACCTAACAATCATAGATCATCATAAATGTTTTGATCGATTAATGATGTTTAATGGCTATAATTTTTGTTAGAAATGACTTATGGTTTGGGAGTCAACACTTAGTTAAAAATGTCTCGCTGTCTCTTCCGATAATTGCAAAACCCAATATATAAAAAACTAAAAGAGTTTACCATCCTTAAAAATCACAGATACTCTTTGGAATTATCTCTTTCAGCAATTTTGCATTTCTATTTTTTGATGATTAATTTTTTTTCACATCCAAACATGAGTTTCCACTCTCCCATTTTTCTCGTAAACAAAAATATAAAGCAAATAGATCGCAACAAAATAAAAATTTTAGAGTTTAAGTATGCAAAAAATTGAAAAATATAATAAATATAAGTGAAGAAAATTAGTTCACGCACTAAAAAGGAACACCAAACTTTTGTTATGCATGTTTGGAAAATTCCACTAGTACAACCCCTAAAACCTTGGTGGAATTTTATAAGAAAGAGATTTCTAATTGATGCTAACATGTTTTAAATGTGGTGGATATGCTTGCCTAAAACATGCTGAAGATGAAAATTACCTAAAGATCCAAAACTTTCAAGGAGTAGAAAAAATTAAATTCTAAAGTTAACATGCGGTGGGATATTTATCAGAGCCAAACAACCCACTTTTTGCCTATTTTACAAAAAGCGGACTGAACAATCGTAGATCATCATAATTTATTTTATCGATTAATGTTGTGTAACGGCTAAACTTTTTGTTAGAAATGACTTATGGTTTGGGAGTCAACACTCAGTTAAAAATGCCTTTCCCCCCCCCCCCCCCCCCCCCCCCCCCCCCCCCCCTTTTACGATGATTTAAAAACCTAATATATAAAAAACGAAAACAGTTTACAATCCTTAAAAATCACAGATACTTTTTGGAATTACCTCTCTCAGCATTTGTCCATTTCCATTTATGATGTTCAATTTTTTTTCAAATCCAAACTTGAGTTTTCACTTTCCCATTTTTCTCGTAAACAAAAAGATAAGGCAAATAGATCACAACAACATGAAAATTTTAGAGTTTATGTATCCAAAATATTGAAAAATATAATAAAAAAGTGAAGAAAATTATTTCACGCACTAAAAATGAACACCAAAGATTTGTTATCCATATTTGGGAAATTCCACGAGGACAACCCCTAATAGTTTGCTGGAATTTTATAACAAAGAGATTTCTAATTAATCCTAACATGTATTAAATGTGGTGGATATGCAAGCCAGAAACATGTTGAAGATGCAATTGACCTAATGATGCAAAAATTTCAAGGAGTAGAAAAAGTTAAATTCTCAAGTTTACTTGCGGTGGGATATTTACCCTAGCAAAAACACCGACTTTTTGCCTATTTTACAAAAAGCAGACCTAACAATCATAGATCTTCGTAAATATTTTCACCGATTAATGATGTGGAACGGCTATAATTTTTGTTAGAAATGACTTATGGTTTGGGGGTCAACACTCAGTTAAAAATACCTCGGCCCCCCCTCTCTCCTAACATTTGTGAAGTTCCATTTTGGTTGTTCAATTTTTTTTCAAATCCAAACTTGAGTTTTCACTCTCCCATTTTTCTCGTAAACAAAAAGATAAGGCAAATAGATCACAACAAAATGAAAATTTTAGATTTTATGTATGCAAAAAATTGAAAACTATAAAAAATATAAGGGAAGAAAATTATTTCATGCACTAAAAATGAACACCAAAATTTTGTTATCCATGTTTGGAAAATTCCACTAGTACAACCCCAAATAGCTTGGTGGAATTTTATGAGAAAAAGATTTCTAATTGATCCTGACATATTTTAAATGTGGTGTATATGCACGCATGAAACATGATGAAGATGCAAATGACCTTATGATCCAAAAATTTCAAGGAGTTGAACAAATTAAATTCTCAAGTTAACGTGTGGTGGGATGTTTTCTAGAGCCAAACAACACACTTTTTGCCAATTTTACAAAAAGCAGACCTAACAATCATTGATTATTGTAAATGTTTTGATCGATTAATTGTGTTTAACGGCTATAATTTTTTTTTAAATGACTTATGGATTGGGAGGTGACACTCAGTTAAAAATGCCTCGCCCCCCACTTCTGATAATTGCAAAACCTAATGTATAAACAACTAAAAGGGTTTACAATCCTTAAAAATCACAAATACTTATTTGAATTCTCTCTCAACATTTGTGCATTTCCATTTTGGAAGTTCAATTTTTTTTCAAATCCAAACAAAAGTTTTCACTCTCCCATTTTTCTTGTAAACAAAAAGATAAGACAAATAGATCACAACAAAAAGAAATTTTTAGAGTTTATGTATGCAAAATATTGAAAACTTTAACAAATGTAAATGAAGAAAATTATTTCACTCACGAAAAGTGAACACAAAAGTTTTGTTATCCATGTTTGGATAATTCCACTAGTACAAATCCTAATAACTTGGTGGAATTTTAAAAGAAAGACATTTCTAAATGATCCGAACATGTTTTAAATGCGGTGTATGTGCATGCCTGCAATATGTTTAAGATGCAAATCATCTAATCATCGAAAAAATTGGAGTAGAAAAAATTAATTTCTAAAGTTAATGTGCGGTGGGATATTTACGAGAGCCAAACAACCCACTTTTTGCCTATTTTACAAAAAGACGACCTAACAATCATAGATCATCGTAAATGTTTTGACTGATTAATGATGTGCAATGGCTATAATTTATGTTAGAAATTACTTATGGTTTGGGAGTCAACGCTCAGTTAAAAATGGCTCGCCTGTCTTTCGATGATTGCAAAACCAAATATATAAAAAACTAAAAGAGTTTACAATCCTTTAAAATCACATATGCTTTTTGGAATTATCTCTCTCAGCATTTGTGCATTTCCATTTTTTATGTTCAATTTTTTTTCAAATCCAAACTTGAGTTTTCTCTCTCCCATTTTTATCGTAAACAAAAAGATAAGGAAAATAGATCACGACAAAATGAAAATTCAAGAGTTTATGTATGCAAAAAATTGAAAACTTTAATTAATGTAAGTGAAGAAAATTATTTCACGCACTAAAAATGAACACCAAAGTTTTATTATCAATGTATGGGAAATTCCACTAGGACAACCCCTAATAGCTTTGTGGAATTTTATAAGAAAGTGATCTCTAATTGATCCTAACATGTTTTAAATGTGGTGGATATGCATGCCTGAAATATGTTGAAGATACAAATGACCTAATGATCCAAAAAATTTCAAGGAGTAGAAAAAATTAAATCCTCAAGTTAACGTGCGGTGGGATATTTACCAGAGCCAAACAACCCAATTTTTGCCTAATTTACAAAGGCGGTTCTAACAATCATAGATCATCGTAAATATTTTGATCGATTAATGATTTTTCATGGCTTTAATTTTTGTTAGAAATGACTTATGGTTTGGGAGTTAACGCTCAGTTAAAAATGCCTCGCCCCCACCTCTTCTGTTGATTCCAAAACCCAATATATAAAAAATTAAAAGAGTTTACAATCCTTAACAATCAAAGATACTTTTTAGAATTATATCACTCAACATTTGAGTATTTCCATTTTGGATGTTCAATTTTTTTCAAATCCAAGCTTGAGTTTTCACTCTCTTATTTTTCTCATAAACAAAAAGAAAAGGCAAATAGATCACTACAAAATGAAAATTCAAGAATTTATGTATAAAAAAATGAAAAATTTAATTAATGTAAGTGAAGAAAATTATTTCACGAACTAAAAATGAACACCAAAGTTTTGTTATCAATGTTTGTGAAATTCAACTACTAAAACCCCTAATAGCTTGGTGGAATTTTATAAGAAAGTGATTTCTAAAGATCCTATTATGTTTTAAATGTGAGGGATATGCATGCCTGAAACATGTTGAAGATGCAAATCACCTAATGATGCAAAAATTGTGAGCAGAAAAAATTATGATCTCAAGTAAACGTGCGGTGGGTTATTTACTAGAGCCAAACAACCCACTTTTTGCCTAGTTTACAAAAACTGGACCTAACAATCATAGATCATCGTAAGTTTTTTAATTGATTAATGATGTGCAACGGCTATAATTTTTGTTAGAAATTACTTATGGTTTTGGAGTCAACACAAAGTTAAAAATGGCTCGCCCCCTATATTCCGATTATTGCAAAACCGAATATATAAAAAAATTACAAGTGTTTACAATCCTTAAAAATCACATATACTTTTTGGAATTATCTCTCTCAGCATTTGTGCATTTCCATTTTTTATGTTCAATTTTTTTTCAAATCCAAACTTGAGTTTTCACTCTCCCATTTTTCTCGTAAAAAAAAAAAATAAGGCAAATAGATCACAAAAAAATGAAAATCTTAGAGTTAATGTATCCAAAAAATTGAAAACTATAATAAATGTAGGTGAAGAAAATGAACACCAAAGTTTTGTTATCTATGTTTGGGAAATTCCACAAGTACAACCCCAAATAGCTTGGTAGAATTTTATAAGAAAGAGATTTCTAATTGATCTTAACATTGTATAAATGTGGTGGATATGCATGCCTGAAACATGTTGACGATGCAAATGACCTTATAATCCAAAAATTTGAAGGAGTAGAACAAATAAAATTCTCAAGTTAACGTGCGGTGGGATGATTTCCAGAGTCAAACAAACCACTTTTTGCCAATTTTACAAAAAATGGACCTAACAATCATAAATTATCGTAAATATTTTGATCGATTAATGATGTGTAATGACTATAATTTTTGTTTGAAATGACTTATGGATCTGGAGGTAACACTCAATTAAAAATGCCTCGCCCCCCTCTTCTGATGATTGCAAAACCCAATATATTAACACCTAAAACAATTTACAATCCTTAAAAATCATAGATACTTATTTGAGTTATCTCTCTCAGCATTTGTGTATTTCCATTTTGGATGTTCAATTTTTTTTCAAATCCAAACAAGAGTTTTCACTCTCCCATTTTTTTTGTAAACAAAAAGATAAGACAAATAGATCACAACAAAAAGAAAATTTTAGAGTTCATGTATGCAAAAAATTGAAAATATTTATTAATCTAAGTGAAGAAAATTATTTCACGCACTAAAAATGAACACCAAAGTTTTGTTATCCATGTTTGGGAAATTCCACTAGTACAAACCCTAATAGCTTGGTGGAATTTTAAAAGAAAGAGATTTCTAAATGATCCTAACTTGTTTTAAATGCGGTGTATATGCATGCCTGAAATATGTTGAAGATGCAAATCAACTAATGATCGAAAAAATTTGAGTAGAAAAAATTAATTTCTAAAGTTAACGTGCAGTGGGATATTTACTAAAGGCAAACAACCCACTTTTTGCCTAGTTTACAAAAAGAGGACCTAACAATCATAGATCATCACAAATGTTTTGACTGATGAATGATGTGCAATGGCTACAATTTTTGCTAGAAATTACTTATGGTTTGGGAGTCAACACTTAGTTAAAAATCGCTCGCCTGTCTTCCGATGATTGAAAAACCGAATATATAAAAAAACTAAAAATTTTTACAATCCTTTAAAATCACAGATACTTTTTTGAATTTTCTCTCTCAGCATTTGTGCATTTCCATTTTTTTTGTTCAATTTTTTTTCAAATCCAAACTTGAGTTTTCACTCTCCCATTTTTCTCGTAAAAAAAAAGATAAGGCAATTAGATCACGACAAAATGAAAATTCAAGAGTTTATGTATGCAAAAAAATGAAAACTTTATTTAATGTAAGTGAAGAAAATTATTTCACGTACTAAAAATCAACACGTAAGTTTTATTATCAATAATGTTTTGGAAATTCCACTAGTACAACCCCTAATAACTTGGTGGAATTTTATAAAAAAGAGATTTCTAATTGATCCTAACATGTTTTAAATGTGGTGGATATGCATGCCTGAAACAAGTTGAAGATGCAAATGACCTAATGATCTAAATATTTCATGGAGTACAAAAAATTAAATCCTCAAGATAACGTGCGAAGGGATAAACCAGTTTTTGCCTATTTTACAAAAAGCGGACCTAACAATCATAGATCATCGTTAATGTTTTGATCGATTAGTGATGTGTCACACCTATAATTTTTTTTAGAAATGACTTATGGTTGGGAGTCAATACTCAGTTAAAAATGCCAAGTCCCCACCTTTTCCGATGATTACAAATCTGAATGTAAAAAAAACTAAAAGAGTTTCTATTTCTTAAAAATCATAGGTACTTTTTGGAATTATCTCTCTCAGCATTTGTGCATTTCAATTTTGGATGTTCAATTTTTTTTCTAATCCAAACTTCAGTTTTCACTCTCCCATTTATCTCGTAAACAAAAAGATAAGGAAAATAGATCACAACAAAAAGAAAATTTTAGAGTTTATGTACGCAAAAAAATTTGAAAACTATAATAAATGTAAGTGAAGAAAATTATTTCACGCACTACAATTGAACACCAAAGTTTTGTTATCCATGTTTGGGAAATTCCACTAGTACAACCACAAATAGCTTGGTGGAATTTTATATGAAAGAGATTTCAAATTGATCTAACATGTTTTAAATGTGGTGGATATGCAAGCCTGACACATGTTGAAGATGCAAATGACCTAATCGTCCAAAAATTTTGAGTACAAAAAATTAAATTCTCATGTAAACGTGTGGAGGGATATTTACCAGAGCCAAACAACCCACATTTTGCCTAATTTACAAAAAGCGGAGCAATCAATCATAGATCCTCGTAAATATTTTGATCAATTAATAATGTGTAACGGCTATAATTTTTTTCAGAAATGACTTATGGTTTGGGAGTCAACACTTAGCTAAAAATGCCTTGCTCCCACCTCTTCCGATGTATGCAAAACACAATATATAAAAAACTCATAGACTTTACAATCCTTAAAAATCACAGATACTATTTGGAATTATCTCTCTCAGCATTTGTGCCTTTCCATTTTGGATGTTCAATTTTTTTTCTACTCCAAACTTGACTTTTCACACTCCCATTTTTCTCGTAAACAAAAAGATAAGGCAAATATATCACAACAAATTGAAAATTTTACAATTTATGTATGCAAAAAATTGAAATCTATAATAAATGTAAGTGAAGAAAAATATTTCACGCACTAAAAATGAACACCAAAGTTTTGTTTTCCATGTTTGGGAAATTCCACTAGTACAACCCCTAAAAGCTTGGTGGAATTTTATTAGAAAGAGATTTCTAATTGATCCTAACATGTTTTAAATGTGGTGGATATGCATGCCTGAAACATGTTGAAGATGCAAATGACCTAATGATCCAAAAATTTCAAGGAGTAGAAAAAATTAAATTCTCAAGTTTACGTGCGGTGGGATATTTACAAGAGCAGAAAAACCCACTTTTTTCCTATTTTAAAAAAACGTACCTAACAATTATAGATCATCGTAATTTTTTTGATCGATTAATGATGTGTAACGGCTTTAATTTTTGTTAGAAATGATTTATGGTTTGGGAGTCACCACTTAGTTACTAATGTCTCGCCCCCCCAATTCTGATGATTGCAAAACCCAATATATAAAAAACTAAAGAGTTTACAATTCTTAAAAATCACAGGTCCTTTTTGGAATTATCTCTCTCAGCATTTGTGCATTTCAATTTTGGATATTCAATTTTTTTTCAAATCCAAACTTGAGTTTTCACTCACCATTTTTCTCGTAAACAAAAAAATAAGAAAAATACATCACAACAAAAAGAATTTTTTAGAGTTTATGTATGCAAAAAATTGAAAACTATAATAAATGAAAGTGAAGAAAATTATTTCTTGCACCAAAAATGAACACCAAAGTTTTGTTTTCCATGTTTGGGAAATTCCACTAGTACTACCCCAAATAGCTTGGTGGAATTTTATAAGAAAGAGATTTCTAATTGATCCTAACATGTTTTAAATGTAGTGGATATGCATGCCTGAAACTTGTTGAAGATGCAAATGACCTAATGGTTCAAAAATTTCAAGGAGTAGAAAAAATTAAATTCTCAAGTTAACATGCGGTGGGATATTTACTAGAGCGAAACAACCCACTTTTTTCCTATTTTAAAAAAAACCGAACCTAACATTCATAGATCATCTTAAATGTTTAGATCGATTAATGATGTGTAACGGCTATAATTTTTTTAGAAATGACTTATGCTTTGGGAGTCAACACTTACCTCTTCCGATGTATGCAAAACCCAATATATAAAAAACTGAAAGAGCTTACAATCCTTAAAAATCAAAAATACTATTTTAATTATCTCTCTCAGCATTTGTGCAATTTCATTTTGGATGTCCAATTTTGTTTCAAATCCAAACCTTACATTTGACACTCCCATTTTTCTCGTAAACAAATAGATAAGGTAAATAGATCACAACAAAATGAAAATTTTAGAATTTATGTATGCAAAAAATTGAAAACTATAATAAATGTAAGTAAAGAAAAATATTTCATGCACTATAAATGAACACCAAAGTTTTTTTATCCATGTTTGGGAAATTCCACTTGTACAACCCCTAATAGCTTGGTGGAATTTTATAAGAAAGAGATTTCTAATTGATCCTAACATGTTTTAAATGTGGTGGATATGCATGCTTGAAACATGATGAAGATGCAAATGATGTGGAACGGCTTTAATTTTTGTTAGAAATGACTTATGGTTTGGGAGTCAACACTCATTTAAAAATGAACACCAAAGTTCTGTTTTCCATGTTTGGGAAATTCCACTAGTACAACCCCTAATAGCTTGGTGGAATTTTGTAAGAAAAAGATTTCTAATTGATCCTAACATGTTTTAAATATGGTGGATATGCATTCTAGAAACATGTTGAAGATGCAAATGACCTAATGGTCCAGAAATTTCGAGTAGAAAAAATTAAATTCTCAAGTTAACGTGCGGTGGGATATTTACTAGAGCAAAACAACCCACTTTTTGCCCATTTTACAAAAAGAGGACCTAACAATCATAGATCTTCATCAATGTTTTGATCGATTAATGATGTGTAATGGCTATAATTGTTTTTAGAAATTACTTATGGTTTGAGAGTCAATACTCAGTTAAAAATGTCTCTCCCCCCATCTTTCGAAGGTTGCAAAAAGCAATACATAAAAAACTAAAACATTTTACTATCCTTAAAAATCACAGATACGTTTTGGAATTATCTCTCTCAGCATTTGTGCATTTCAATTTTGGATGTTCAATTTCTTTTCAAATCCAAACTTGAATTTTCACTCTCCCATTTTTCTCATAAACAAAAAGACAAGGCAAAAAAGATCACAACAAAATGAAAATTTTAGGGTTTATGTATGCAAAAAAATCGAAAACTATAATAAATGTCAGTGAAGAAAATTATTTCACGGACTAAAGATCAACACCAATGTTTTGTTGTCCATGTTTGGGAAATTCCACTAGTACAATCCCTAAGAGCTTGGTGGAATTTTATAAGAAACAGATTTCGAATTGATCCTAACTTGTTTTAAATGTGGTGGATATGCATGCCTGAAACATGTTGAAGATGCAAATGACCTAATGATCCAAAAATTTCAAGGAGTAGAAAAAATTAAATTCTCAAGTTTAAGTGCGGTGGGATATTTACAAGAGCAGAACAATCCAATTTTTTCTTATTTTACAAAAAGCGGACCTATTAATCATAGATCATCGTAATTTTTTTGATCTATTAAAGATGTGCAACAACTTTAATTTTGGTTAGAAATGACTTATGGTTTGGGAGTCAACACTCAGTTAAAAACGTCACGCCCCCCCTCTTCCAATGATTACAAAACCCAATATATAAAAAACTAAAAGAGTTTAAAATTCTTAAAAATCACAGGTTCTTTTTGGAATTATCTCTCTCAGCATTTGTGCATTTCAGTTTTGGATGTTCCATTTTTTTTCAAATCCAAACTTGAATTTTTACTCTCCCATTTTTCTCATAAAAAAAAAAGATAAGCCAATTAGATCACAACAAAATGAAAATTTTAGAGTTTATCTGTGCATAAAAATTTGAAAACTATAATAAATGTAATTGAGGAAAATTATTGCACGCACTAAAAACGAACACCAAAGTTTTGTTATCCATGTTTGGGAAATTCCACTAGTACAACCACTAATAGCTTGGTGGAATTTATATGAAAGAGATTTCTGATTGATCCTAACATGTTTTAATTGTGGTGGATATGCAAGCCTGAAACATGTTGAAGATGCAAATGACCTAATGATCCAAAAAATTTTCAGAAATGACTAGTGAATTTTTTTTTCAAATCCGAACTTGAGTTTTCACTCTCCCATTTTTCTCGTAAAAGGCAAATAGATCAGCACAAAAAGAAAATTTCAGAGTTTATGTATGCAACAAATTGAAAACTATAATAAATGTAAGAGAAGAAAATTATTTATCGCTCTAAAAATGAACGCCAAAGTTTTGTTTTCCATGTTTGGGAAATTCCACTAGTACAACCACTAATAGCTTAGTGGAATTTTGTAAGAAACAAATTTCTAATTGATCCTAACATGTTTTAAATGTGGTGGATATGCATGCATGAAACATGTTGAAGATGCAAATGACCTGATGGTCCAAAAATTTCAAGGGGTAGAAAAAATTAAATTCTCAAGTTTACGTATGGTGGGATATTTACGAGAACCGAACAATCCACTTTTTTCCTTTTTGACAAAAAGCGGACCTAACAATCAAAGATCATCGTAATTTTTTTGATCGATTAATGATGTGTAACGGCTTTAATTTTTCTTTGAAATGACTTATGGTTTGGGAGTCAACAATCAGTTAAAATGCCTCTCCCCCCATCTTCCGATGATTACAAAACCCAATATTTAAAAAAATAAAAGAGTTTACAGTCCTTAAAAATCACAGATACGTTTTGGAATTATCTCTCTCAGCATTTGTGCATTTCCACTTTGGATGTTCAATTTCTTTTCAAATCCAAACTTGAGTTTTCACACTCCCATTTTTCTCGTAAACAAAAAGATAAGGCAAATAGATCACAACAAAATGAAAATTTTAGAGTTTATGTGTGCAAAAAAAATTGAAAACTATAATAAATTGAAATGAAGAAAATTATTTCACGCACTAAAAATGAACACAAAAGTTTTTTTTATGCATGTATGGGAAATTCTACTAGTACAACCACTAATAGCTCGGTGGAATTTTAGATGAAAGAGATTTCTAATTGATCCAAACTTGTTTTAAATGAGATGGATATGCAAGCTTGAAATATGTTGAAGATGCAAATGACCTAATGATCCAAGAATTTTGAGTAAAAACAATTAAATTCTCATGTAAACGTGCGGAGGGATATTTACGTGAGCCAAACAACCCACAATTTGCCTAATTTACAAAAAGCGGACCAAACAATTATAGATCATCATATATGTTTTGATCGATTAATGATGTGTAACGGCTATAATTTTTTTCAGAAATGACTTATGGTTTGGGAGTCAACCCTTAGTTAAAAATGCCTGGCTCCCACCTCTTCCAATGTATGCAAAACCTAATATATAAAAAATCATAGACTTTTCAATCCATAAAAATCACAGATACTATTTGGAATTATCTCTCTCAGCATTTGTGCATTTCCTTTTTGGATGTTCAATTTTTTTTCAAATCCAAACTTGACTTTTCACGCTCACATTTTTCTCGCAAACAAAAAGATATGGCAAATAGATCACAAAAAAAATAAAAATTTTAGAATTTATGTATGCAAAAAACTGAAAACTATATTAAATGTAAGTGAAGAAAAATATTTCATGCACTAAAAATGAACACCAAAGTTTTGTTATCTATATTTGGAATTTTATAAGAAAGTGATTTCTAATTGATCCTACTTTTTTTAAATGTGGTGGATATGCATGCCTGAAACATGTTGAAGATGCAAATGACCTAATGATCCAAAAATTTCGAGTAGAAAAAATTAAATTCTCTAGTTTAAATGCGGTGGGATATTTACAAGAGCAGAACAACCAACTTTTTCCTATTTTACAAAAAGCGGACCTATTAATCATAGATCATCGTAATTTTGTTGATCGATTAAAGATGTGTTATAGCTTTAATTTATGTTAGAAATGACTTATGGTTTGGGAGTCAACACTCAGTTAAAAAAGTCACCCCCCCCCCCCCTTCCCTCTTCCGATGATTACAAAACCCAATATATATAAAACTAAAAGAGTTTACAATTCTTAAAAATCACAGGTTCTTTCTGGAATTATCTCTCTCAGCATTCGTGGATTTCAATTTTGGATTTTCAATTTTTTTTCAAATCCAAACTTGAGTTTTTACTCTCCCATTTTTCTCGTAAACAAAAAGATAAGGCAAATAGATCACAGAAAAAAGAAAATTTTAGAGTTTATGTATGCAAAAAATTGAAAACTATAATAAATGTAAGTGAAGAAAATTATTTCTCGCACTAAAAATGAACACCAAAGTTTTGTTTTCAATGTTTGGGAAATTCCACTAGTACAACCCCTAGTAGCTTGTTGGAATTTTTAAAGAAAGATATTTCTAATTGATCCTAGCATGTTTTAAATATGGCGGATATGCATGCCTGAAACATGTTGAAGATGCAAATGACCTAATGGTCCAAAAATTTCAAGGAATAGAAAAAATTAAATTCTCAAGTTAACGTGCTGTGGGATATTTACCATAGCCAAACAACCCACTTTTTGCCTACCTTACAAAAAGCGGACCTAACATTCATAGATCATCGTAAATGTTTTGATCAATTAATGATGTGTAATGGCTATAATTTTTGTTAGAAATTATTTATGGTTTGGGAGTCAACATTCAGTTAAAATGCCTCTCCCCCCATCTTCCGATGATTGCAAAACCAAATATATAAAAAACTAAAAGAATTTACAATCCTTAAAAATCACAGATACTTTTTGGAATTATCTTTGTCAGCATTTATCCATTTCCATTTTGGATGTTCAATTTTTTTTCAAATCCAAACTTGAGTTTTCACTCTCCCATTTTATTCTTAAACAAAAAGATAAGGCAAATAGATCACAACAAAATGAAAATTTTGGACTTTATGTATGCTACAAAATTTGAAAACTATAATAAAAGTAAGTGAAGAAAATTATTTCACGTACTAAAAATGAACACCAAAGTTTCGTTATCCATGTTTGGGAAATTCCACTAGTACAACCTCTAATATCTTGGTGGATTTTTATATGAAAGAGATTTCTAATTGATCATAACATGTTTTAAATGTGGTGGATATGCATGCCTAAAACATATTGAAGAAGCAAATGACCTAACGATCCAAAAATTTCTAGGAGTGGAAAAAATTAAATTCTCAAGTTAACGTGGAGTGGGATATTTTCAAGAGCCGAACAACCCACTTTTTGCCTATTTTACAAAATGCGAACCAAATAATGACAGATCATCGTTAATGTTTTTATCGGTTAATGATGTGTAACAACTATAATTTTTGTTAGAAATGACTTATGGTTTGGGAGTCAACACTCAGTTAAAAATGCCTTGGCGCCCCCTCTACGTAAGATTGCAAAAGCCAATATAGAAATAACTAAAAGAGATTACCATCCTTAAAAATCACGGATAATTTTTGGAATTAGCTCTCTTAGCATTTGTACATTTCCATTTTGGATGTTCAATTTTTTTTCAAATCCAAACTTGACTTTTCACTCTCCCATTTTTCTCGTAAAAAAAAAGATTAGGCGAATTAAACACAAGAAAATGAACAGAAATTTTTTGTTATCCATGTTTGGGAAATTCCACAAGTAAAACCCCTAATATCATGGCCGAATTTTATAAGAAAGAGATTTCTAATTGATCCTAACATGTATATGTGGTTGATATGCATGCCTAAAACGTGTTAAAGAAGCAAATGACCTAATGACCCAAAAATTTCAAGGAGCAGAAAAAATTAAATTCTCATGTTACCGTGCGGTGGGATATTTACAAGAGCCGAACAACCTACTTTTTTCCTATTTTACAAAAACCGGACCTAACAATCATAGATCATCGTAAATGTTTTGATCGATTAATGATGTGTAACGGCCATAATTTTTGTTACAAATGGCTTATGGTTTGGGAGTCAACATTCAGTTAAAAATGCCTCGCCCCCCCCTCTTCTGATGATTTCAAAATGCAATATATAAAAAACTAAAAGAGTTTTAAATCCTTAAAATTCATAGATACTTTTTGGAATTATCTCTCTCAGCATTGGTGCATTTACGTTTTGGATGTTCAATTTTTTATCAAATCCAAACTTTGAGTTTTCACCCACCCATTTTTTTCGTAAACAAAAAGATAAGGCAAATAGGTCACAACAAAATGAAAATTTTAGAGTTTATGTTTGAAAGAATTGAAAATTATAATAAATGTAAGTGAAGAAAATTATTCCACGCACTAAAAATGTACACCAATATTTTCTTATCCATGTTTGGGAAATTCCACTAGTACAACCCCTAATAGCTTTGTGGAATTTTATATGAACGAGATTTCCAATTGATCATAACATGTTTTAAATGTAGTGGATATGCATGCCTGAAACATGTTGAAGATGCAAATCACCTAATGATGCAAAAATTTCAAGGAGTAGAAAAAATTAAATTCTCAAGTAAACGTCTGGGGGGATATTTACCAGAGACAACAACCCACTTTTTGCCTATTTTACAAAAAGCGGACCCAACATTCATAGATCATCGTAAATGTTTTGTTCAATTAATGTGTAACGTCTCTAATTTTTGTTAGAAATTACTTATGGTTTGGGACCGATGATTGAAAAACGCAATATATAAAAAACTAAAAGTCTTTAAAATCCTTAAATATAACAGAAACTTTTTGGAATTATCTCTCTCAGCATTTGTGCATTTCCATTTTGGATGTTAATTTTTTTTTTAAAACCAAACTTGAGTTTTTACTTTGCCATTTTTCTCGTTAACAAAAAGATAAGCCAAATAGATCACAAAAAAATGAAAATTTTAGAGATTATGTATGCAAAAAAATTTGAAAACTATAATAAATGTAAGTGAGGAAAATTATTGCACGCACTAAAAATGAATACCAAAGTTTTGTTATCCATGTTTGGGAAATTCCACTAGTACAACCACTAATAGCTTGGTGGAATTTTATATGAAAGAGATTTCTAATTGATCCTAACATGTTTTAATTGTGGTGGATATCCAAGCCAGAAACATGTTGAAGTTGCAAATGACCTAATGATCCAAAAAATTTTGAGTACAAAAAATTAAATTCTCATATAAACGTGCGGAGGGATATTTACCACAACCAAATAACCCACATTTTGCCTAATTTACAAAAAGCGGACCAAACAATCATAGATCATCGTAAATGTTTTGATCGATTAAGGATGTGTACTGGGTATAATTTTTTTCAGAAATGATTGTGGTTTGGGAGTCCACTCTGAGTTAAAAATGCCTCGCCCCAACCTCTTCTGATGATTGCAAAACCCAATATACAAAAAACTAAAAGTGTTTATGATTCTTTAAAATCACACGTACTTTTTGGAATTATCTCTCTCGGTATTTGTGCTGTTCAATTTTGGATATTCAAATTTTTTTTAAATCCAAACTTGAGCATTCACTTTCACAACAAAAATAAAATTATTTCTCGCACTAAAAATGAACACCAAAGTTTTGTTTTCCAAGTTTGGGAAATTCCACTAGTACAACCACTAATAGCTTGGTGGAATTTTGTAAGAAAGTTTTTCTAATTGATCCTAACATGTTTTAAAAGTGGTGGATATGCATGCCTGAAACATGTTGAAGATGCAAATGACCTAATGGTCCTAAAAATTCAAGGAGTAGAAAAAATTAAATTCTCAAGTTTACGTGTGGTGGGATATTTACAAGTGCAGAACCATCCACTTTTTTCCTATTTTACAAAAAGCGGACCTAACAATCGTAGATCATCATAATTTTTTTGATTGATTAATGATGTGTAACGGCTTTAACTTTTGTTAGAAATGACTTATGGTTTGGGAGTCAACACTCTGTCAAAAATGCCTCTCCCCCCTCTTCCGATGGTAGCAAAACCCAATAAATAAAAAAATAAAATAGTTTAAATTTCTTAAAAATCACAGGTACTTTTTGGAATTATTTCTCTCAGCATTTGTGCTTTTCAATTTTGGATGTTCAATTTGTTTTCAAATCCAAACTTGAGTTTTCACTCTCCCATTTTTCTCGTAAACAAAAAGATAAGGCAAATAGATCAAAACAAAATGAAAATTTAGAGTTTATGTTTGCAAAAAAAATTTGAAAACTATAATAAATGTAAGTGAAGAAAATAATTTCACGCACTAAAAATGAACACTAAAGTTTTTTTATCCATGTTTGGGAAATTCCACTAGTACAACCACTAATAGCTTGGTGGAATTTTATATGAAAGAGATTTCTAATTTATTCTAACTTGTTTTATATGTGGTGGATATGAATTCCTAAAACATGTTGAAGATGCAAATAACCTAATGATCCTAAAATTACGAGAAGAAAAAAATAAATTCTCAAGTTTACGTGCGGTGGGATATTTACAAGAATAGAACAACCCACATTTTTCCTATTTTAAAAAAAGAGGACCTAACAATCATAGATCATCGTAATTTTTTTGATCGATTAATGATGCATAACGGCTTTAATTTTTGTTAGAAATGACTTATGGTTTGGGAGTCAACACTTAGTTAAAAATGCCTCGCCCCACTCTTCCGATGATTGCAAAACCCAATATATAAAAAACTAAAAGAGTTTAAAATTCCTAAAAATCACAGGTACTTTTTGGAATTATCTCTCTCAGCATTTGTGCATTTCAATTTTGGATGTTGAATTTTTTTTCAAATCCAAACTTGAGTTTTCACTCTCCCATTTTTCTCTTAAACAAAAAGATAAGGCAAAAATATCACAAAAAAAAGAAAATTTTAGAGTTTATGTATGCCAAAAATTGAAAACTTTAATAAATGTAAGAGAAAAAAAATTATTTCTCGCACTAAAAATGAAAACCAAAGTTTTGTTTTCCATGTTTGGGAAATTCCTCTAGTACAACCCCTAATAGCATGGTGGAATTTTGTAAGAAAGAGACTTCTAATTGATCCTAACATGTTTTAAATGTGGTGGATATGCATGCCTGAAACATGTTGAAGATGTAAATGACCTAATGGTCCAAAAATTTCAAGGAGTAGAAAAAATTAAATTCTCAAGTTAACATGCGGTAGGATATTTTCGATAGCCAAACAACCCACTTTTTAACTATTTTACAAAAAACGGACCTAACATTAATAAATCATCATAAATTTTTTGATCGATTAATGATGTGTAATTGCTATAATTTTTGTTAGAAATTACTTATTGTTTGGGAGTCAACACTCAGTTAAAAATGCCTCTCCCCCCATCTTCCGATGATTGCAAGACCCAATATTTAAAATATTAAAAGATTTTACAGTCCTTAAAAATCACAGATACTTTTTGGAATTATCTCTCTCAACATTTGTGCATTTCCATTTTGGATGTTCAATTTTCTTTCAAATCCAAACTTGAGTTTTTACTCTGCCATTTTTCTCGTAAGCAAAAAGATAAGCCAAATAGATCACAACAAAATGAAAATTTTAGACTTTATGTATGCAAAAAATGTTGAAAAGTATAATAAATGCAAGTGAGGAAAATTATTGCACGCACTTAAAATGAACACCAAAGTTTTGTTATCCATGTTTGGCAAATTCCACTAGTACAACCACTAATAGCTTGGTGCAATTTTATATGAAAGAGATTTCTAATTGATCCCAACATGTTTTAATTATGGTGGATATGCAAGCCCGAAACATGTTTAAGATACAAATGACCTAATGATCCAAAAATTTTGAGTACAAAAAATTAAATTCTCATATAAATGTGCGGAGGGATATTTACCAAAGCCAAACAACCCACGGTTTTGCCTAATTTACAAAAGCGGACCAAACAATCATAGATCATTGTAAAATTTTTGATCGATTAATGATGTGTAACGACTATAATTTTTTTCAGAAATGACTTGTGGTTTGGGAGTCAACTCTTAGTTAAAAATGCTTCGCCCCCACCTCTTCCGGTGATTGCAAAACCCAATATATAAAAAACTAAAAGAGTTTACGATTCTAAAAAATCACACGTACTTTTTGGAATTATCTCTCTCGGCATTTGTGTAGTTCAATTTTGGATATTCAATTTTTTTTCAAATCCAAACTTGAGTTTTCACTCTCCCATTTTTCTCGTAAACAAAAAGATAAGGCAAATAGATCACAACAACAAGATAATTTTGGAGTTTATGTATGCAAAAAATTGAAAACTATAATAAATGTAAGTGAAGAAAATTATTTCTCGCACTAAAAATGAACACCAAAGTTTTGTTATCCATGTTTTGGAAATTCCACTACTACAACCCCTAATAGCTTGGTGGAATTTTATAAGAAAGAGATTTCTAATTGATCCTAACATGTTTTAAATATGGCAGATATGCATGCCTGAAACATGATGAAGATGCAAATGACCTAATGATCCAAAAAGTTCGAGTAGAAAAATTTATATTCTCAAGTTTACGTGTGGTGGGTTATTTACAAGAGCAGAACAACCCACTTTTTTCCTATTTTAAAAAAAGCAGACCTAACAATCATAGATCATCATAATTTTTTTGATCTATTAATGACGTGTAACGGTTTTAATTTTTGTTAGAAATGACTTATGGTTTGGGAGTCAACACTCAAATTAAAATGCCTCTCCCCCTCTCTTCCGATGATTGCCAAACCCAATATATAAAAAACTAAAAGAATTTAAAATTCTTAAAAATCACTGGTTCTTATTAGAATTATCTCTCTCAGCATTTGTGCATTTCCATTTTGGATGTTCAATTTTTTTTCAAATCCAAACTTGAGTTTTCACTCTCCCATTTTTCTCGTAGACTAAAAGAAAAGGCAAATAGATCACAACAAAAAGAAAATTTTAGAGTTTTGTATGCAAAACTTTGAAAACTATAATAAATGTAAGAGAATAAAATTATTTCTTGCATTAAAAATGAACACCAAAGTTTTGTTTTCCAAGTTTGGGAAATTCCACTAGTACAACCCCTAATAGCTAGGTGGAATTTTGTAAGAAAGAGATTTCTAATTGATCCTAATATGTTTTAAATGTGGTGGATGTGCATGCCTGAAACATGTTAAAGATGCAAAAGACCTTATGGTCCAAAAATTTCTAAGAGTAGAAAAAATTAAATTCTTCAGTTAACGAGAGGTGGGATATTTACCGGACCCAAACAATCGAGTTTTTGCCTATTTTACATAAAGCGGACCCAACATTCATAGATCATCATAAATATTTTCATCGATTAATGATGTGTAACGGCAATAATTTTTGTTAGAAATTTCTTATGGTTTGGGAGTCAACACTCGGTTAATACTACCTCTGCCCCCATCTTCCGATGATTGCAAAACCCAATATATAAAAAACTAAAAGAGTTTACAATCCTTAAAAATCACGTATACTTTTTGAAATTATCTCTCTCAGCATTTGTGCATTTCCATTTTGGATGTTCAATATTTTTCAAATCCAAAGTTGAGTTTTCACTCTCCCATTTTTCTCGTAAAAAAGAAAAAGATTAGGCAAATATATCACAACAAAATGAAAATTTTAGAGTTTAAGTATGCAAAAAAATTTGAAACCTATAATAAATGTAAGTGAAAAAAACTCTTTCACTCACTAAAAATGAACACCAAAGTTTTGTTATCCATGTTTGGGAAATTCCACTAGTAGAACTACAAATAGCTTGGTGGAATTTTATATGAAAGAGATTTATGATTGATCCTAACATGTTTTAAATGTGGTGGATATGCTTGGCTGAAACATGTTGAAGATGCAAATGACCTAATGATCCAAGAATTTCAAGGAGTAGAAAAAATTAAATTCTCAAGTTAATGTGTAGTGGGATATTTCCAGAGCCAAACAACCCACTTTTTGCCTATTTTACAAAAAGCGGACCTAACAATCATAGATCACCGTAAATGTTTTGATCGATTAATGATGTGTATTCAGCTATAATTTTTGTTAGAAAAGACTTATGGTTTGGGAGTCAACACTCAGTTGAAAATGGCTCCCCCCCCCCCCCCCCCCCCCCCCCCCCCCCCCCCCCCCCCTCTTTTGATGATTGCAAAACCCAATATATAAAAAACTAAAAGAGTATTCAATCCTTAAAAATTACAGATACTTTTTGGCATTATCTCTCTCATCATTTGTGCATTTCCATTTTTTATGTTCAATTTTTTTTTAAATCCAAACTTGAGTTTTCACTCTCCCATTTTTCTCGTAAACAAAAAGATAAGACAAATAGATCACAACAAAATGAAAATTTTAGAGTTTATGTATGCAAAAAATTGAAAACTATTATAAAAGTAAGTGAAGAAAGTTATTTCACATACTAAAAATGAACACCAAAGTTTTGTTATCCATGTTTGGGAAATTCCACTAGTACAACCCCTAATATCTTGGTGGAATTTTATATGAAATAGATTTCTAATTGATCATAACATGTTTTAAATGTGGTGGATATGCATGCCTAAAACATATTGAAGATGCAAATGACCTAATGATCCAAAAATTTCTAAGAGTGGAAAAAATTAAATTCTCAAGTTAATGTGCAGTGGGATATTTACAAGAGCCGAACAACCCACTTTTTGCCTATTTTACAAAAAGCAAACCAAACAATGATAGATCATCGTTAATGTTTTTATCGATTAATGATGTGTAACAACTATAATTTTTGTTAGAAATGACCTATGGTTTGGGAGTCAACATTCAGTTAAAAATGCCATGGCACCCCTTCTGCCTAAGATTGCAAAAGCCAAAATAGAAATAACTAAAAGAGTTTACCATCCTTAAAAATCACGGATACTTTTTGGAATTAGCTCTCTCAGCATTTGTACCTAATATCATGGCGGAATTTAATAAGAAGGAGATTTCTAATTGATCCTAACATGTTTTATGTGGTTGATATGCATGCCTGAAACGTGTTGAAGATGCAAATGACCTAATGATCCAAAAATTTGAAGGAGTAGAAAAAATTAAATTCTCATGTTACCGTGCGGTGGGATATTTACAAGAGCCGAACAACCTACTTTTTGCCTATTTTACAAAAACCGGACCTAACAATCATAGATCATCATAAATTTTTTGATCGATTAATTATGTAACGGCTATAATTTTTGTTACAAATGGCTTATGGTTTGGGAGTCTACACTCAATTAAAAATGCCCCGCTCCCCTCTTCTGATGATTGCAAAACCCAATATATAAAAAACTAAAAGAGTTTACAATCCTTAAAAATCATAGATACTTTTTGGAATTATCTCTCTCAGCATTGGTCTATTTCTGTTTTGGAAGTTCAATTTTTTATCAAATCGAAACTTTGAGTTTTCACCCACCCATTTTTTGCGTAAACAAAAAGATAAGGCAAATAGATCACAACAAAATGAAAATTTTAGAGTTTATGTTTGCAAAAAATTGAAAACTATAATAAATGTAAGTGAAGAAAATTATTTCACGCACTCAAAATATACACCAATGTTTTCTTATCCATGTTTGGGAAATTCCACTAGTACAACCCCTAATAGCTTTGTGGAATTTTATATGAACGAGATTTCTAATTGATACTAACATGTCTTAAATGTGGTGGATATGCATGCCTGAAACATGTTGAAGATGCAAATCACCTAATGATGCAAAAAATTTTAGGAGTAGAAAAAATTAAATTCTCAAGTTAACATCCGGGGGGATATTTACCAGAGACCAACAACCCACTTTTTGCCTATTTTACAAAAAGCGGACCTAACAATCATAGATCATCGTAAATATTTTGATCGATTAATGATGTGTAATGGCTATAATTTTGTTTGAAATGACTAATGGTATGGGAGTCAACACTTAGTTAAAAATGCATCACCCCCCTCTTCTGATGATTGCAAAACCCAATATATAAAAAACTAATAGAGTTTACCATCCTTAAAAATCACAGATACTTTTATGAATTATCTCTCTCAGTATTTGTGCATTTCCATTTTGGATGTTCAATTCTTGTGAAATCCAAACATGATTTTTGACTCTCCTATTTTTCTCGTAAACAAAAAGAAATGGGAAACAGATCACAACAAAATGAAAATTTTAGAGTTTATGTATGCAAAAAATTGAAAACTAGAATAAATGTAATTGTAGAATATTATTTCACGCACAAAAAATGAACACCAAAGTTTTGTTATCCATGTTTGGGAAATTCCACTAGTACAACCAGTAATAGCTTGGTGGAATTTTATGAGAAAGAGATTTCTAATTGATCCTAACATGTTTTAAATGTGGTGGATATGTATGCCTGTAACATGTTGAAGATGCAAATGACCTAATGATCCAAAAACTTCAACGAGTAGAAAAAATTAAATTCTCAAGTTAACGTGCGGTGGGATATTTATCAGAGGCAAACAACCCACTTTTTACCGATTTTACAAAAAGCAGACCTAACAATCATAGATCATCGTAAATGTTTTGATCGAGAAATGATAAGAAACGGCTAAAATTGGATTAGAAAGGACTTATGGTATGGGAGTCAACACTCAGTTAAAAAAGCCACCACCCCCCTCCCCCCTCTACCGATGATTGCAATACCCAATTTATAAAGAAACTAAAGAGTTTAGTCTCCTTAAAAATCACAGATACCTTTATGAAATATCTCTCTCAGCATTTGTGCATTTTCATTTTGGATGTTCAATTTTTTTCCAATCTAAACTTGAGTTTTCACTCTCCCATTTTTCTCGTAAACAAAAAGATAATGCAAATAGATCACAACAAAATGAAAATTTTAGAGTTTATGTATGCAAAAAATCAAAAACTATAATAAATGTAAGTGAGGAAAATTATTTCACACACTACAAATGAACATCAAAGTTTTGTTATCCATTTTTGGGAAATTCAACTAGTGCAACCCCAAATAGCTTGGTGAAATTTTATAAGAAAGAGATTTCTAAATGATCCTACATGTTTTAAATGTGGTGGATATGCATGCCTGAAACTTGTTGAAGATGCAAATGACGTAATTATTCAAAAATTTCAAGGAGTAGAAAAAATTAAATTTTCTAGTCAACGTAAGGTGGGATATTAACTAGAGACAAAAACGCACTTTTTGCATATTTTACAAAAAGCTGACCTAACAATCATTGATCATTGGAAATGTTTTGATCGATTAATGATGTGAAACGACTATAATTTTTTTAAGAAATGACTTTTTGTTTGGGAGTCAACTCTCAGTTGAAGATGCCTCGCCCCCCTCTTCCGATGATTGCAAAACCCAATATAGAAAAAAATTAAAGAGTTTAGAATCCTCAAAAATCACAGAAAGTTTTTGGAGTATATCTCTCAGCATTTGTGCATTTCCATTTTGGATGTTCAATTTTTTTTCAAATCCAAACTTGAGTTTCACTCTCCCATTTTTCTCGTAAACAAAAAGATTAGGCAAATAGATCACAACAAAATGAAAATTTTAGAGTATATGTTTGCAAAAAAATTTGAAAATTATAATAAATGTAAGTGAAGAAAATTATTTCACGAACTAAAAATGAACACCAAAGTTTTGTAATCCGTGTTTGGTAAATTCCACTAGTACAACCCCTAATAGCTTGGTGGAATTTTATAAGTAAGAGATTTCTAATTGATCGTAACATGTTTTAAATTTGGTGGATATGCATGCCTGAAACATGTTGAAGATGCAAATGACCTAACGATCCCAAAATTTCAAGAAGTTGAAAAAATTAAATTACCAAGTTAACGTGCGGTGTGGGATATTTACCTGAGCGAAACAACCTACTTTTTGCCTATTTTACAAAATGTGGACCTAACAATCATAGATCATCGTAAATGTTTTGATCAATTAATGATGTGTAACGGCTATAATTTTTCTTAGTAATGACTTATTGTTTGGGAGTCAACACTCTGTTCAAAATGCCTCGCCTCCACTCTTCCAATGATTGCAAAACCCAATATAGAAAAAACTGAAAGAGTTTACAATCCTTAAAAATCACAAAAACGTTTTTGAATTATCTCTCTCAGCCTTTGTACATTTCTATTTTGGATGTTCAATTTTTTTTCAAATCCAAACTTGAGATTTCACTTACCCATTTTTCTCGTGAACAAAAAGATAAGGCAAATAGATCACTACAAAATGAAAATTTTAGAGTTGATGTATGCAAAAAATTGAAAACTATAATAAATTTAAGTGAAGAAAATTATTTCATGCACTAAAAATGAAGACCAAAGTTTTGTAATCCTTGTTTGCGAAATTCCATTTGTACAACCCCTAATATTTTTGGTGGAATTCTATATGAAAGAGATTTCTAATTGATCCTGACAAGTTTTAAATGTGGTGGATATGCATGCCTGAAACATATTGAAGATGCAAATGACCTAATGATCCAAAAAATTCAAGCAGTAGAAAAAATTCAATTCTCATGTTAACGTGTTGTGGGATATTTACCTAACTTATGGTTTGGGAATCAACACTCAGTTACAAGAGCCTCCCCACCCCCCCCCCCCCCCCCCCCCCCCCCCCCCCCCTCCTACCCTCTTCCGACGATTTTACCATCCTTAAAAATCATAGATACTTTTTGGAATTATCTCTCTCAGCATTTGTGAATTTCCATTCTGGATATTCAATTTTTTTTCAAAGCCAAACTTGAGTTTTTATTCTCCCATTTTTCTCGTAAACTTAGATAAGGAAATCAGATCACAGCAAAATGAAAATTTTAGAGTTTATGTATGAAAAAAATTGAAAGCTATTATAAATTTAAATGAAGACAATTATTTAATGCACTAAAAATGAACACCAAAGTTTTCTTATCCATGTTTGGAAAATTCGACTAGTACCACCCCTCATAGCTTCGTGGAATTTTATAAGAAAGAGATTTCTTATTGATCCTAACATGTTTTAAGTGTGGTGGATAAGCATGCCTGAAATGAGTTGAAGATGCAAATGACCTAATGATCCAAAAATTTCAATTTTTAGAGAAAATTAAATTCTCAAGTAAACGTGTGGTGGGATATTTACCATAGCCAAACAACCCTCTTTCTGCCTATTTTACAAAAAGCAGACCTAACAATCATAGATCATCATAAATATTTTTATCAACTAATGATGTGTAACAGCTATAATTTATGATAGAAATAACTTATGGTTTGGGAGTCAACACTCATTTAAATATGCCTCCTCCTCAGCCCCCCTCCCCCCCTTTGCCTATGATTGCAAAACCCAATATAGAATTAACTAAAAGAGTTTACCATCCTTAAAAATCAAAAAAATTTTTTGGAATTATCTCTCTTAGCATTTGTGTATTTCCGTTTTGGACATTCAAATATTTTCAAATCGAAACTTGAGTTTTCGCTCTCCCATTTTTCTCATAAACAAAAAGATAACTCAAATAGATCACAACAAAATGAAAATTTTAGAGTTTATGTATGCTAAAAATTTAAAACTATGATAAATGTAAGTGAAGAAAATTATTTCACACACTAAAAATGAACACCAAAGTTTTGTGATCCATCTTTGGGAAATTCCACTAGCACAACCCCAAATAGCTTGGTGGAATTTTATAAGAAAAAGATTTCTAATTGATCTTAACAAGTTTTAAATGTGGTGGATATGCATGCCTAAAACATGTTGAAGATGCAAATGACCAAATGATGCAAAAATTTCAAAGAGTAGAAAAAATTAAATTCTGAAGTTAACGTGCAAGGAATATTTACCAGAGACAAACAACTCACTTTTTGCCTATTTTACAAAAAGCAGACCGAACAATCATAGATCATCGTAAATGTTTTGATCGATTAATGATGTGTAACGACTATAATTTTGTTAGAAATAACTTATGGTATGGGAGTCAACACTTAGTCAAAAATGGCTCGCCCCGATGATTGCAAAACTCAATATATAAAAAACTAAAAGAGTTTACCATCCTTAAAAATCAAGAATACTTTTTGGAATTATCTCTCTTACCATTTGTGTATTTCCATTTTGGATGTTCAATTTTTTCAAATCCAAACTTGAGTTTTCACTCTCCCATTTTCCTCGTAAACAAAAAGAAATGGCAAATAGATCACAACAAAATGAAAATTTTAGAGTTTATGTATGCAAAAAATTGAAATCTATGATAAATTTAAGTGAAGAATATTATTTCACGCACTAAAAATGAATACCAAAGTTTTGTTATCCATGTTTGGTAAATTCCACTAGTACAACCGCTAAAAGCATGGTAGAATTTTATAAGAAAGTGATTTCTAATTTATCCTAACACGTTTTAAATGTGGTGGATATGCATGCCTGAAACATGTTGAAGATGCAAAGGACCTAATGATCCAAAAATATCCAAGGAGTAGAAAAAATTAAATTCTCAAGTTTATGTGCGGTGGGATATTTACCAGAAACAAACAACCCAATTTTTGCCTATTTTACAAAAAACGGACCTAACAATCATAGATCATCATAAATGTTTTGATTGATTAATGATGTGTAACGACTATAATAATTTACTTAGAAATGACTTATCGTTTGGGAGTCAACACTCAGTTAAAAATGCCTCGCACCCCCCCGCCCTATTCCAAATGATTGCAAAACCCAATATAAAACAACTAAAAGAGTTTACAATCCTTAAAAATTACAGAAATGTTTTGGAATTGTCTCTCTGAGCATTTGTGCTATTCTTTTTTGGATGTTCAATTTTTTTTTAAAATCCAAACATGAGTTTTTACTCTCCGATTTTCTCGTAAACAAAAAGATAAGGCAAACAAATCACAACAAAATGAAAATTTTAGAGTTTATGTATGCAAAAAATTGAAAACTATTATAAATGTAAGTGAAGAAAATTATTTCTCGCACTAAAAATGAACATAAAAGTTTCGTTATCGATTTTTTGGAAAATCAACCAGTTAAAAAGCCAAAAGAGCTTGGTTGAATTTTATAAGAAAAAGATTTCTAATTGATCCTAACATGTTTTATATGTGGTGGATATTCATGCCTAAAACATGTTGAAGATGCAAATGACCAAATGATTTAAAAATTTCTAGGAGTTGAAAAAAATTAAATTCTCAAGTTAACGTGTTGGGGGATATTTACCAGAGACAAACAACTCTCTTTTTGTCTATTTTACAAAAAGTAGACCGAAAAATCATAGATCATCGTAAATGTTTTGATCGATTAATGATGTGTAATGGCTATAATTTTGTTAGAAATAACTTATGGTATGGAAGTCAACACTCAGTTAAAAATGGCTCACCCCGATGATTGCAAAACTCAATATATAAAAAACTAAAAGAGTTTTACCATCCTTAAAAATCAAGAATACTTTTTGGAATTACCTCTCTTAGCATTTGTGGATTTCCATTTTGGATGTTCAATTTTTTTCAGATCAAAACTTGAGTTTTCACTCTCCCATTTTTCTTGTAAACAAAAAGAAATTGCAAATAGATCACAACAAAAAAAAATTTAGAGTTTATGTATGCAAAAATTTGAAATCTATAATAAATGTAAGTGAAGAATAATATTTCACGCACTACAAATGAACACAAAAGTTTTCTTATTTATATTTAGGAAATTCCACTAGTACAACCCCTAATAGCTTGGTGGAATTTTATAAGAAAGAGATTTGTAATTTATCCTAACAAGTTTTAAATGTGGTGGATATGAATGCCTGAAACATGTTGAAGATGCAAATGACCTAATGATCCAAAAATTTCCAAGAAGTAGAAAAAATTAAATTCTCAAGTTTACGTGTGGTGGGATATTTACCAGAGATAAACAACCCAGTCTTATCGTTTGGTAGTCAACACACAGATAAAAATGCCTCCCCCCCCCCCCGCAATTCCGATGATTTCAAAACCCAATATAAAAAAACTAAAAGAGTTTACAATTCTTAAAAATTACGAAAATGTTTTGGAATTATCTCTCTGAGCATTTGTGGTATTCTTTTTTGGATGTTCAATTTTTTTTCAAATCCAAACTTGAGTCTCTCCCATTTTTGTCGTAAACTAAAAGATAAGGAAAATAGAACACAACAAAATGAAAATTTTAGAGTTTATGTATGCAAAAAAATTAAAACTATTTTATTTCTCTCACTAAAAATGAACATCAAAGTTTCGTTATCGATGTTTTGGAAATTCCACTAGTGCAACCCTTAATAGCTTGGTGAAATTTTATAAGAAAGAGATTTCTAATTAATCTTAACATGTTTAAAATGTGGTGGATATACATGCCAGAAACATGTCGAAGATGTAAATGACCTAATGATCCAAAAATTTCAAGGAGTAGAAAAAATTAAATTCCCAAGTTAACGTGCGGTGGGATATTTAACAGAGAGAAACAACCCTCTTTTTGCCTATTTTAAAAAGAGCGGACTTAACAATCATAGATCATCGTAAATGTTTTTATTGATTAATGATGTGTAATGACTATAATTTTTGTAAGCAATGACTTATGGATTGGGAGTCAACACTCAGTTAAAAATGCCTCGGCCCCCTCTTCCGATGATAGAAAAACCCAATATAGAAAAAACTTAACGAGTTTACAATCCTCAAAAATCAAAGAATCTTTTTGGAATTATCTCTCTCAGGATTTGGCCATTTCCATTTTCGATATTCAATTTTTTTTTCAAATCCAAACTCGAGTTTTCACTCTCCCATTTTTCTCGTAAACAAAAATATAAGGCAAATAGGTCACAACAAAAAGAAAAATTTGGAGTATATGTATGCAAAAATATTTGAAAACTATAATAAATGTAAGTGAAGTAAATTATTTCATGCACTAAAAATGAACACCAAATTTTTGTTATCCATGTTTAGGAAATTCCACTTGTACAACCTCTAATAGCATGGTGGAATTTTATATGAAAGAGATTTCAAATTGATCTTAACATGTTTTATATGTGGTGGATATGATTGCCTGAAAAATGTTGAAGATGCAAATGACCTAATGATAAAAAAATTTCAAGGAGTGTAAAAAATTAAGTTATGAAGTTAACGTTCGGTGGGAAATTTACCAAAGGCAAACAACCCACTTTTTTCCTATTTTTAAAAAAACGGACCTAACAATCATAGATCATAAAAAATGTTTTGATTTATTAATGATGTGTAACGGCTATAATTTTGTTAGAAATGACTTATGGATAGGAAGTCAACACTGAGTTAAAAAGCCAAAAGAGCTTGGTTGAATTTTATAAGAAAAAGATTTCTAATTGATCCTAACATGTTTTATATGTGGTGGATATTCATGCCTAAAACATGTTGAAGATGCAAATGACCAAATGATTTAAAAATTTCTAGGAGTTGAAAAAAATTAAATTCTCAAGTTAACGTGTTGGGGGATATTTACCAGAGACAAACAACTCTCTTTTTGTCTATTTTACAAAAAGTAGACCGAAAAATCATAGATCATCGTAAATGTTTTGATCGATTAATGATGTGTAATGGCTATAATTTTGTTAGAAATAACTTATGGTATGGAAGTCAACACTCAATTAAAAATGGCTCACCCCGATGATTGCAAAACTCAATATATAAAAAACTAAAAGAGTTTTACCATCCTTAAAAATCAAGAATACTTTTTGGAATTATCTCTCTTAGCATTTGTGGATTTCCATTTTGGATGTTCAATTTTTTTCAGATCAAAACTTGAGTTTTCACTCTCCCATTTTTCTTGTAAACAAAAAGAAATTGCAAATAGATCACAACAAAAAAAAATTTAGAGTTTATGTATGCAAAAATTTGAAATCTATAATAAATGTAAGTGAAGAATAATATTTCACGCACTACAAATGAACACAAAAGTTTTCTTATTTATATTTAGGAAATTCCACTAGTACAACCCCTAATAGCTTGGTGGAATTTTATAAGAAAGAGATTTGTAATTTATCCTAACAAGTTTTAAATGTGGTGGATATGAATGCCTGAAACATGTTGAAGATGCAAATGACCTAATGATCCAAAAATTTCCAAGAAGTAGAAAAAATTAAATTCTCAAGTTTACGTGTGGTGGGATATTTACCAGAGACAAACAACCCAGTCTTATCGTTTGGTAGTCAACACACAGTTAAAAATGCCTCCCCCCCCCCCCCCCCCCCCCCCCCCCCCACCCCCCCGCAATTCCGATGATTTCAAAACCCAATATAAAAAAACTAAAAGAGTTTACAATTCTTAAAAATTACGGAAATGTTTTGGAATTATCTCTCTGAGCATTTGTGGTATTCCTTTTTGGATGTTCAATTTTTTTTCAAATCCAAACTTGAGTCTCTCCCATTTTTGTCGTAAACTAAAAGATAAGGAAAATAGAACACAACAAAATGAAAATTTTAGAGTTTATGTATGCAAAAAAATTAAAACTATTTTATTTCTCTCACTAAAAATGAACATCAAAGTTTCGTTATCGATGTTTTGGAAATTCCACTAGTGCAACCCTTAATAGCTTGGTGAAATTTTATAAGAAAGAGATTTCTAATTAATCTTAACATGTTTAAAATGTGGTGGATATACATGCCAGAAACATGTCGAAGATGTAAATGACCTAATGATCCAAAAATTTCAAGGAGTAGAAAAAATTAAATTCCCAAGTTAACGTGCGGTGGGATATTTAACAGAGAGAAACAACCCTCTTTTTGCCTATTTTAAAAAGAGCGGACTTAACAATCATAGATCATCGTAAATGTTTTGATTGATTAATGATGTGTAATGACTATAATTTTTGTAAGCAATGACTTATGGATTGGGAGTCAACACTCAGTTAAAAATGCCTCGGCCCCCTCTTCCGATGATAGAAAAACCCAATATAGAAAAAACTTAACGAGTTTACAATCCTCAAAAATCAAAGAATCTTTTTGGAATTATCTCTCTCAGGATTTGGCCATTTCCATTTTCGATATTCAATTTTTTTTCAAATCCAAACTCGAGTTTTCACTCTCCCATTTTTCTCGTAAACAAAAATATAAGGCAAATAGGTCACAACAAAAAGAAAAATTTGGAGTATATGTATGCAAAAACATTTGAAAACTATAATAAATGTAAGTGAAGTAAATTATTTCATGCACTAAAAATGAACACCAAATTTTTGTTATCCATGTTTGGGAAATTCCACTTGTACAACCTCTCATAGCATGGTGGAATTTTATATGAAAGAGATTTCAAATTGATCTTAACATGTTTTATATGTGGTGGATATGATTGCCTTAAAAATGTTGAAGATGCAAATGACCTAATGATAAAAAAATTTCAAGGAGTGTAAAAAATTAAGTTATGAAGTTAACGTTCGGTGGGAAATTTACCAAAGGCAAACCCACTTTTTTCCTATTTTTAAAAAAACGGACCTAACAATCATAGATCATAAAAAATGTTTTGATTTATTAATGATGTGTAACGGCTATAATTTTGTTAGAAATGACTTATGGATAGGAAGTCAACACTGAGTTAAAAAGCCAAGCCCCCCCCCCCCCCCCCCCCCCCCCCCCCCCCCTCTTCTGATGATTGGAAAACCCTATATATAAAAACTTAAAAGAGTTTACAATCCTTAAAAATCACAGATACTTTTTGGAATTATCTCTCTCAGCATTTCTGCATTTCCATTTTGGATGTTGAATTTTTTTTCAAATCCAAACTTGAGTTTTCACTCTCCCATTTTTCTGCTAAACAAAAAGATAAAACAAATAGATCACAAAAAAATGCAAATTTTAGAGTTTATGTATGCCAAAAATTGAAAACTATAATAAATTTAGATGACGAAAATTAGTTCACGCACTAAAAAAGAACACCAAAGTTTTGTTATTCATGTTTGGGAAATTCCACTAGTTCAAGCCCTAATAGCTTGGTGGAATTTTGTAAGAAAGAGATTTCTAGTTGATCGTAACATGTTTTAATGTGGTAGATATGCATGCCTGAAAATGTTGAAGATGCAAATGACTTAATGATCCAAATTTTTAAGGAGAAGAAAAAATTAAATTCTCAAGTTAACGTGCGATGGGATATTTACCTCAGTCAAACAACTCACCTTTTACCTATTTTACCAGAAGCGGATGTAACAATCATTGATCATTGTAAATGTTTTAATCGATTAATGATGTGTAACGGCTAAATTCTTTTTCAAAAATGACTTATGGTTTGGGAGTGAAAAACATAGTTTAAAATGCCTCACTCCCCTTTTTCGATGATCGCAAAACCCAATATTTAAAAAACTAAAACATTTTAAAATCCTTAAAAATCATAGATACTTTTTGGAATTATCTCTCTCAGCATTTGTCCATTTCGATTTTGGATGTTCAATATTTTTTCAAATCCAAACTTGAGTTTTCCCTCTCCAATTTTTATCGTAAACAAAAAGATAAGGCAAATAAATCACTACAAAATGAAAATTTTAGAGTGTATGTATGAAAAAAATTGAAAACTATATTAAATGTAAGTGAAGAAAATTATTTCATGCACTAAAAATGAACACCAAAGTTTTGTTATCCATATTTGGGAAATTCCACTAGTACTACCCCTAATAGCTTGGTGGAATTATATAAGAAAGAGATTTCTAATTGATTTTAGCATGTTTTAAATGAGGTGGATATGCGTGCTTGAAACATGTTGAAGATGGAAATGACCTAATGATCCAAAAATTTCAAAGAGTAGAAAAAATTAAATTCTCAAGTTAACATGAGAAGGAATATTTACCAGAGGCAAACAACCAACTTTTTGCCTATTTTACAAAAAGCGGACCTAACAATCATAGATCATCGTAAATGTTTTGATCGATTAATGATGTGTAACAACTATAATTTTTGTTTGAAATGACTTATAGTTTGGGAGTCAACACTCAGTTAAAAATGACTCGCCACCCCTCTCCCGATGATTGCAAAACCCAATATAGAAAGAACTAAAAGAGTTTAGAATCCTTTAAAATCACAGATTCTTTTTTGAATTATATGTCTTAGCATTTGTGTATTTCCATTTTTGACATTCAACTTTTTTCAAATCCAAACTTGAGTTTTCACTCTCCCATTTTTCTCATAAACAAAAAGATAACTCTAATAGATCACAACAAAATGAAAATTTTAGAGTTTATGTATGCAAAAAATTAAAAACTATAATAAATGTAAGTGAAAAAAATTATTTCATGCACTAAAAATGAACACCAAAGTTTTATTATACATGTTTGGGAAATTCCACTAGTACAACTCATAGCTTGGTGGAATTTTATAAGAAAGAGATTTCTAATTGATCCTCACATGTTTTAAATGAGGTGGATATGCATGCCTGAAACATGTTGAAGATGAAAATGTCCTAATGATCCAAAAATTTCAAGGGAAAGAAAAAATTAAATTCTCAAGTTCATGAGAGGTGGGATATTTTCTAGAGAGAAACAACCCTCTTTTTGCCTATTTTACAAAAAGCGGACTTAACAATCATAGATCATCGTAACTGTTTTGATCAATTAATAATGTGTAACGGCTATAATTTATGTAAAAAATGACTTATGGATAGGGAGTCAACACTCAGTTAAAAATGCCTCGCCCTCCTCTTCCGATGATAGAAAAACCCAATATACAAAAAACTTAAGGAGTTTACAATCCTAAAAAATCAATGAATCTTTTTGGAATTATCTCTCTCAGCATTTGTCCATTTCCTTTTTGGATTTTCAATTTTTTTCAAATCCAAACACTATTTTTCCCTCTCCCATTTTTGTCGTAAACTAAAAGAAAAGGCAAATAGGTCACAACAAAATGAAAATTTTGGAGTATATGTATGCAAAAACATTTGAAAACTATAACAAATGTAAGTGAAGTAAATTAATTCATGCACTAAAAATGAACACCAAATTTTTGTTATCCACGTTTGGGAAATTCCACTTGTACAACCCCTAATAGCATGGTGGAATTTTATATGAAAGAGATTTCTAATTGATCCTAACATGTTTTAAATGTGGTGGATATACTTTCCTGAAACATGTTGAAGATGCAAATGACCTAATGATCCAAAAATTTCAAAGAGAAGAAAAAATTAAATTCTCAAGTTAACGTGCGGTGGGATATTTACCAAAGGCAAACAATCCACTTTTTTCCTATTTTACAAAAAGCAGACCTAACAATCATAGATCATTAAAAAATTTTGATCGATTAATTATGTGTAACGGCTATAATTTTTGTTAGAAATGACTTATGGATAGGAAGTCAACACACAGTTAAAAATGCCTCACCCCCACACCCCCCCTCCCCCTTCCGATGATTGCAAAACACAATATATAAAAAAAACTAAAAGAGTTTGCAATCCATAAAAATCACAGATACTTTTTGGAATTATCTCTTTCAGCATTTGTGTATTTCCATTTTGGATGTTCAATTGTTTTTCAAATCCAAACTTGAGTTTTCACTCTCCCATTTTTCTCGTAAACAAAAACATAAAGCAAAAAGATCACAAAAAAATGAAAATTTTAGACTTTATGTTTGCAAAAAATTGAAAACTATAATAAATGTAGATGAAGAAAATTAATTCATGCACTAAACATGAACACCAAAGGTTTGTTATCCATGTTTGGGAAATTCCACTAGTACAACCCCTAATAGCTTGGGGGAATTTTGTAAGAAAGAGATTTTTAACTGATCCTAATATGTTTTAAATGTGGTGGATATGCATGCCTGAAACAAGTTTAAGATGCAAATGATCTAATGTTCCAAATATTTCAAGGAGTAGAAAAAATTAAATTCTCAAGTTAACATGATGTGGGATATTTACCAAAGCCAAACAACCCACTTTTTGCCTATTACACAAAAAATGGTCCTAACAATCATAGACCATCGTAAATGTTTTGATCAATTAATGTTTTCTAACGGCTATAATTTTTGTTAGAAAGGACTTATGGTTTGGGAGTCAAAACTCAGTTAAAAATGCCTCACTCCCCCTCATCCGATGATTGTAAAACCCAATATTTAAAAAACTAAAAGAGTTTATAGTCCTTCAAAATTAGAGATACATTTTTGAATAATCTCTCTCAACATTTGTGCATTTCCATTTTGGATGTTCAATTTTTTTTCTTATCCAAACTAGAGTTTTCACTCTCCCATTTTCCTCGTAAACAAAAGATAAGGCATATAGATCACAAAAAATGAAAAATTTAGAGTTCATGTATGCAAACAATTGAAAACTATAATAAATGTAAGTGAAGAATATTATTTCACACACCAAAAATGAACACCAAATTTTTTTTATCCATGTTTGGGAAATTCTACTAGTACAACCCCTCATAGCTTGGTGGAATTTTAAAATAAAGAGATTTCTAATTGATTGTAACATGTTTTAAATGTAGTGGATATGCATGCCTGAAAATGTTGAAGATGCAAATGACCTAATGATCCAAAATTTCAAGGCGAAGAAAAAATTAAATTCTCAAGTTAACGTGCGGTGGGATATTTACTTGAGTCAAACAACTCACCTTTTGCATATTTTACCAAAAGCGAATGTAACAATCATAGATCATTGTAAATGTTATGATCAATTAATGATGTGTAACGACTAAAATTTTTGTCAGAAATGACTTATGGTTTGTAAGTCAAAAACATAGTTTAAAATGCCTCACTCCCCGTTTTTGATGATTGCAAAACCCAATATTTAAAAAACTAAAAGCGTTTACAATCCTTAAAAATCATAGATACTTTTTGGAATTATCTCTCTCAGCATTTGTGCATTTCGATTTTGGATGTTCAATTTTTTTTTAAATCCAAACTTGATTTTTCCCTCTCCAATTTTTCTAGTAAACAAAAAGATAAGACAAATAAATCACTGAAAAATGAAAATTTTAGAGTTTATGTATGCAAAAAATTGAAAACTATATTAAATGTAAGTGAAGAAAATCATTTCTCGCACTAAAAATGAACACCAAAGTTTTGTTGTCCATGTTTTGGAAATTCCACTAGTACAACCCCTAATAGCTTGGTGGAATTTTGTAAGAAAGAGATTTGTAATTGGTCCTAACATGTTTTAAATGTAGTGGATATGCATGCTTGAAACATGTTGAAAATGCAAATGACCTAATGGTCAAAAAATTTCAAGTAGAAAAAATTAAATTCTCAAGTTTACGCGCAATGGGATATTTTCCTGAGCCAAACAACCCACTTTTTGCCTATTTTACAAAAAGAGTACCTAACAATCATAGATCATCGTAAATATTTTGATCGATGAATAATGTGTAAAGGCAATACTTTTTGTTAGAAATTACTTAAGGTTTGGGAGTCAACACTCGGTTAAAATGCCTCTCCTCCCCTCTTGCGATGATTGCAAAACCCAATATATAAAAAACTAAAAGAGTTTACAATCCTTAAAAATCAAAGTTACTTTTTGGAATTATCACTCTCAGCATTTGTGCATTTCCATCTTGGATGTTCAATTTTTTTCAAATCCAAACTTGAGTTTTCACTCCCCCAATTTTCTCGTAAACAAAAAGATAAGGCAAATATTTCACAACAAAATGAAAACTTTAGAGTTTATGTATGCAAAAAATTGAAAACTATAATAAATGTAAGTGAAGAAAATTATTTCACGCACTAAAAATGGACACCAAAGTTTTTTTATCCACGTTTGGGTAATTCCACTAGTACAACCCCTAATAACTTGGTGGAATTTTATAAGAAAGAGATTTCCAATTGATCTTAACATGTTTTAAATGAGGTGGATATGCATGCCTGAAACATGTTGAAGATGCCAATGATCTAATGATCCAAAAATTTCAAAGAGTAGAAAAAATTAAATTCTCAAGTTAACATGAGAAGGAATATTTATGAGAGGCAAACAACCAACGCTTTGCCTATTTTACAAAAAGCGGACCTAACAATCATACATCATCGTAAATTTTTTGATCGATTAATGATGTGTAACAACTATAATTTTTGTTTGAAATAACTTATGGTTGGGAGTCAACACTCAGTTAAAAATGCCTCGTCACCCCTCTTCCGATGATTTCAAAACCCAATATATAAAAAACTAAAAGAGTTTACAATCCTTAAAAATCACAGAAACTTTTTGGAATTATCTCTCTCAGCATTGGTACATTTCCATTTTGGATGTTCATTTTTTTTTTAAATCCAAACTTGACTTTTCACTCTCCCATTTTACTTGTAAACAAAAAGATAAGGCAAATTGATCACAACAAAATGAAAATTTTAGAGTTTATGTATGCAAAAAAATTGAAAACTAAAATAATTGTTAGTGAAGAAAATTATTTTACGCACTGAAAATGAACACCAAAGTTTTGTTATCCATGTTTGCGAAATTCCACTAATACAACCCTTAATAGCTAGGTGGAATTTTATAAGAAAGAGTTTCTAATTGATCCTAACATGTTTTAAATGTGGTGGATATGCATGCCAGAAATGTCTTGAAGATGCAAATGACCTAATGATCCAAAATTTTCTAAGGACTTGAAAAAATTAAATTCTCAAGTTAACATGCGGTGTGATATTTACGAGTGCCAAATAACCCTCTTTTTGCCTATTTTTCAAAAAGCCGACCTAATAATCATAGATCATCGTAAATGTTTTGATCGATTATTGATGTGTAACGGCTATAATTTAGAAATGACTTATGCTTTTGGAGTCAACACTCAGTTAGAAATGCCTCCCCCCCTCCTCCGATGATTGCAAAAGCCAATATATAAAAAACTATAAGAGTTTACAATCCATAAAAATCATAGATACTTTTATGAATTATTTTTCTCTACATTTGTGCATTTCCTTTTTGGATGCTCAATTTTCTTTCAAATCCAAATTTGAGTTTTCACTCTCCCATTTGTCTCTTAAACAAAAAGATAAGGTAAATAGATCACAACAAAATGAAAATTTACATATGCAAAAAGTTGAAAACTACAATAAATGTAAGTGAAGAAAATTATTTCACGCACTAATAATGAACACCAAATTTTTGTTATCCATGTTTGGGAAATTATATTGGTACAACCCCTAATAGCTTGATGGAATTTTGTAAGAAAGAGATTTCTAATTGATCCTAACATATTTTAAATGTGGTGGATATGCGTGCCTGAAACATTATTAAGATGAAAATCATCTAATGATAAAAAAATTTCAAGGAGTAGAAAAAATTAAATTCTCAAGTTACATGCGGTGGGATATTTACCAGAGCCAAACAACCCACTCTTTTCCCACGTTACAAAAAGCAAACCTAACAATCATAGATCATCGCAAATGTTTTGATTGATTAATGAGGTGTAATGGCTATAATTTTTGTTAGAAATGACTTATGGTTTGGAAGTCAACAATCAGTTAAAAATGCATCCCAAATGATTGCAAAACCCAATATATAAAAAACTAAAAGTGTTTACAATTCTTAAAAATCACATTTACTTTTTGGAATTATCTCTCTCAGCATTTGTGCATTTCCATATTGGATGTGAAATTTTTTTTAAAATCCAAACTTGAGTTTTCACTCTACCAAAAAGAAAATTTTAGATTTTATGCATGCAAAAAATTGAAAACTAAAATAAATCTAAGTGAAGAAAATTATTTCACGCACTAAAAATGAACACCAAAGTTTTGTTTTTCATGTTTAGGTAATTCCACTAGCACAAACCCTAATAGCTAGGTGTAATTTTATAAGAATGAAATTTCTAATTGATCCTAACATGTTTTAAATGTGGTGGATATGCAGGCCTGAAACGAGTTGAAGATGTAAATGACATAATGATCCAAAAGTTTTGAGGTGTAGAAAAAATTAAATTCTCAAGTTAACGTGCGATGGGATATTTACTAGTGCCCAACAACCCACTTTTTGCCTATTTTATTTAAAGCGGACCTAACAATCATAGATCATCATAAATGTTTTTATCGATTAATGATGTGTAACGGCTTCAATATTTTATGGAAATGACTTATGGTTTGGGAGTCAACACTCAGTTAAAAATGTCGTGCCCCCCTCTTTCTATGATTGCAAAACCAAATATATAAAAAACTAAAAGATTTTACAATCCTTAAAAATAATAGATACTTTTATGAATTATCTCTCTCAGCATTTGTGTATTTCCCTTTTGGATGTTCAATTTTTATTCAAATCCAAACTTGAGTTTTCACTTTCCCATTTTTCTGGTAAACAAAAAGATAAGGCAAATAGATCACAACAAAATGAAAATTTTAGAATTTATGTATGCAAAAATTTGCAAACTATAATAAATGTAAGTGACAAAATTATTTGACGCAATAAAAATGAACATCAAAGTTTTGTTACCAATGTTTGGGAAATTCCACAGGTACAACCCCTAATAGTTTGGTGGAATTCTGTAAGAAAGAGATTTCTAATTGATCCTAACATGTTTTAAATGTGGTGGATATGCATGCTTGAAACATGTTGAAGATGCAAATGACCTAATGATCCAAAAATTTCAAGGAGTGGAAAAAATTAAATTCTCAAATTAACGTGCGGTGGGATTTTAACCTGAGGAAAAAAACCCACTTTTTGCCTATTTTTAAAAAAGCGGACCTAACAATCATAGATCATCGTAAATTTTTTTATCGATTAAAGATGTGTAACGGTTATATTTTTTTGTTAGAAATGACTTATGGTTTGGGAGTCAACCCTCAGTTAAAAATGCCTCACCCCACCTCTTCCGATGATTGCAAACCCCAATATATAAAAAACTAAAAGATTTTAAAATCCTTAAAAATAACAGATACTTTTTGGAATTATCTCTCTTAGCATTTTTGCATTTCGATTTTGGATGTTCAATTTCTTTTCAAATCCAAACTTGAGTTTTCACACTCCCATTTTTCTCGTAAACAAAAAGAAAAGGGAAATAGCTCAATGAAAATTTTAGATTTTGCATGCCTGAAACATGTTGAAGATGCAAATTATCTAATGATCCAAAATTTCAAGGAGTAGAAAAATTAAAATTCTCAAGTTAACATCCGGTGGGATATTTACCTGAGCCAAACAACACACTTTATGCCTATTTTACCATACACGGACCAAACAATCATTGATCATCGTAAATGTTTTGATCGATTAATGATGTGTGACGTCTATAATTTTTGTTAGAAATGACTTATAGTTTGCGAGTCAACAATGAGTTAAAAATGGCTCGCCCCCTCTTCCGAAGATTGCAAAACCCAATATATATAAAACTAAAAGAGTTTACAATCCTTAAAAATCACTAATACTTTTTGGAATTATCTCTCAGCATTTGTGCATTTCCATTTTTGATGTTATATTTTTTTTTCAAATCCAAACAAGAGTTTTCTCCCTCCCATTTTTCCCGTAAACAAAAAGATAAGGCAAAAAGATCACAACAAAATGAAAAATTTAGAGTTTATGTATGCAAAAAATTGAAAACTATAATAAATATAAGTGAAGAAAATTATTTCATTCACTAAAAATGAACACCAAAGTGTTGTTATCCATGTTTGGGAAATTCCACTAGTACAACCCCTCATAGCTTGGTGGAATTTTATAAGAAAGAGATTTGTAATTGATCCTAACATGTTTCAAATGTGGTGGATATGTTTGCCAGAAACATATTGAAGATGCAAATGACCTAATGATCCAAAATTTTCAAAGAGTAGAAAAAGTTAAATTCTCAAGTTAACGTGTTGTGGGATATTTACCTAAGCCAAACAACCCACTTTTTGTTGATTTTACAAAAGGCGGACCTAACAATCATTTATCATCGTAAATGTTTTGATCGATTGTTGATGTGTAATGGCTAGAAATTTTGTTAGTAATGACTTATGGTTTGGCAGTCAACACTCAGTTAAAAATGCCTTGCCCCCCCTTTCCAATGATTGCAAAACCCAATATATAAAAAACTAAAAGAGTTTAGTTTCCATAAAAATCATAGATACCTTTTTGAATTATATCTCTCAGCTTTTGTGCATTTCCATTTTGGATGTTCAATTTTCTTTCAAATCCAAACTTGAGTTTTCACTCTCCCATTTTTCTTGTAAACAAAAAGATAAGACAAATAGATCACAACAAAATGAAAATTTAAGAGTTTATGTACGCAAAAAATTGAAAACAATAATAAATGTAAGTGAAGAAAAATTATTTCACACACTAAAAATGGACACCAAAGTTTTGTTTTCCATGTTTAGGAAATTCCACTCTTACATCCCCTAATAGCTTGGTGGAATTTTGTAAGAAAAAGATTTCTAATTGATCCTTACATGTTTTAAATGTGGTCGATATCATGCCTGAAACATGTTGAAGATGCAAATGACCTAATGATCAAAAAATTTCAAGGTGTAGAAAAAATTAAATTCTCAAGTTAAAGTGTGGTGGGATATTTACAAGAGCCAAACAACCCACTTTTTGGCCATGTTACAAAAAGCGGACCTAACAATCATTTTGATTGATTAAAGAGGTGTAACGGCTATAATTTTTGTTAGAAATTACTTATGGTTTGGAAGTCAACAATCAGTTACAAATGCCTTCCCCCCACCCCCCCCCCCCCCCCCCCCCCCCCTTCCCCACCTCATCCTCCGATGATTGCAATGCCCAATATATAAAAAAACTAATAGTGTTTACAATCCTTAAAAATCACAGATACTTTTTGGAATTATGTCTCTCAGCATTTGTGCATTTCCATTTTGGATGTTCAATTTTTTTTCAAATCGAAACTTGAGTTTTCTCTCTCCCTTTTTTCTTGTAAGCAAAAAGAAAAGGTAAATAGATCACAAAAAAAATGAAAATTTTAGAGTTTATGTATGCAAAAAATTGAAAATTAAAATAAATGTAAGTGAAGAAAATTATTTCACGCACTAAAAATGAACATCAAGGTATTGTTATCCTTGTTTGGAAAATTCCACAAGTACTACCCGTAATAGCTTACGGAAATTTTATAAGAAAGAGATTTTTAATTGATTCTAACATGTTTTAAATGTAGATATGCATGCCTGAAACATGTTAAAGATGCAAATGACCTAATGATCCAAAAATTTGGAGTAGAAAAAATTAAATTCTCAAGTTAATGAGCGGTGGGATATTTTCCAGAGCAAAACAACCCACTTTTTGCTTATTTTACAAAAAGTGGACCTAACAATTACAGAACATCATAAATGTTTTGATCGATTAATGACATGTTATAGCTATAATTTTTGTTAGATATAACTTATAGTTTGGGAGTCAATACTCAGTTAAAAATGCCTCGCCCCCTCTTCTGATGATTGCACAACACAATATGTAAAAAACTAAAAGAGTTTACATCCTTAAAAAGCACAGATACTTTTTAGAACTATCTCTCTCAGCATTTGTGCAGTTCATTATTGGATGTTCAATTTTTTTTTAAATCCAAAATTGAGTTTTCACTCTTCCATTTTTCTCGTAAACAAAAAGATAAGGCACATAGACCAATACAAAACGAAAATTTTATATTTTATGTATGCAAAAAATTAAAAACTAAATTAAATCTAAGTGAAGAAAATTATTTCACACACTAAAAATGAACACCAAAGTTTTGTTATCAATGCTTGGGAAATTCCACTGGTACAACCCCGAATTGTATGGTGGAATTTTTTAAGAAAGAGATTTCTAATTGATCCTAACATTTTTTAAATGTGGTGGATATACATGCTTGAAATGAGTTGAAGATTTAAATGACCTAATGTCCAAAATTTCAAGGAGCAGAAAAAATTAAATTCTCAAGTTAACGTGCGATAGGATATTTACCAGTGCCAAACAACCCACTTTTTGCCTTTTTTACTTAAAGAGGACCTAACAATTATAGATCATCATAAATGTTTTGATCGATTAATGATGTGTAACGGCTATAATTTTTTTTTGGAAATTACTTATGGTTTGGGAGTCAACAGTCAGTTAAAAAGTCTGCGTCCCCTTCTTCCTATGATTGCAAAACCCAATATATAAAAAACTAAAAGAGTTTTCAATCTTTAAAAATCATAGATACTTTTATGAATTATCTCTCTCTGAATTTATGCATTTCCATTTTGGATGTTAAATTTTTTTTCAATTCCAAACTTGAGTTTTCACTTTCACATTTTCTCATAAACAAAAAAAAAAGGCAAATAGATCACAAAAAAATGAAAATTTTAGAATTTATGTCTGCAAAAAATTAAAAAATATAATAATTATAAGTGAGAAAATTATTTCATGCAATAAAAATGAACACCAAAGTTTTGTTATCCATGTTTGGGAAATTCCACTGGTACAACCCCTAATAGTTTGGTGGAATTTTATAAGAAAGAGATTTCTAATTGATCCTAACATGTTTTAAATGTGGGGGATATGCATGCCTCAAACATGTTGAAAATGCAAATGACCTAATGATCCAAAAATTTCAAGGCGTAGAAAAAATTAAATTCTCAAGTTAACGTGTTGTGGGATTTTAACCTGAGCAAAACAACCCATTTTTTGCCTATTTTACAAAAATCGGACCTAACAATCATAGATCATCGTAAATGTTTTGATTGATTAATAATGTGCAAAGGCTATATTTTTTATTAGAAATGACTTATGGTTTGGGAGTCAAAGCTCAGTTAAAAATTCCTCACCTCACCTCTTCCAATGATAGCAAAACCCAATATATAAAAAACTAAAAGAGTTTACAATCCTTAAAAATCAAATATACTTTTTGGACTCATCTCACTCTGCATTTGTGAATTTCCATTTTGGATGTTCAATTTTTTTTTGAAATCCAAACTTCTGTTTTTGGTCTCCCATTTTTCTCGTAAACAAAAAGAAAAGGCAAATAGCTCACAACAAAATGAAAATTTTAGAGTTTACATGAGTTTTAAATGTGGTGGATATGCATGCCTGAAATATGTTGAAGATGCCAATTGTCTAATGATCCAAAAATTTCAAGGAGTAGAAAAATTAAAATTCTCAAGTTAACGTCCGGTGGGATACTTACCAGAGCCAAACAACACACTTTTTGCCTATTTTAAAAAATGCTGACATAACAATCATTGATCATTGTAAATTTTTTGATCGATTAATGATGTGTGACAGCTATAATTTTTGTTACAAATGACTTATGGTTTGGGAGTCAACAATCACTTGAAAATGCCTCGCCCCACTCTTCCGATGATTGCAAAACCCAAAATATAAAAAACTAAAAGTGTTTACAATCCTTAAAAATCACTGATACTTTTTGGAATTATCTCTCTCAGCATTTGTGCATTTCCATTTTAGATGTTCAACTTTTTTTCGAATACAAACTAGAGTTTTCTCTCTCCCATTTTTCCAGTAAAAAAAAGATAAGGCAAAAAGATCACAACAAAATGAAAAATTTAGAGTTTATATATGCAAAAAATTGAAAACTATAATAAATGTAAGTGAAGAAAATTATTTCACGCACTAAAATTGAACACCAAAGTTTTGTTATCCATGTTTGGGAAATTCGACTAGTACAACCCTTCATAGCATGGTGGAATTTTATAAGAGAGAGATTTCTAATTGATCCTAACGTGTTTTAAATGTGGTGGATATGCTTGCCAGAAACATGTTGAAGATGCAAATGACCTAATGATCCAAAATTTTCAAGGAGTAGAAAAAATTAAATTCTCCAGTTAACGTGTTGTGGGATATTTACCTGAGCCAAACAACCCACTTTTTCCCCATTTTACAAAAAGCGAACCTAAAAATCAAAGATCATCATAAATGTTTTTATCGATTATTAATGTGTAACTGCTATAATTTTTGTTAGAAATGACTTATGGTTTGGGAGTCAAAACTCAGTTAAAAATGCCTCGTCCCCCTCTTCTGATGATTGCAAAACCCAATGTATAAAAAAATAAAATATTTTACTTTCTTTAAAAATCACAGATACTTTTTTCAATTATCACTCTCAGCGTTTGTACATTTCCATTTTGGATGTTCCATTTTTTTTCAAATCCAACTTGGGTTTTCACTCTCCCATTTTTCTTGTAAACAAAAAGATAAGGCAAATAGATCACAACAAAAAGAAAATTTTAGAGTTTATATACGCAAAAAATTGGAAATTATAATAAACGTAATTGAAGAAAATTATATCACACGCTAAAAATGAACACAAAAGTTTTGATATCCTCAATTGGGAAATTCCATTGGTACAACCCCTAATAGTTTGGTGAAATTTTATAAGAAAGAGATTTCTAATTGATCCTAACATGTTTTATATGTGGTGGATATGCAAGCCTAAAACAGGTTGAAGATGCAAATGACCTAATGATCCAAAATTTCAAGGAGAAGAAAAAATTAAATTCTCAAGTTAACGTGCGGTGGGATATTTACCAGAGTCAACCAACTATCTTTTAGCCAATTTTACAAAAAGCAGACGTAACAATCATAGATGATCATAAATGTTTTGATCGATTAATGATGGGTAACGGCTAAAATATTTTTCAGAAATGATTTTTGGTTTGGGAGTCAAATCATAGTTAACGTGCGGTAGGATATTTACCAGAGCCAAACAACCCACTTTTTGCCGATTTTACAAAAAGTGGGCCTAACAATCATAGACCATCGTAAATGTTTTTATCGATTAATGATGTGTAATGGCTATAATTTTTGTTAGAAATGACTTATGATGTGGAAGTCAACACTCAGTTAAAAGTGCCTCACCTCTCCCTTTCGATGATTGCAGAGCCCAATATATAAAAAACTAAAAGAGTTTACAATCCTTAAAAATCACAGATACTTGTTGGAATCATCTCTCGTTGCATTTGTGCATTTCTTTTTTGGCTGTTCAATATTTTTTCAAATCCAAACTTGAGTTTTCACTCTCCCATTTTTATCGTTAACAAAAAGTTAAGTCTAAGAGATCACCATAAAATGAAAATTTTGGAGTTTATGTATGCAAAAAATGGAAAACTGTAATAAATGTGAGAGAAGAAAAATTATTTCACGCACAAAAAATGAACACCAATGTTTTGTTATCTATGTTTGGGAAATTCCATAAGTACAACTTCGAATAGTATGGTGGAATTTTGTCAAAAAGAGATTTCTCATTGATCCTAACATGTTTTAAATGTCGTGGATATGCATGCCTGAAACGAGTTTAAGATGTAAATGACCTAATGATCCAAAAATTCTGAGGAGTAGAAAAAAATAAATTCTCAAGTTAGCGTGCAATGGGATATTTACCAGTGCCAAACAACCCATTTTTTGCCTATTTTACTTAAAGTGGACCTAACAATCATACATCACCGTAAATATTTTGATTGATTAATGATGTGTAATGGCTATAATTTTTGTTGGGAATGACATATGGTTTGGGAGTCAACACTCAGTTAAAAATGTCGCGCCCCCTTCTTCCTATGATTGCAAAACCCAATATATAAAAAACTAAAAGAGTTTACAATCCTTAAAAATCACAGATACTTTTTGGAATTATCTCTCTTAGCGTTTGTGCATTTTCATTTTGGATGTTCAAATCCAAACTTGTGTTTTCACTCCCCCATTTTTCTCGTAAACAAAAAGAAAAAGGCAAATATCTTATAACAAAATGAAAATTTTAGAGTTTACGTGAGTTTTAAATATGGTTCATATGCATGCCTGAAACATGTTGAAGGTGCAAATTAACTAATGATCCAAAAATTTCAAGAAGTAGAAAAAATAAAATTCTCAAGTTAACGTCCGGTGGAATATTAACCAGAGCCAAACAACACACTTTTTGCCTATTTTAAAAAATATGGACCAAACAATCATCGATCATCGTAATGTTTTGATCGATTAATGATGTGTGACGGCGATAATTTTTGTTAGAAATGACTTATGGTATGGGTGTCAACAATCAGTTAAAAAATGCCTCGCCCTCCTCTTTCGATGATTGCAAAACCCAATATATAAAAAACTAAAAGAGTTTACAATCCTTAAAAATCACCGATACTTTTTTGAACTAGCCCTTTCAGCATTTCCGCATTTCCATTTTGGATGTTCAATTTTTTTTCAAATCGAAACTTGAGTTTTCCCTCTCCCATTTTTCTTGTAAACAAAAAGATAAGGCAAATAGATCACAACAAAATGAAAATTTAACAGTTTATGTATGCAAAAATTTGAAAACTATAATAAATGTAAGTGACGAAAATTATTTCACGCACAAAAAATGAACACCAAAGTTTTGTTATCTATGTTTGGGAAATTCCACTTGTACAACCCCTAATAGTTTGGTGGAATTTTTTAATAAAGAGATTTTTAATTGATCCTAATATGTTTTATATGTGGTGGATATGCTAGCCTAAAACATGTTGAAGATGCAAATGACCTAATGATCCAATATTTCATGCAGAAGAAAAAATTAAATTCTCAAGTTAACATGCGGTGGGATATTTACCAGAATCAACCAACTCACTTTTTGCCAATTTTACAAAAAACGGACGTAACAATCATAGATCATAGTAAATGTTTTGATTGATTAATGATGGGTAACGGCTAAAATATTTTTCAGAAATGACTTATGGTTTGGGAGTCAAAACATAGTTAAAAGTGCCTCACCCCCCTCTTTCGACAATTGCAAAACCCAATATATAAAAAAATAAAAGAGTTTACAATCCTTAAAAATCACAGATACTTTTTGAATTATCTCTCTTAGCATTTGTGTATTCCATTTTTGATGTTAAATTTTTTTTCAAATCCAAACTTGAGTTTTCACTCTCCAATTTTTTTCGTAAACAAAAAGATACGGCAAATAGATCACAACAAAATGAAAATTTTAGAGTTTATGTTTGCAAAAAATTGAAAACAATAATAAATGTAAGTGAGGAAAACTATTTCAAGAACTAAAAAGGAACAACAAAGTTTTGTTATCCTTGTTTGGGAAATTCCACTGGTGCAATCCCTAATAGCTTGGTGGAATTTTGTAAGAAAGAGATTGCTAATTGATCCTAACGTGTTCTAAATGTGGTGGATATGCATGCTTGAAACATGTTGAAGATGCAAAACACCTAATGATCCAAAAATTTCGAGTAGAAAAAATTAACTTCTCAAGTTTACGAGCGGTGGGATATTTACCAGAGCCAGAGAACCCACTTTTTGCCTATTTTACAAAAAGCGGGCCTAACTATCATAGACCATTGTAAATATTTTTATCGATTAATGATGTGTAACGGCTATAAATTTTTTTACAAATGACTTTTGATTTGGGAGTCAACACTCAGTTAAAAATGCCTCACCAGCCTCTTCCGATGATTGCAAAACCAAATATATAAAAAACTAAAAGCGTTTACAATCCTTAAAAATCACATATACTTTTTCAAAACATCTCTCTCTGCTTTTGTGCATTTCTATTTTGGATGTTCAATATTTTTTCAAAGCCAAGCATGAGTTTTCACTCTCCCATTTTTTCTCGTTAACAAAAAGAAAAGGCAAATAGATCACAACAAAATGAAAATTTAAGAATTTATGTATGCAAAAAATTGAAAACTATAATAAATGTAAGTGAGAAAATTATTTCACGCAATAAAAATGAACACCAAAGTTTTGTTATCCATGTTTTGGAAATTTCACCAGTACAAACCCTAACAGTTTGCTGGAGTTTTATGAGAAAGAGATTTCTAATTGATCCTAACATGTTTTAAATGTGGTGGATAAGCATGCCTCAAACATGTTGAAGATGCAAATGACCAAATGATTCAAAAATTTCAAGTAGTAGAAAAAATTAAATTCTCAAGTTAACGTGCAGTGGGATATTTACCAGAGTCAACCAACTATCTTTTGGCCAATTTTACAAAAAGCGGGCCTAACAATCATAGATCATCCTAAATGTTTTTATCGATTAATGATGTGTAATGGCTATAATTTTTGTTAGAAATGACTTATGATTTGGAAGTCAACACTCAGTTAAAAATGTCTCACCTCTCTCTTTCGACACTTGCAAAACCCAATATATAAAAAACTAAAAGAGTTTACAATCCTTAAAAATCCTAGATACTTGTGGGAATCATCTCTCTCTGCATTTGTGCATTTGTTTTTTGTCTGTTCAATATTTTTTCAAATCCAAACTTGAGTTTTCACTCTCCCATTTTTCTCGTTAACAAAAAGTTAAGTCAAATAGATCACAACAAAATGAAAATTTTAGAGTTTATGTATGCAAAAAATGGAAAACTGTAATAAATGTAAGAGAAGAAAAATTATTTCACGCACAAAAAATGAACACCAATGCTTTGTTATCTATGTTTGGGAAATTCCACAAGTACAAACCCTAATAGCTTGGTGGAATTTTGTCAGAAAGAGATTTCTAATTGATCCTAACATGTTTTAAATGTCGTGGATATGCATGCCTGAAATGAGTTGAAGATGTAAATGACCTAATGATCCAAAATATTCGAGTAGAAAAAATTAAATTCTCAAGTTAGCGTGCAATGGGATATTTACCAGTGCCAAACAACCCATTTTTTGCCTAATTTACTTAAAGTAGACCTAACAATCATACATCACCGTAAATGTTTTGATCAATTAATGATATTTAATGGCTATAATTTTTGTTGGAAATGACATATGGTTTGGGAGTCAACACACAGTTAAAAATGCCGCACCCCCTTCTTCCTATGATTGCAAAACCCAATATATAAAAAACTAAAAGAGTTTATCATCCTTAAAAATCACAGATACTTTTTGGAATTATCTCTCTTAGCGTTTGTGCATTTCCATTTTGGATGTTCAAATTATTTTCAAATCCAAACTTGTGTTTTCACTCTCCCATTTTTCTCGTAAACAAAAAGAAAAGACAAATATCTCAGAACAAAATGAAAATTTTAGTGTTTATGTGAGTTTTAAATATTGTTGATATGCATGCCTAAAACATGTTGAAGATGCAAATTATCTAATGATCCAAAAATTTCAAGAAGTAGAAAAATTAAAATTCTCAAGTTAACGTCTGGTGAGATATTTACTAGAGCCAAACAACACACTTTTTGCCTATTTTAAAAAATGCGGACCAAACAATCATTGATCATCGTAAATAATTTGATCGATTAATGATGTGTGACAGTTATAATTTTTGTTACAAATAACTTATGGTTTGGGTGTCAACAATCAATTAAAAATGCCTCGCCCCTCTTTCGATGATTGCAAAACCCAATAAATAAAAAACTAAAAGAGTTTACAATCCTAAAAAATCACTGATACTTTTTTGAATTATCCCTTTCAGCATTTGCGCATTTCCATTTTGGATGTTCAATTTTTTTTCAAATCCAAACTTGAGTTTTCCCTCTCCCATTTTTCTTGTAAACAAAAAGATAAGGCAAATAGATCACAAAAAAATAAAAATTTAAGAGTTTAGGTATGCAAAAAATTTAAAACTATAATAAAGGTAAGTGAAGAAAATTATTTCACGCACAAAAAATGAACACCAAAGTTTTCTTATCTATGTTTGGGAAATTCCACTAGTACAACCACTAATAGTTTGGTGGAATTTTTTAATAAAGAGATTTTTAATTTATCCTAATATGTTTTATATGAGGTGGATATGCTAGCCTAAAACATGTTGAAGACGCAAATGACCTAATGACCTAACGATCCAAAACTTCATGGAGAAGAAAAAATTAAATTCTCTAGTTAACATGCGGTGGGATATTTACCAGAATTAACCAACTCACTTTTTGCCAATTTTACAAAAAGCAGACGTAACAATCATAGATCATAGTAAATGTTTTGATTGATTAATGATGGCTAACGGCTAAAATATTTTTCAGAAATGACTTATGGTTTGGGAGTCAAAACATAGTTAGAAATGCCTCACCCCCCTCTTTCGATGATTGCAAAACCCAATATATAAAAAAATAAAAGATTTTAAAATCCTTAAATATCACATTTAATTTTTGGAATTATCTCTCTCAGCATTTGTGTATTTCCATTTTCGATGTTAAATTTTTTTTCAAATCCAAACTTGAGTTTTCACTCTCAAATTTTTCTCTTAAACAAAAAAATAAGACAAATAGATCACAACAAAATGAAAATTTTATAGTTTAAGTATACAAAAAACAGAAAACAATAATAAATGTAAGTGAGGAAAATTATTTCAAGCACTAAAAATGAACACCAAAGTTTTGTTATCAATGTTTGGGAAATTCCACTGGTGCAACCCCTAATAGCTTGGTGGAATTTTGTAAGAAAGAGATTGCTCATTGATCCTAACATGTTCTAAATGTGGGGGATATGCATGCCTGAAATATGTTGAAGATGCAAAACACCTAATGATCCAAAAATTTCGAGTAGAAAAAATTACCTTCTCAAGTTTACGAGCGATGGGATATTTACCAGAGCCAAACAACCCACTTTTTGCCTATTTTACAAAAAGCGGGCCTAACAATCATAGACCTTTGTAAATGTTTTTATCCATTAAGGATGTGTAACGGCTATAATTTTTGTTACAAATGACTTTTGATTTGGGAGTCAACCCTCAGTTAAAATTGCCTCACCTCCCTCTTCCGATGATTGCAAAACCCAATATATAAAAAACTAAAAGAGTTTACAATCCTTAAAAATCACAGATACTTTTTCGAATCATCTCTCTCTGCATTTGTGCATTTCTATTTTGGTTGTTCAATATTTTTTCAAATCCAAGCATGAGTTTTCACTCACCCATTTTTCTCGTTAACAAAAAGATAAGGCAAATAGATCACAACAAAATGAAAATTTAAGAATTTATGTATGCAAAAAATTGAAAAATATAATAAATGTAAGTGAGAAAATAATTTTTACGCAACAAAAATGAACACCAAAGTTTTGTTATGCATGTTTTGGAAATTCCACTCGTACAAACCCTAATAGTTTGGTGGAATTTTATGATAAAGAGATTTCTAATTGATCCTAACATGTTTTAAATGTGGTGGATAAGCATGCCTCAAACATGTTGAAGATGCAAATGACCTAATGATCCAAAAATTTCAAGTAGTAGAAAAAAATCACTTCTCAAGTTAACGTGTTGTGGGATATTTATCTGAGCCAAACAACCCACTTTTTGCCTATTTTACAAAAGCCGGACCTAACAATCATAGATCATCGTAATTGTTTTTATCGATTATTGATGTGTAACGGCTATAATTTTTGGTAGAAATGACTTATGGTTTGGGAGTCAACACTCAGTTAAAAATGCCTCGCCCCCCTCTTCTGATGATTGCAAAACCCAATATATAAAAAACTAAAAGAGTTTACTTTCTTTAAAAATCTCAGATACTCTTTTGAATTATCACTCTCAGCATTTGTGCATTTCCATTTTGGATGTTCGATTTTTTTTCAAATCCAAACTTGGGTTTTCACTCTCCCATATCTCTTGTAAACGAAAAGAAAAGGCAAATAGATCACAACAAAAAGAAAATTTTAGAGTTTGTATACGCAAAAAATTGAAAACTATAATAAACGTAAGTGAAGAAAATTATTTCACGCACTAAAAATGAACACCAAAGTTTTGACATACACATTTGGGAAATTCCACTGATTCAACCCCTAATAGTTTGGTGGAATTTTATCAGAAAGAGATTTCTAATTTTTCCTAACATGTTTTATATATGGTGGATATGCAAGCCTAGAACATGTTGAAGATGCAAATGTCCTTATGATCCAAAATTTCAAGGAGAAGAAAAAATTAAATTCTCAAGTTAACGTGCGGTGGGATATTTACCAGAGTCAACCAACTATCTTTTAGCTAGTTTTACAAAAAGCAGACGTAAGAATCATAGATCATCGTAAATGTTTTGATCGATTAATGATGAGTAACGGCTAAAATATTTTTCAGAAATGACTTTTGTTTTGGGAGTCAAATCATAGTTAGAAATTCCTCACCCCCCTCTTTCGATGATTGCAAAACCCAAAATATAAAAAACTAAAAGAGTTTACAGTCCTTAAAAATCACAGATACTTTTTGGAATTATGTCTCTCATCATTTGTGCATTTCCATTTTCGATGTTCAATTATTTTCAAATCCAAACTTGAGTTTTCACTCTCCAATTTTTCTCGTAAACAAAAAGATATGGCAAATAGATCCCAACAAAATAAAAAATTTAGAGTTTATGTATGCAAAAAATTGAAAACTATAATAAATATAACTGAAGAAAATTATTTCACGCACTAAAAATGTACACCAAAGTTTTTTTATCCTTGTTTGGGAAATTCCACTGGTACAACCCCTAATATCTTGGATGAATTTTGTAAGAAAGAGATTGCTAATTGATCCTAATAGGTTCTAAGTGTGGTGGATATGCATGCTTGAAACATGTTGAAGATGCAAATCACCTAATGATCAAAAAATTTCGAGTAGAAAAAATTAAATTCTCAAGTTTACGTGTGGTGGGATATTTACCAAAGCCAAACAACCAACTTTTTGCCTATTTTACATAAAGCGAGCCTAACAATCATAGACCATCATCATAAATGTTTTTATCCATTAAGGATGTGTAACGGCATAATTTTTGTTACAAATGACTTTTGATTTGGGAGTCAACCCTCAGTTAAAATTGCCTCACCTCCCTCTTCCGATGATTGCAAAACCCAATATATAAAAAACTAAAAGAGTTTACAATCCTTAAAAATCACAGATACTTTTTCGAATCATCTCTCTTTGCATTTGTGCATTTCTATTTTGGATGTTCAATATTTTTTCAAATCCAAGCATGAGTTTTCACTCTCCCATTTTTCTCGTTAACAAAAAGATAAGGCAAATAGATCACAACAAAATGAAAATTTAAGAATTTATGTATGCAAAAAATTTAATAAATGTAAGTGAGAAAATAATTTTTACGCAATAAAAATGAACACCGAAGTTTTGTTATCCATGTTTTGGAAATTCCACGCATACAAACCCTAATAGTTTGGTGGAATTTTATGATAAAGAGATTTCTAATTGATCCTAACATGTTTTAAATGTGGTGGATAAGCATGCCTCAAACATGTTGAAGATGCAAATGACCTAATAATGCAAAAATTTCAAGTAGTAGAAAAAATTCACTTCTCAAGTTAACGTGTTGTGGGATATTTATCTGAGCCAAACAACCCACTTTTTTCCTATTTTACAAAAGCCGGACCTAACAATCATAGATCATCGTAATTGTTTTTATCGATTATTGATGTGTAACGGCTATAATTTTTGGTAGAAATGACTTATGGTTTGGGAGTCAACACTCAGTTAAAAATGCCTCGCCCCCCTCTTCTGATGATTGCAAAACCCAATATATAAAAAACTAAAAGAGTTTACTTTCTTTAAAAATCTCAGATACTCTTTTGAATTATCACTCTCAGCATTTGTGCATTTCCATTTTGGATGTTCAATTTTTCTTCAAATCCAAACTTGGGTTTTCACTCTCCCATATCTCTTGTAAACAAAAAGAAAAGGCAAATAGATCACAACAAAAAGAAAATTTTAGAGTTTGTATACGCAAAAAATTGAAAACTATAATAAACGTAAGTGAAGAAAATTATTTCACACACTAAAAATGAACACCAAAGTTTTGGCATACACGTTTGGGAAATTCCACTGATTCAACCCCTAATAGTTTGGTGGAATTTTATCAGAAAGAGATTTCTAATTTTTCCTAACATGTTTTATATATGGTGGATATGCAAGCCTAGAACATGTTGAAGATGCAAATGTCCTTATGATCCAAAATTTCAAGGAGAAGAAAAAATTAAATTCTCAAGTTAACGTGCGGTGGGATATTTACCAGAGTCAACCAACTATCTTTTAGCTAGTTTTCCAAAAAGCAGACGTAAGAATCATAGATCATCGTAAATGTTTTGATCGATTAATGATGATTAACGGCTAAAATATATTTCAGAAATGACTTTTGTTTTGGGAGTCAAATCATAGTTAGAAATTCCTCACCCCCCTCTTTCGATGATTGCAAAACCCAAAATATAAAAAACTAAAAGAGTTTACAATCCTTAAAAATCACAGATACTTTTTGGAACTATGTCTCTCATCATTTGTGCATTTCCATTTTCGATGTTCAATTATTTTCAAATCCAAACTTGAGTTTTCACTCTCCAATTTTTCTCGTAAACAAAAAGATATGGCAAATAGATCCCAACAAAATAAAAAATTTAGAGTTTATGTATGCAAAAAATTGAAAACTATAATAAATATAACTGAAGAAAATTATTTCACGCACTAAAAATGAACACCAAAGTTTTTTTATCCTTGTTTGGGAAATTCCACTAGTACAACCCCTAATATCTTGGATGAATTTTGTAAGAAAGAGATTGCTAATTGATCCTAACAGGTTCTAAGTGTGGTGGATATGCATGCTTGAAACATGTTGAAGATGCAAATCACCTAATGATCAAAAAATTTCGAGTAGAAAAAATTAAATTCTCAAGTTTACGTGCGGTGGGATATTTACCAAAGCCAAACAACCAACTTTTTGCCTATTTTACAAAAAGCGAGCCTAACAATCATAGACCATCGTAAATGTTTTTATCGATCAATGATGTGTAATGGCTATAAGTTTTGTTAGAAATGACTTATGATTTGGAAGTCAACACTCAGTTAAAAATTCCTCACCTCTCTCTTTCGACGATTTCAAAACCCAATATAAAAAACTATAAGACTTTACAGTCCTTAAAAATCATAGATACTTGTTGGAATAATCTCTCTCTGCATTTGTGCATTTCTTTTTTGGCTGTTCAATATTTTTTTATATCCAAACTTGGGTTTTCACTCTCCCATTTTTTCTCGTTAACAAAAAGTGAAGTCAAATAGATCACAACAAATTGAAAATTTTAGAGTTTATGTATGCAAAAAATAGAAAACTATAATAAATTTAAGAGAAGAAAAATTATTTCACACACAAAAAATGAACACCAATGTTTTGTTATCTATGTTTGGGAAATTCCACAAGTACAACCCCTAATAGCTTGGTGAAATTTTGTCAGAAAGAGATTTCTAATTGACCCTAACATGTTTTAAATGTTGAGGATATGCATGCCTAAAATGAGTTGAAGATTTAAATGACCTAATGATCCAAAAATTTCGAGGAGTAGAAAAAATTAAATTCTCAAGTTAGTGTGCGATGGGATATTTACCAGTGCCAAACAATCCATTTTTTGCCTATTTTAATTAAAGTGGACCTAACAATCATACATCACCAGAAATGTTTTGATCGATTAATGATGTGTAAGGGCTATAATTTTTGTTCGAAATGACATATGGTTTGGGAGTCAACACTCAGTTAAAAATGTCATCTTCCTATGATTGCAAAACCCAATATATAAAAAACTAAAAGTGTTTATAATCCTTAAAAATCACAGAAACTTTTTTGAATTATCTCTCTTAGCGTTTGGGCATTTCCATTTTAGATGTTAGATTTTTTTTCAAATCCAAACTTGTGTTTTCACTCTCCCATTTTTCTCGTAAACAAAAAGCAAAGGGAAATATCTCAGAACAAAATGAAAATTTTAGAGTTTACGTGAGTTTTAATTATGGTTGATATGCATGCCAAAAACATGTAGAAGATGCAAATTATCGAATGATCCAAAAATTTCAAGAAGTAGAAAAATTAAAATTCTCAAGTTAACGTCCTGTGGGATATTTACCAGAGCCAAACAACACGCATTTTGCCCTTTTTAAAAAAATGCGGACCAAACAATCATCGATAATCATAAATGTTTTGATCGATTAATGATGTGTGACGGCTATAATTATTGTTAGAAATGACTAATGGTTTGGGTGTCAACAATCAGTTAAAAATGCCTTGCCCCCCTCTTTCGATGATTGCAAAACCCAATATATAAAAAACTAAAAGAGTTTAAAATCCTTAAAAATCACTGATACTTTTTTGAGTTATCCCTTTTAGCATTTGCGCATTTCCATTTTGGATGTTCAATTTTTTTTCAAATCCAAACTTGAGTTTTCCCTCTCCCATTTTTCTTGTAAACAAAAAGATAAGGCAAATAGATCACAAGAAAATGAAAATTTAAGAGTTTATGTATGCAAAAAATTGAAAACTATAATAAATGTAAGTGAAGAAAATTATTTCACGCACAAAAAATGAACACCAAAGTTTTGTTATCTATGTTTGGGAAATTCCACTAGTACAACCCCTAATAGGTTGGTGGAATTTTTTAATGAAGAGATTTTTAATTGATCCTAATATGTTTTATATGTGGTGGATAGGCTAGCCTAAAACTTGTTGAAGACAAATGACCTAATGATCCAAAATTTCATGCAAGAGAAAAAATTAAATTCGGTGGGATATTTACTAGAATCAACCAACTCACTTTTTGCCAATTTTACAAAAAGCGGACATAACAATCATAGATCAAAGTAAATGTTTTGATCGATTAATGATGGGTAACGGCTAAAATATTTTTCAGAAATGACTTATGGTTTGGGAGTCAAAACATAGTTAAAAATGCCTCACCCCCCTTTTTCGATGATTGCAAAACCCAATATATAAAAAAATAAAAGAGTTTACAATCCCTAAAAATCACAGATTCTTTTTGGAATTATCTCTCTCAGCATTTGTGCATTTCCATTTTCGATGTTAAATTTTTTTTCAAATCCAAACTTGAGTTTTCACTCTCCAATTTTTCTCGTAAACAAAAAAAATATGGCAAAAAGATCACAACAAAATGAAAATTATAGAGTTTATGTATGCAAAAATTGAAAAAAATAATAAATGTAAGTGAGGAAAATTATTTCAAGCACTAAAAATGAACACCAATGTTTTTTTATCCATGTTTGGGAAATGCCACTGGTGCAACCCCTAATAGCTTGGTGGAATTTTGTAAGAAAGAGATTGCTAATGTATCCTAACATGTTCTAAATGTGGGGGATATGCATGCCTGAAATATGTTGAAGATGCAAAACACCTAATGATCGAAAAATTTCGAGTAGAAAAAATTAACTTCTCAAGTTTACGAGCGGTGGAATATTTGCCAGAGCCAAACAACCCATTTTTTGCCTAATTTACAAAAAGCGGGCCTAACAACCATAGACCATCGTAAATATTTTTATCGATTAATGATGTGTAACGGCTATAATTTTTGTTACAAATGACTTTTGATTTGGGTGTCAACACTCAGTTAAAAATGCCTCACCTCCCTCTTCTGATGATTGCAAAACCCAATATATAGAAAACTAAAAGAGTTTACAATCCTTAAAAATCACAGATACTTTTTTGAATTATCTCTCTCTGCATTTGTGCATTTCTATTTTGGATGTTCAATATTTTTTTAAATCCAAGCATGAGTTTTCACTCCCATTTTTCTCATTAACAAAAAGATAAGGCAAATAGATCACAACAAAAAGAAAATTGAAGAATTTATGTATGCGAAAAATTGAAAAATATAAAAAAAGTAAGTGAGAAAATAATTTTTACGCAATAAAAATGAACACCAAAGTTTTGTTATCCATGTTTTGGAAATTCCACTGGTACAAACCCTAATAGTTTGGTGGAATTTTATGAGAAAGAGAATTCTAGCATGTTTTAAATGTGGTGGATATGTGATGTAGAATTTTAGTTACATCGACTTTTATACCTCGCAAGCGTACGAATCGTTCATGTAATCTAGCAGTAAGCGAGGGTCATATCCACAGGGAGGATTGAATTTTGTGTATTCTTCAGTCAACTAGCCTAACCAAACATGATGAATTAATCTGAACTAAACACTAATTATATCCTAAATTATCAAGCAATAATTTAATTAACTACTTCCTAAATTATCAAGCAATAATTTAATTAACTACTTGCACAATAGGAAACGTCAACTCTGGATTTTACCGTGATTCGTGCCTCTCTTGAGCGCCACGTAACCACGAATCCGGATTCTCAATCCTTGCGTCTAGCCCCTCTCGGGCGCCTAGAGTTAATGACAAAGATCGGATTACAATAGAATGCAGAGCATCAATTTCCTATTGTGATGATGCTAAAATTATCAACTTTGGATTTTACCGTGATTCGTGCCTCTCTCGAGCGCCACATAACCACGAATCCGGATTCTCAATCCTTGCGTCTAGCCCCTCTCGGGCGCCTAGAGTTAAAGACAGAAATCGGATTAAAATACCAAAATCCAACCTCAATTATAATCTTACCCTAATTAGCTAATTTAATCAAATATCAAGAAAACAAATCTTAAATAAACCTTAGTTATCAAATCAGATTCAATTAACATTCAAAACCTAAGTTCAAACTATATGAAAAATTAAATTCAATAATGACGAATTACTCCCCTTCTTCCTCCTCTCGCTCGGGCAGCAACTCGTTCTCACGGGTGCTGCAATTTTCGGAAATTGGTGGCGTCGGGTAGCAGTAGTGAGTGGCCGGAGGTAGAGACGACGCCGGCGACGACGGTTAGAAGCCGACGGACGGAGGTAACGTCCGGCGAAGAGCGAAACAGAGTTGACGTTCTCTAACCGGCTCTCTCGAGTCTCGGTTGGAGTCGGAATGGCTCCGGGACTGGTCGGAATATGTGATAGACGCCGGAGGATGGTCGGAAAGCGGAGTTGGCACCGGAGAAGCCCTCTCGGATCACTTCTCGGCCTAGCGAGCGACGACTGTCGAACTCACCTCGACAGAGACTCTCTCGAGCTCTCCTCGGGTTTGTTCTCGGTTGCTGGACGACAGTGGACGGCGGTGGACGACGGTGGCGTGGCGGAAGGTATTGGCCCGGCGAATGACGGTGGGGAACTCCTCTCGGTCCTCCCCTGTTTTCGGTCAAAAAACCTCTGTTTTGGTCTCCGTTTTTCTTTCTCTTCATGCTGCCTCCCCCCCTTCGTTCGACGTTTCTCTCCTTTAAATATGATTTTTCTTATTTTAAAACGATTTGCCCTAGAAATTACCTCCATTTCACTAAGGGCATTTTGGTAAATATCTTCTTCTCCACCCAAATTCTCCTGAAATTCCATAATTGAATCTATAAAAGGCATTTCAGGAAGAAATAAGACTAAAAAAATAATGAAATATAATTCAGGAGAGAGAAATGTGCAATATCGACAGTGATTAATGCCAAATTCAATAAATGCTCATTTCATTTGAAAATCGATTAGTAACCACCTATAACACAATTATAAAGGTTATTCTATTATAATTAACCTAGTTCTCATGTCAGAATATGGCATCTATCACACCCCCAAACCTAAATCTTTTCTAGTCCCTAGCAAAACAACAATCGAACCAAAATTAAGCCTAGGAAAACAAAATGCCACTTTCGTAGGGAGCACGATTGCATTTAGTGCATGCAACAAGTCGTTAAACCCCTACTCTGCAGTAGTGGACGAGTTATGTTTCGTGAGGGTTTGCATGGAATTTACCCACAAAATTCATCTAAATCAATAATATAAAAAGAAAAACTGAAGAACATTTACTCCTCATTAGCATATGACTAACACTTAGTATCATAAAATATCTGAAAATCATATGAGATCTTGCGAAATTTGAAAACCTGTGTAAAATATAGCCTATTATCAATCCAAATACACTCATTGTTACTCCACTTGAACCAATGTGACCCATAAGCTATTACTTCAACAGAACAAAGAGGCAACAAATAACAATAAAATCCTGGTCACATCACAATTAAGAGAAAATAGTAGAGTAAGCCTGTTGTCTAACAATCTCACAGAAGAAATATACCAATTTCAGTCTTGACTTGCAACTTCTTTCAAATTACAATTCATCATCAAAGTTAAGGAAACTCATTGCTTCCAGATTTAAAACCATTTTACTCTATTACCAGCGCACTTTTGCTATTACCAGCGTAATTTTTTTTGTTTCACTGAATACTTTTGGTATTACCACCATTTTTTATTCGTCTTCACTGCACATGCACTTATTTTTAAGTAACCGACTGTTCCGGTGCATGTCCTTGGGTTTACCCAGGCTGTTTCTGAAGTTATCTGTCTTTTGCAAGCAAGAGCATTTCCATTTGCATTCATACATTACAACAAGGAATTTCACTGAGGTATAAAAAAGATTGAGTTCAAACAGGCATACAAGACTATTCAGACTAACATAGATCAGCACTAGATTTACATGTTCTCTTTTGCAACTAAGTTCCAAGTCTAATGCAATAGTAAGTTATCCCACTGAATTCTCATGAATCACAACAAATGATATCAGATTTCTAATAGGCATATTCTACACAAATTTACGAAAATTTTTGAAAAACATTTGAGCAACTTATTTTAACTCTACTAATGTTAACCACATACTAAGAGGAGTAATTTGAAAACCACGAACAAAAATCGAACGAAAATTATTGCTACAACATAAAAGAGTCGTCCCCCCCCCCCCCCCCCCCCCAAACCTAAACCTGACATTGTCCTCAATGGGGAAAAGTTAAAACACTATAACGACTACAAAAAAATAATAATAATAAAGACCCCCAGAAATGATACATAGTCTCCCTCGAAGAAGGTTTACTCGTATCAGCCGTACCCGTAGGTAATCATCCGTAGATGAAACCGCTATCCCACATCACACTTTGAAGAAATCTCCGTGTGACTGGCCACTGAAGGCAGCAGGAATCACGCGCTGAACACAAGTCCTTAAGTTACTCACCATAAGGTTTTCATTCAATACTTCAAGATCGAACTGGTCAATCCCAGAACGGTTGTTTGAGTACAGACCTCTCAAACTAGGGACCAAAAGTCTGGTCATCGACTACCGGAACCATTTATGCTCTCAGCCGGCAAGAGAGTATGAATAAACCAAAAAAAATAAAATAAAAATAAAACTGTAATGTACAAAGGGATAGAAACGTGGGGATTGCCCACAATGTGCTAAGTTTATAGTCGTAAGCAAGACTCTGACGCATTCAAGATGAAATGATAGGTTCCTCCAAGAAAATCACCATCACTTCCTCCGGTGTGTGGATATTCTCAAGATACGGTTTCAGCCTCTAACCATTAACTTTGAAACTCGACCCATCTCCGTGATTGCGGATCTCAATAGCGCCATGAGGAAACACCTGTGTAACTTCAAATGGACCGGACCACCTGGATCTTAGCTTCCCTGGAAACAAATGCAATCATGAGTTATAAAGTAAAACATTTTGCCCAACAGTAAAAGACTTGCGAAAAATAGATTTATCATGTAAAAGCTTTGTTCGCTCCTTATACAGTTTGGCATTCTCATAAGCATCATGACGTATCTCCTCCAACTCATTCAATTGCAACTTTCTCTCCTCACCCGCTTGAGTTAAATCAAAATTTAAAGCCTTAATGGCCCAATAAGCTCTATGCTCAAGCTCAACAGGTAGATGACATGCTTTGCCAAACACTAGGCGAAATGGAGACATCCCAATAGGAGTCTTATAAGAGGTTCGATAGGCCCATAAAGCATCGTCCAATCGAGTGGACCAATCTTTCCTATCAAAGCGAACTAACTTCTCCAAAATCCGTTTGATCTCCCTATTAGAGATTTCCACTTGACCACAAGTTTGAGGGTGGTACGGAGTGGACACCCGATGAGTGATGGAATATTTCTTCAATAAGGTCTCAAATGCTCTGTTACAAAAATGAGATCCCCCATCACTGATGATCGCTCTCGGGGTACCAAATCGATTAAAGATATTTTCTTTTAAAAACTTTACCACCACTTTGTGATCGTTTGTCTTACATGATATAGCTTCAATCCATTTGGAGACATATTCAACAGCAACAAGGATGTATTGATAGCCAAACGAGACAGGAAAAGGACCCATGAAGTCAATACCCCACACATCAAACAATTCAACAATAAGAATGGGGTTAAGAGGCATCATGTTCTTCCTAGACAAACAACCAGTTCGTTGGCATTTATCACACACCTGACAAAACTCATGGGCATCTCTAAATAATGAAGGCCAATAGAAACCACATTGCAAGACTTTAGCCGTTGTCTTTCTAGCACCAAAATGTCCACCACATGCGTGGGAATGACAAAATTCAAGAATGTTGGCAAAGTCTTGCTCATGTACACAACGCCTAATGACTTGGTCAGAACACACCTTGAACAAATAAGGGTCATCCCAAAATAAATGTTTGACTTGGGAAAAGAATTTCAACCTATCTTGTTTACTCCAATAATCAGGAATCTTATGAGTTACAAGATAGTTGACTATGTCAGTAAACCAAGGCAACTGGGATACTTGGAGAAGTTGTTCATCAGGGAAGGAATCATTTAAAGGAAGGAATCCTTCCTGAGGTACTACACAGATCCTAGATAGATGATCAGCAACAACATTCTCACAACCCTTCTTATCTCGAATCTCAAGGTCAAATTCTTGCAATTTCAAGATCCATCTAATCAAGCGAGGTTTAGTGTCCTTGATGGATAACAAGTACTTCAAAGCAGAATGATCAGTGAACACTATAACCTTTAACCCTAACAGATATGATCTGAATTTTTTCAAGGCAAACACAACAGCTAGCAACTCCTTCTCGGTGGTAGTGTAATTCAATTGAGCATCATGAAGAGTTCGGCTAGCATATTGAATGACATAGGGCATTTTATCTGTCTTTTGCCCCAAAATAGCCCCCAATGCATAGTCAGAGGCATCACACATCAACTCAAAAGGCAAAGACCAAATAGGGGGTTGGACAATGGATGCAGTGGACAAACATTTCTTCAGTGTTTCAAAAGCATGAATACAGGCATCATCAAAGGCGAAAGCAACATCTTGAGCAAGTAAATTCGTCAAAGGACGAGAAATTTTGCTAAAGTCTTTAATGAAACGCCTATAGAACCCAGCATGGCCAAGGAAAGAACGCACCCCCTTCACAGAAGTAGGTGGTGGCAGATTGGCAATTAGGTCAACCTTGGCTTTGTCCACTTCTACACCCCGCTCAGACACTACATGTCCTAAAACAATTCCTTCTTTCACCATGAAGTGGCATTTTTCCCAATTCAAGACTAAATTGGACTTAATGCAATGGGACAATACGAGTGAAAGATTGTGCAGACATGTATCAAAACTAGAGCCAAACACAGAAAAGTCATCCATAAAGACCTCTAAAAATTCACCAATCATGTCAGAAAAGATACTCATCATGCATCGTTGGAAAGTGGCTGGCGCATTGCATAAACCAAAAGGCATGCGTCTGTAAGCATAGGTGCCAAACGGACACGTGAATGTGGTCTTTTCCTGGTCTTCTGGAGCAATGGGAATTTGATTGTAGCCGGAGTATCCATCTAAGAAGCAATAAAAATTGTGGCCGGCCAATCGCTCTAGTACCTGATCAATGAAAGGTAGTGGGAAGTGATCCTTCCTAGTGGCGGAATTAAGTTTTCTATAGTCAATGCAGACACGCCACTTGGTGGTAGTTCTTGTGGGAATCAATTCACCACTCTCATTTTTCATTATCATTATCCCCCCTTTCTTAGGGACAACTTGAATTGGACTCACCCAGGTGCTATCGGAAATAGGGTAAATGATTCCTGTCACAAGCAACCTGATGACTTCTTCTCTCACAACCTCCAGCATATGGGGATTTAACCTACGTTGCATCTCACGTGAGGCTTTAGTCCCCTCCTCCAAATGAATACGATGCATGCATATGGATGGGCTAATCCCTTTTAAGGCATCAAGAGTCCACCCCAATGCCTCTCTATGTGCTTGTAAAACTTCAGTCAATTGTTCCTCCTGCTCAGTACTCAAATAAGAGGAAATAATGACTGGTAATGAGTTCATGGGTCCCAAGAACGCATACTTCAATGTGGGAGGGAGTGGATTAAGGTCTAGCTTGGAAGTTTCAAGAGGTTTGTCCAAGTCAAGAGGAAGATCCTGTGGATGTTCAGTTGTGATAACCTCATAAGCTTCCTCTAACAGAGGTACAAAATTGAGTAAAGAATTAACCTCTCGGAAATATGTTTCCTCATCAAAATAGTCCATGTCTAAAGATGTTATGCAAGACTCAAAAGATTCAAGAGTGGATTCGTTATCAAGCATAACAGTTTCTATATTAAATGCAGGACTCAGATCATCAGACTCAAGTGGGTGGTGCCCGACATTAAATACATTCAATGAGACCTTAAAATTTCCAAAAGACAAATCCAACTCACCACTTTTACAATGAATGATAGCATTAGATGTGGCTAAGAAGGGACGTCCTAGGATGATAGGAATTTGGTTGGTCACATCAACTATTGGTTCTATATCAAGAACAATGAAATCAACCGGGAACAGAAATTTGTCCACTTTTATCAAAACATCTTCAACTATTCCTCGTGGTATCTTGACAGAACTGTCAGCTAGTTGAAGTGTGATGGAAGTAGGCTTCAATTCCCCCAAACCTAATTTCTGGTACACAAAGAAAGGAAGCAAATTCACACTTGCCCCTAAGTCAAGAAGAGCTCTTTGGATGGTATGTTCACCAATGACACATGAAATTGTGGGACATCCAGGATCTTTAACTTTAGGAGGAGTGGTATGCTTCAGAATTGAGCTTACATTCTCAGTAAGAAAGACCTTTTTGTTAACATGTTGTTTTCTCTTCTGTGTACAAAGGTCTTTCAAAAATCGTGCATAGGCAGGCACTTGCCTAATAGCATCAAGAAGTGGAATGTTAATGTGAACCTTACTAAACAGTTCCAACGTTTCATGCATGCTATCTCCTTTCCTAGGTGGGCCCGATAACCTCTGCGGATAAGGAGCTAATGGGACTTGGTTAGGGATCTGCTTGGCTGTTGGTGGAGAACTTGGAGGTTCTTCACTCAATGATGTGTCCCCATTGTCATCCTTAGACTTAGTGGGCCCTACCTCATTGTTCAACTCACGACCACTCCTAAGGGTATTCTGCATGAATAATTGAAGTGTATCCTCAAGTGAAGGTTTTTTGTGGAATCAATGGTTGTTGAACGAAGTGTGGGCGCGAAGCTTGGGGTTGAGTAAACCCTGGAGGACCCCCAACCTGTGGGCCCTTGGACCATGAGAAATTTGGGTGCCTAGCCCAAATTGGATTATATGTTTCTGAAAAAGGATCGTTCCGGTTCGGTCTATGAAAATTCTGGACTGCATTCAAGTCCTTAATGAGCTCTGGGTAGGATGAACTAGATGGACACATTTGTGTGGGATGAGATGAACCAGAGCATATGGCATAGACAGTAGATAGGTTAGGAGAAGGTGAACTCTTGGACACCATAAGGGCATCAATTTTTCTAGTCAACCCTTCAATCTTGGCCATGAGCATGGGTGTTTCACTAACCTCGTAAAGACCCCCTCTTTTGGCTTCGTGGGATCTCCTATCAACATTAAATGATGAACCCCATTGCTGAGATTGATCACTCAACGTTTCAAAGAAGTCCCACGCCTCACTAGCACTCTTACCCATCAAACTCCCACCACTCGTTGCATCTACCATGGATCTAACCTGAGGTGTAAGACCTTGATAAAAGTATTGCACTAAATGCCATTTCTCAAACCCATGATGCAGACACCTACGGATCAAATCCTTCCATTTCTCCCATGCCTCATAAAAGTGTTCACCCTCCTGCTACATAAAGTTGGAGATTTCTCTCCTGAGGGCTGTAGTTCTCTGAATGGGAAAGTACTTGGACAAAAATTTCGTGACTAATGTGTCCCATGAAGTAATGCTGCCCACCTCTAAGGAATTAAGCCAAGACTTGGCCTTATCCTTAAGTGAAAATGGAAAAAGTCTTAACCGGATAGAGTCATCTGAGAAATTCTGGAATTTAAAAGTTGCACAAATATCTAAGAATTCCTTGATGTGGTAATATGGGTCCTTCTTCTCCAACCCATAGAATGTAGGGAGGAGTTGGATCACACCCGGTTTCAACTCATAACTGGCGGCAGTAGTGGGTGGCAATATAATGCAAGAAGGTGATGTGAAGTGGGATGGGATAGAATAATCCCTCAGGGCTCTGCGGTCACCTGCTGTAGGTAACTGTAATGGTTCTCCCTGATTGGCCATGGTAGCTCCTAACTTGACTTCGGGTGTTTTCCTACAAATATGTTCTACCTCTTCAATAAAGGGAGCAAATGGTCCACCTAGGGAGCAACGCCCGTGCATAAAAACACAAAAAGAAACAAAATGAACTATCAAATTAAGCTAACAAACTCGCTACTAAAAATATGAACTAACTAGAAGAAATAAAAAAAATTCCAAAAAATAAAAATAAAAATAAAATAAAATAAAAAAATCTAACCTAAGACTATGGAGAACAAAGAAATACGCTTAATACGTGCCTCCCCAGCAACGGCGCCAAAAACTTGATGTAGAATTTTAGTTACATCGACTTTTATACCTCGCAAGCGTACGAATCGTTCATGTAATCTAGCAGTAAGCGAGGGTCATATCCACAGGGAGGATTGAATTTTGTGTATTCTTCAGTCAACTAGCCTAACCAAATATGATGAATTAATCTGAACTAAACACTAATTATATCCTAAATTATCAAGCAATAATTTAATTAACTACTTCCTAAATTATCAAGCAATAATTTAATTAACTACTTGCACAACAGGAAACGTCAACTCTGGATTTTACCATGATTCGTGCCTCTCTCGAGCGCCACGTAACCACGAATCTGGATTCTCAATCCTTGCATCTAGCCCCTCTCAGGCGCCAAGAGTTAATGACAAAGATCGGATTACAATAGAATGCAGAGAATCAATTTCCTATTGTGATGATGCTAAAATTATCAACTTTGGATTTTACCGTGATTCGTGCCTCTCTCGAGGGCCACGTAACCACAAATCTAGATTCTCAATCCTTGCGTCTAGCCCCTCTCGGGCGCCTAGATTTAAAGACAGAAATCGGATTAAAATACCAAAATCCAACCTCAATTATAATCTTACCCTAATTAGATAATTTCATCAAATATCAATAAAAAAAATCTTAAATAAACCTTAATTATCAAATCAGATTCAACTAACATTCAAAACCTAAGTTCAAACTATATGAAAAATTAAATTCAATAATGAGGAATTACTCCCCTTCTTCCTCTTGCTCGGGCAGCAACTCGTTCTCACGGGTGCTGCAATTTCCGGAAATTGGTGGCGTCGGGTAGCAATAGTGAGTGGCTGGAGGTAGAGACGACGCCGGCGACGACGGTTAGAAGCCGATGGACGGAGGTAACGTCTGGCGAAGAGCGAAACAGAGCTGACGTTCTCTAACCAGCTCTCTCGAGTCTCGGTTGGAGTTGGAATGGCTCCGGGACTGGTCGGAATATGTGATAGACGCCGGAGGATGGTCGGAAAGCGGAGTTGGCACCGGAGAAGCCCTCTCGGATCACTTCTCGGCCTGGCGAGCGACGACTATCGAACGCACCTCGACAGAGACTCTCTCGAGCTCTCCTCGGGTTTGTTCTCGGTTGCTGGACAGCAGTGGACGGTGGTGGACGACGGTGGCGCGGCGGAAGATATTGGCCCGGCGAACGACGGTGGGGAACTCCTCTCGGGTCCTCCCCTGTTTCCGGGCAAAAAACCTCTGTTTTGGTCTCCGTTTTTCTTTCTCTTCACGCTGCCTCCCCCCCTTCGTTCGACGCTTCTCTCCTTTAAATATGATTTTTCTTATTTTAAAACGATTTGCCCTAGAAATTACCTCCATTTCACTAAGGGCATTTTGGTAAATATCTTCTTCTCCACCAAAATTCTCCTGAAATTCCATAATTGAATTTATAAAAAGCATTTTAGTAAGAAATAAGACTAAAAAAATAATGAAATATAATTCAGGAGAGAGAAATATGCAATATCGACAGTGATTAATGCCAAATTCAATAAATGCTCATTTCATTTGAAAACCGATAAGTAACTACCTATAACACAATTATAAAGGTTATTCTATTATAATTAACCTAGTTCTCATGTCAAAATATGGCATCTATCAATATGCATGCCTCAAACATGTTGAAGATGCAAATGACCTAATGATCCAAAAATTTCAAGTAGTAGAAAAAATTAAATTCTCAAGTTAACATGTTGTGGGATATTTACTTGAGCCAAACAACCCACTTTTTGCCTATTTTAAAAAAGGCAGACCTAACCATCATAGATCATCGTAAATGTTTTTATCGATTATTTATGTGTAATGGGTATAATTTTTGTTAGAAATGACTTATGGTTTGGGAGTCAACACTCAGTTAAAAATCCCTCGCCAACACCCCCCCCCCCCCCCTCTTATGATGATTGCAAAATGCAATAAATAAAAAAACTAAAAGAGTTTAATTTCTTTAAAAATCACAGATATTTTTTTGAATTATCACTCTCAGCATTTGTGCATTTCCATTTTGGATGATCAATTTTTTTTCAAATCCAAACTTGGGTTTCACTCTCCCATTTTTCTTGTAAACAAAAAGATAATGCAAATAGATCACAACAAAAAGAAAATTTTAGAGTTTAAATACGCAAAAAATTGAAAACTATAATAAACGTAAGTGAAGAAAATTATTTCACGCACTAAAAATGAACTCCAAATTTTGATATCCACGTTTGGGAAATTCCATTGGTACAACCCCTAATAGTTTGGTGGAATTTTGTTAGAAAGAGATTTCTAATTTTTCCAAACATGTTTTATATATGGTGGATATGCAAGCCTAGAACATGTTGAAGATGCAAATGACCTAATGATCCAAAATTTCAAGGAGAAGAAAAAATTAAATTCTCAACTTAACGTGCAGTGGGATATTTACCAGAGTCAACCAATTATCTTTTAGCCAATTTTACAAAAAGCAGACGTAAAATTCATAGATCATCGTAAATGTTTTGATCGATTAATGATGAGTAATGGCTAAAATATTTTTCAGAAATGACTTTTGGTTTGGGAGTCAAATCATAGTTAAAAAGGCCTCACCCCCCTCTTTTGATGATTGCAAAGCCCAAGATATAAAAAACTAAAAGCATTTACAATTCTTAAAAATCACAAATACTTTTTGGAATTATGTCTCTCAACATTTGTGCATATCCATTTTCGATGTTCAATTATTTTCAAATCCAAACTTGAGTTTTCACTCTCCAATTTTTCTCGTAAACAAAAAGATATGGCAAATAGATCACAAAAAAATGAAAATTTTAGAGTTTATGTATGCAAAAAATTGAAAACTATAATAAATATAACTGAAGAAAATTATTTCATGCACTAAAAAAGAACACCAAAGTTTTGTTATCCATGTTTGGGAAATTCCATTGGTACAAACCCTAATATCTTGGTGGAATTTTGTATGAAAGAGATTGCTAATTGATCCTATCAGGATCTAAATATGGTGGATATGCATACTTGAAACATGTTGAAGATGCAAATCACCTAATGATCAAAAAATTTCGAGTAGAAAAAATTAAATTCTCAAGTTTATGTTCAGTGGGATATTTACCATAGCCAAACAACCCACTTTTTGCCTATTTTACAAAAAGCGGGCCTAACAATCATAGACCATCGTAAATGTTTTTATCGATTAATGATGTGTAATGGCTATAATTTTTGTTAGAAATGACTTATGATTTGGAAGTCAACACTCAGTTAAAAATGCCTCACCTCTCTCTTTCGACAATTGCAAAACCCAATATATAAAAAACTAAAAGAGTTTACAATCCTTAAAAATCACAGATACTTGTTGGAATCATCTCTCTCTGCATTTGTGCATTTATTTTTTGGCTCTTCAATATTTTTTCATATCCTAACTTGAGTTTTCACTCTCCCATTTTTCTCGTTAACAAAAAGTTAAATCAAATAGATCACAAAAAAATGAAAATTTTAGAGTTTATGTATGCAAAAAATGGAAAACTGTAATAAATGTAAGAGAAGAAAAATTATTTCACGCACAAAAAATGAACACCAATGTTTTGTTATCTATGTTTGGGAAATTCCACAAGTACAACCCCTAATAGCTTGGTGGAATTTTGTCAGAAAGACATTTCTAATTGATCCTAACATGTTTTAAATGTCGTGGATATGCATGCCAGAAATGGGTTGAAGATGTAAATGACCTAATGATCCAAAAACTTCGAGGAGTAGAAAAAATTAAATTCTCAAGTTAGCGTGTGATGGGATATTTACCAGTGCCAAACAACCCATTTTTTTGCCTATTTTACTTAAAGTGGACCTAACAATCATACATCACCGTAAATGTTTTGATCGATTAATGATGTGTAATGGCTATAATTTTTGTTGGAAATGACATATGGTTTGGGAGTCAACACTGAGTTAAAAATGTCGCGCTCCCTTCTTCCTATGATTGCAAAACCCAATATATAAAAAACTAAAAGAGTTTATAATCCTTAAAAATTACAAATACTTTTTTGAATTATCTCTCTTAGCATTTGTGCATTTCCATTTTGGATGTACAAATTTTTTTCAAATCCAAACTTGTGTTTTCACTCTCCCATTTTTCCTGTAAACAAAAAGAAATGGCAAATATGTCAGAACAAAATGAAAATTTTAGAGTTTACGTGATTTTTAAATATGGTTGATATGCATGCCTGAAACATGTTGAAGATGCAAATTATCTAATGATCCAAAAATTTCAAGAAGTAGAAAAATTAAAATTCTCTAGTTAACGTCCGGTGGGATATTTACCAGAGCCAAACAACACACTTTTTGCTTATTTTAAAAAATCCAGACCAAACAATCATCGATCATCATAAATGTTTTGATCGAGTAATGATGTGTGACGGCTATAACTTTTGTTAGAAATGACTTATGGTTTGGGAGTCAACAATCTGTTAAAAATGTCTCGCCCCCCTCTTTCGATGCTTGCAAAACCCAATAAAGAAAAAACTAAAAGAGTTTACAATCCTTAAAAATCACTGATACTTTTTTGAATTATCCCTTTCAGCATTTGCGCATTTCCATTTTGGATGTTCAATTTTTTTTCAAATCCAAACTTGAGTTTTCCCTCTCCCATTTTTCTTGTAAACAAAAAGATAAGGCAAATAGATGACAACAAAATGAAAATTTAAGAGTTTATGTATGCAAAAAATTCAAAACTATAATAAATATAAGTGAAGAAAATTATTTCACGCACAAAAAATGAACAACAAAGTTTTGTTATCTGTGTTTGGGAAATTCCACTAGTACAACCCCTAATAGTTTGGTGGAATTTGTTAATAAAGAGATTTTTAATTGATCCTAATATGTTTTATATGTGGTGGATATGCTAGCGTAAAACATGTTGAAGACACAAATGACCTAATGATCCAAAATTTCATGGAGAAGAAAAAGTTAAATTCTCAAGTGAACATGCGGTGGGATATTTACCAGAATCAACCAACTCAGTTTTTGCCAATTTTACAAAAAGCGGACGTAACAATCATAGATCATAGTAAATGTTTTGATCGATTAATGATGGGTAACGGCTAAAATATTTTTCAGAAATGACTTATGGATTGGAAGTCAAAACATAGTTAAAAATGCCTCACCCCCCTCTTTCGATGATTGCAAAACCCAATATATAAAAAAATAAAAGAGTTTACAATCCTTAAAAATCACAGATACTTTTTGGAATTATCTCTCTCAGCATTTGTGCATTTCCATTTTCGATGTTAAATTTTTTTTCAAATCCAAACTTGAGTTTTCACTCTCCAATTTTTTCTCGTAAACAAAAAAATAAGGCAAATAGATCACAACAAAATGAAAATTTTAGAGTTTATGTATGCAAAAAATTGAAAACAATAATAAATGTAAGTGAGGAAAATTATTTCAAGCACTAAAAATGAACACCAAAGTTTTGTTATCCATGATTGGGAAATTCCACTGGTGCAATCCCTAATAGCTTGGTGGAATTTTGTGAGAAAGAGATTGCTAATTGATCCTAACATGTTCTAAATGTGGGGGATATGCATGCCTGAAGTATGTTGAAGATGCAAAACACCTAATGATCCAAAAATTTTGAGTTGAAAAAATTAACTTCTCAAGTTTATGAGCGGTGGGATATTTACAAGAACCAAACAACTCACTTTTTGACTATTTTACAAAAAGCGGGCCTTACAATCATAGACCATCATAAATGTTTTTTTCGATTAATGAAGTGTAACGGCTATAATTTTTGTTACAAATGATTTTTGATTTGGGAGTGAACACTCAGTTAAAAATGCCTCACCTCCCTCTTCCGATGATTGCAAAACCCAATATATAAAAAACTAAAAGAGTTTACAATCGTTAAAAATCACAGATACTTTTTGGAATTATCTCTCTTAGCGTTTGTGCATTTCCATTTTTGGATGTTCAAATTTTTTTCAAATCCAAACTTTTGTTTTCACTCTCCCATTTTTCTCGTAAACAAAAAGAAAAGGCAAATATCTTAGAACAAAATGAAAATTTTTGAGTTTACATGATTTTTAAATATGGTTGATATGCATGCCTAAAACATGTTGAAGATGCAAATTATCTAATGATCCAAAAATTTCAAAAAGTAGAAAAATTAAAATTCTCAAGTTAACCCGGTGGGATATTTACCAGAGCCAAACAACACACTTTTAGCCTATTTTAAAAAATGCGGACCAAACAATCATCGATCATCATAAATTTTTTGATCGATTTATGATGTGTGACAACTATAATTTTTTTTAGAGATGATTTATGGTTTGGGTGTCAACAATCCGTTAAAAATGCCTCGCCCCCCTCTTTCGATGATTGCAAAACCCAATGTACAAAAAACTAAATGAGTTTACAATCTTTAAATATCAGTGATACTTTTTTAAATTATCCCTTTCAGTATTTGCGCATTTGTATTTTGGATGTTCAATTTTTTTTCAAATCCAAACTTGAGTTTTCCCTCTCCCATTTTTCTTGTAAACAAAAAGATAAGGCAAATAGATCAGAACAAAATGAAAATTTAAGAGTTTATGTATGAAAAAAATTCAAAACTATAATAAATGTAAGTGAAGAAAATTATTTCACGCACAAAAAATGAACACCAAATTTCTGTTATCTATGTTTGGGAAATTCCACTAGTACATCCCCTAATAGTTTGGTGGAATTTTTTAATAAAGAGGTTTTTAATTGATCCTAACATGTTTTATATGTGGTGGATATGCTAGCCTAAAACATGATGAAGACGCAAATCACCTAATGATCCAAAATTTCATGGAAAAGAAAAAATTAAATTCTCAAGTTAACATGCGGTGAGATATTTACCAGAATCAACCAACTCACTTTTTGCCAATTTTATGAAAAATGGACGTAACAATCATAGATCATAGTAAATGTTTTGATCGATTAATGATGGGTAATGGCTAAAATATTTTTCAGAAATGACTTATGGTTTGGGAGTCAAAACCTAGTTTAAAATGCCTCACCCCCGTCTTTCGATGATTGCAAAACCTAATATATAAAAAAATAAAAGAGTTTACAATCCTTAAAAATCACAGATACTTTTTGGAATTATCTCTCTCAGCATTTGTGCATTTCCATTTTCAATGTTAAATTTTTTTTCAAATCCAAACTTGAGTTTTTACTCTCCAATTTTTCTCGTAAACAAAAAAATAAGGCAAATAGATCACAACAAAATGAAAATTTTAGAGTTTATGTATGCAAAAAAATGAAAACAATAATAAATGTAAGTGAGGAAAACTATTTCAAGCACTAAAAATGAACACCAAAGTTTTGTTATCCATGTTTGGGAAATTCCACTGGTGCAACCCCTAATAGCTTGGTGGAATTTTGTAAGAAAGAGATTGCTAATTGATCCTAACATGCTCTAAATGTGGTGGATATGCATGCCTGAAACATGTTGAAGATGCAAAACACCTAATGATCCAAAATTTTTGAGTAGAAAAAATTAACTTCTCAAGTTTATGGGTGGTGGGATATTTACATGAGCCAAACAACCCACTTTTTGCCTATTTTAAAAAAAGCGGGCCTAACAATCATAGACCATCATAAACATTTTTATCGATTAATGATGTGTAACGACTATAATTTTTGTTACAAATGACTTTTGATTTGGGAGTGAACACTCAGTTAAAAATGCCTCACCTCCCTCTTCCGATGATTGCAAAACCCAATATATAAAAAACTAAAAGAGTTTACAATCCTTTAAAATCACAGATACTTTTTCGAATCATCTCTCTCTGCATTTGTGCATTTATATTTTGGATGTTCAATATATTTTCAAATCCAAGCATGAGTTTTCACTCTCCCATTTTTCTCGTTAACAAAAAGATAAGGCAAATAGATCACAACAAAAAGAAAATTTTAGAATTTATGAATGCAAAAAATTGAAAAATATAATAAATGTAAGTGAGAAAATTATTTCATGCAATAAAAATGAACACCAAAGTTTTGTTATCCATGTTTTGGAAAATCCACTGGTACAACCCCTAATAGTTTGGTGGAATTTTATGAGAAAGAGAATTCTAATTGATCCTAACATGTTTTAAATGTGGTGGATATGCATGCCTCAAACATGTTGAAGATGCAAATGACCTAATGATCCAAAAATTTCAAGTAGTAGACAAAATTAAATTCTCAAGTTAACGTGTTGTTGGATATTTACCTGAGCCAAACAACCCAATTTTTGTTGTTTTACAAAAGGCGGACCTAACAATCATAGATCATCGTAAATATTTTTATTGATTAATGATGTGTAACGGGTATAATTTTTGTTAGAAATGACTTATGGTTTGGGAGTCAACACTCAGTTAAAAATGCCTTGCCCCCCTCTTCTGATGATTGAAAAACCCAATTCATAAAAAACTAAAAGAGTTTAATTTCTTTAAAAATCACATATACTTTTTTGAATTATCACTCTCAGCATTTGTGCATTTCCATTTTGGATGTTCAATTTTTTTTCAAATCCAAACTTGGGTTTTCACTCTCCCATTTTTCTTGTAAAAAAAAAAGATAAGGCAAATAGATCACAACGAAAAGAAAATTTTTAGAGTTTATATACACAAAAAATTGAAAACTATAATAAACCTAAGTGAAGAAAATTATTTCACGCACTAAAAATGAACACCAAAGTTTTGATATCCTCGTTTGGGAAATTCCACTGGTACAACCCCTAACGTAACAATCGTAGATCATCGTAAATGTTTTGATTGATTAATGATGGGTAACGGCTAAAATATTTTTCAGAAATGACTTTTGGTTTGGGAGTCAAATCATAGTTAAAAATGCCTCACCCCCCTCTTTCGATGATTGCAAAACCCAAGATATAAAAAACTAAAAGAGTTTACAGTCCTAAAAAATCACAGATACTTTTTGGAATTATGTCTCTCAGCATTTGTGCATTTCCATTTTCGACGTTCAATTATTTTCAAATCCAAACATGAGTTTTCACTCTCCAATTTTTCTCGAAAACAAAAAGATATGGCAAATAGATCACAACAAAATGAAAATTTTAGAGTTTATGTATGCAAAAAATTGAAAACTATAATAAATATAACTGAAAAAAATTATTTCACGCACTAAAAATGAACACCAAAGTTTTGTTATCCATGTTTGGGAAATTCCACTAGTACAACCCCTAATACCTTGGTGGAATTTTGTAAGAAAGAGATTGCTAATTGATCCTAACATGATCTAAATATGGTGGATATGCATGCCTGAGACATGTTGAAGATGCAAATCGCCTAATGATAAAAAAATTTTGAGTAGAAAAAATTAAATTCTCAAGTTTACGTGCGGTGGAATATTTACCAGAGCCAAACAACCCACTTTTTGCCTATTTTACAAAAAGCGGACCTAACAATCATAGACCATTATAATATTTTTATTGATTAATGATGTGTAATGGCTATAATTTTTGTTAGAAATGACTTATGATTTGGAAGTCAACGCTCAGTTAAAAATGCCTCACCTCTCTCTTTCGAAGACTGCAAAACCCAATATTTAAAAAACTAAAAGAGTTTACAATCCTTAAAAATCACAGATACTTGTTGGAATCATCTCTCTCTGCATTTGTGCATTTCTTTTTTGGCTGTTCAATATTTTTTAAAATCCAAACTTGAGTTTTCACTCTCCCATTTTTCTCGTTAACAAAAAGTTAAGTCAAATAGATCACAACTAAATGAAAATTTTAGAGTTTATGTATGCAAAAAATGGAAAACTGTAATAAATGTTAGAGAAGAAAAATTATTTCACGCACAAAAAATGAACACCAATGTTTTATTATCTATGTTTGGGAAATTCCACAAGTACAATCCCTAATAGCTTGGTGGAATTTTGTCAGAAAGAGATTTCTAATTGTTCCTAACATGTTTTAAATGTCATGGATATGCATGCCTGAAATGAGGTTAAGATGTAAATGACCTAATGATCCAAAAGTTTCGAGGGGTAGAAAAAAATAAATTCTCAAGTTAGCGTGCGATGGGATATTTACCAGTGCCAAACAACCCATTTTTTGCCTATATTACTTAAAGTGGACCTAACAATCATACATTACCGTAAATGTTTTGATCGATTAATGATGTGTAATGGCTATAATATTTGTTGGAAATGACATATGGTTTGGGAGTCAACACTCAGTTAAAAATGCCACGCTCCCCCTCTTCTGATGATTGGAAAAAACAATATATAAAAAACTAAAAGAGTTTATAATCTTTAAAAATCCAAGATACTTTTTTGAATTATCTCTCTCAGCATTTCTGCATTTCTATTTTGGATGTTAAATTTTTTTTTTTAATCTAAACTTCTGTTTTCACTCTCCCTTTTTTCTCGTAAACAAAAAGAAAAGGCAAATAGCTCACAAAAAAATGAAAATTTTAGAGTTTACGTGAGTTTTAAATGTGGTGGATATGCATGCCTGAAACATGTTGAAGATGCAAATTATTTAATGATCCAAAAATTTCAAGAAGTAGAAAAATTAAAATTCTCATGTTAACGTCTGGTGGGATATTTACCAGAGCCAAACAACACACTTTTTGCCTATTTTAAAAAATGCAGACCAAACAATCATTGATATCCGTAAATTTTTTGATCGATTAATGATGTGTGATGGCAATAATTTTTTTTAGAAATGACTTATGGTTTGGGAGTCAACAATCAGTTAAAAATGCCTCACCCCCCTCTTCTAATGATTGCAAAACCCAATATATAAAAAACTAAAACAGTTTTCAATCCTTAAAAATCACTGATACTTTTTGGAATAATCTCTCTTAACATTTACGCATTTCCATTTTGGATGTTCAATTTTTTTTCGAATCCAAACTAGAGTTTTCTTTCTCCCATTTTTCCCGTAAACAAAAAGATAAGGCAAACAAATCACAACAAAATGAAAAATTTAAAGTTTATGTATTCAAAGAATTTAAAACTATAATAAATTTAAGTGAAGAAATTTATTGCACTCACTAAAAATGAACACCAAAGTTTTGTTATCCATGTTTGGGAAATTCCACTTGTACAACCCCACATAGCTTGGAGGAATTTTATAAAAAAATAATTTCTAATTAATCCTAATATGTTTTAAATGTGGTGGATACACTTGCCAGAAACATGTTGAAAATGCAAATGACCTAATGATCCAAAATTTTCAAGGAGTAGAAAAAATTAAATTCTCAAGTTAACGTGTTGTGGGATATTTACCTGAGCCAAACAACCCACTTTTTGCCTATTTTACAAAAGGCAGACCTAACAATCATTGATCACTGTAAATGTTTTGATCGATTATTGATGTGTAACGGCTACAATTTTTGTTAGAAATGACTTATAGTTTGGCAGTCAACACTCAGTTAAAAATGCCTCGCCCCCCTCCTCCGATGATTGCAAAATGTAATATATAAAAAACTTAAAGTGTTTACTTTCCTTAAAAATCACAGATACTTTTTTGAATTATCTCTCTCAGCATTTGTACATTTCCATTTTGGATGTTCGATTTTTTTTCAAATCCAAACTTGAGTTTTCATTCTCCCATTTTTCTAGTAAACAAAAAAATAAGGCAAATAGATCTCAAGAAAAAAAAAGTTTAGAGTTTATGTACGCAAAAAATTGAAAACTAAAATAAATCTAAGTGAAGAAAATTATTTCACGCACTAAAAATGAACACCAAAGTTTTATTATCCATGTTTTGGAAATTCCATTAGTACAAACCCCAATAGCTAGGTGGAATTTTGTAAGAAAGAAATTTCTAAATTATCCTAACATATTTTAAATGTGGTGGATATGCATGCCTGAAACGAGTTGAAGATGTAAATGACCTAATGATAAAAAAATTTTGAGGAGTGGAAAAAATTAAATTCTAAAGTTAACGTGCGATGGGATATTTACCAGTGCCAAATAACCAATTGTTTTCCTATTTTACTTAAAGCGGACCTAACAATCATACATCATCGTAAATGTTTTGATCGATTAATGATGTGTAACGGCTATAATTTTTTTTGGAAATGCCTTATGGTTTAGGAGTCAACACTCAGTTAAAAATGTTGTGCCCCCTTCTTTCTATGATTTCAAAGCCCAATAAATAAAAAACTAGAAGTGTTTACAATCCTTAAAAATCATAGATCCTTAAAAGTGTCTCTCTTAGCATTTGTCCATTTCCATTTTGGATATTCAATTTTTTTTCAAATCCAAACTTAAGTTTTAAATTTCCAATTTTTCTCATAAACAAAAAGATAAGGCAAATAGATCACAACAAAATGAAAATTTTAGAATAGATGTATGCAAAAAATTCAAAATTATAATAAATGTATGTGAGTAAATTATTTCACGCAATAAAAATGAACACCAAAATTTTGTTATCCATGTTTGGGAAATTCCACTAGTACAACCCCTAATATATTGGTGGAATTTTATAAGAGAGAGATTTCTAAGTGATCCTAACACGTTTTAAATGTGGTGGATATGCATGCTTGAAACATGTTGAAGATGCAAATGACCTAATGATCCAAAAATTTCAAGGAGTAGAAAAAATTAAATTCTCATGTTAACGTGCTGTGGGATTTTAAGCTAAGCAAAACAACCCACTTTTTGCCTATTTTACTAAAAGCGGACCTAACAATCATAGATCGTCTTAAATTTTTTTATCGATTAATGATGGGTAACAGTTTTATTTTTTTATAGAAATGACTTATGGTTTGGGTGTCAACGCTTAGTTAAAAATGCCTCACCCCACCTCTTCCGATGATTGCAAAACCCAATTTATAAAAAACTTATAGAGTTTACAATCCTTAAAAATCACATATACTTTTTGGAATTATCTCTCTCAGCATTTGTGCATTTCCATTTTGGATGTTCAACTTTTTTTCAAATCCAAACTTGTGTTTTCACTCTTCCATTTTTCTCGTAAACAGAAAGAAAAGGCAAATAGCCCACAAAAAAAAGAAAATTTTAGAGTTTACGTGAGTTTTAAATGTGGTGGATATGCATGCCTGAAATATGTTGAAGATGCAAATTATGTAATGATCCAAAAATTTCAAGGAGTAGAAAAATTAAAATTCTCTAGTTAACGTGCGGTGGGATATTTACCAGAGCCAAACAACACACTTTTTGCCTATTTTACTAAATGCGGACCAAACAATCATTGATCATCGTAAATGATTTCATCGATTAATGATGTGTGACGGCTATAATTTTTGTTAGAAATGACTTATGGTTTGGGAGTCAACAATCAGTTAAAAATGCCTCACCTCCCTCTTCCCATGATTGCAAAACCCAATATATAAAAAACTAAAAGAGTTTTCAATCCTTAAAATCACAGATACTTTTTTGAATCATCTCTCTCTGCATTTGTGCATTTCTATTTTGGATGTTCAATTTTTTTCAAATCCAAACGTGAGTCTTCACTATCCCATTTTTCTCTTGAACAAAAAGTTAAGGCAAATAGATCACGACAAAATGAAAATTTTAGTTATGTATGCATAAAATTGAAAACTATAGTAAATGTAAGTAAAGAAAACAAATTCACGCACAAAAAATGAACACCAAAGTTTTGTTATCTATGTTTGGGAAATTCCACTGTTACAACCCGTAATAGCTTGGTGGAATTTTGTCAGAAAGAGATTTCTAATTGATCCTTACATGTTTTAAATGTGGTGGATATGCATGCCTGAAACATGTTGAAGACACAAATGTCCAGATGATCCAATAATTTCAAGGAGTAGAAAAAAATAAATTCTCAAGTTAACGTGCGGTGGGATATTTACCAGAGCAAAACAACCCACGTTTTGCGTATTTTACGAAAAGTGGACCTAACAATCATTGATCATCGTAAATATTTTGATCGATTAATGATGTCTAACGGCTATAATTTTGTTAGGAATGACATATGGTTAGGGAGTCAACACTCAGTTCAAATGCCTCACTCCCCTCCCCCTCCCCCTCTACCGATGATTGCAAAACCCTATTTATAAAAAAACTAAAAGAGTTTACAATCCATAAAAATCACAGATACTTTTAGGAATTATCTCTCTCAACATTTGTGTATTCCCATTTTGGATGTTCAATTTTTTTCAAATCCAAACTTGAGTTTTCATTCTCCCATTTTTCTCGTAAACAAAAAGACAATGCAAATAGATCACAACAAAATGAAAATTTTAGAGTTTATGTAAGCAAAAAATTGAAAACTTTAATAAATTTAAGAGAAGAAAGTTATTTTACGCACTAAAAATGAACACCAAAGTTTTGTTATCCATGTTTGTGAAATTTCACTAGTACAACCCCTAATAGCTTGGTGGAATTTTATAAGAAAGATATTTCTAATTGATCTTAACAGGTTTTAAATGTGGTGGATATGCATGCCTGAAACGTGTTCAAGATACAAATGACCAAATAATCCAAAAATTTCAAGGAGTAGAAAAAATTAAATTCCCAAGTTAACGTGTGGTGGGATATTTTACCAGAGCCAAACAACCCACTTTTTGCCTATTTTACAAAACGCGGACCATACAATCATTGATGATCGTAAATGTTTTGATTGATTAATGATGTGTAACGGCTATAATTTTTGTTAGAAATGACTTATAGTTTGGGAGTCAATACTCAGTTAAAAAAACCTCCCCCCCCCCCCCTCTTCCGATGATTACAAAACCCAATATATAAAAAACTAGACACTTTTATGAATTATCTCTCTCAACATTTGTACATTTCATTTTGAATGTTCAATTTTTTTTCAAATCCAAACTTGAGTTTTCACTCTCCCATTACTCTCGTAAACAAAAAGATAATGCAAATAGATCACAACAAAATAAAAATTTTAGAGTTTATGTAAGCAAAAAATTGAAAAATTTAATAAATGTAAGAGAAGAAAGTTATTTTACGCACTAAAATTGAACACCAAAGTTTTGTTATCCATGTTTGTGAAAATCCACTAGTACAACCCCAAATAGCTTGGTGGAATTTTCTGAAAAAAAAATTTCTAATTGATCTTAACAGGTTTTAAATGTGGTGGATATGCATGCCTGAAACATGTTGAAGATGCAAATGACCAAATGATCCAAAAATTTCAAGCAATAGAAAAAATTAAATTCTCAAGTTAACGTGCGGTGGGATATTAACCTGAGCAAAGCAACCCACTTTTTGCCTTTTTTACAAAGAGTGGACCTAACAAGAATATATCATTGTAAATGTTCTGATCGATTAATGATGTGTAACATCTATTATTTTTGTTAGAAATGGCCTATGGTTTGGGAGTTAACACTCAGTTAAAAATGTCTCACCCCACCTCTTCCGATGATTGCAAAACCCAATATATAAAAAACTAAAAGAGTTTACAATCCTTAAAAATCACAAATACTTTTTGGAATTATCTCTCTCAGCATTTGTGCATTTCCATTATGGATGTTGTATTTTTTTTCATTTCGAAACTTGTGTTTTCACTCTCCCATTTTTCTCGTAAAAAAAAAGGCAAATAGCTCACAACAAAATGAAAATTTTAGTGTTTATGTATGCAAAAAAAATGAAAACTATTATAAATGTAAGTGAAGAAAATTATTTCACTCACTAAAAATGAACACCAAAGTTTTGTTATCCACATTCTAAAAATTCCACTAGTACAACCCCTAATATCCTTGTGGAGTTTTATAAGCAAGATATTTCTAATTGATCCTAACATGTTTTAATCGAGGTGGATAGGCATGTCTAAAACATGGTGAAGATTAAAATGATCTAATGATCCAAAAATTTCAAGTAGTAGAAAAAATTAAATTCTCAAGTTAACGTGCGGTGGGATTTTACAAGAGACAAAGAACCGCCTATTTTAAAAAAAGTGGACCTAACAATCATAGATCATGGTAAATATTTTGATCGATTAATGGTGTGTAACGGCTATATTATTTGTTATAAATGACTATTGTTTTGGGAGCCAACACCTAGAAAAATGCCACGTCCTCACCCCCCCCCGGTCGCTCTCTTCCGATGATTCCAAAACCCAATATATAAAAAAACTAAAAGAGTTTACAATCCTTAAAAATCACAGATACCTTTTGGAATTATCTCTCTCAGCATTTGTGCATTTTAATTTTGGATGTTTAATTTCTTTTTCAAATCCAAACTTGAGTTTTCACTCTCCCTTTTTTCTCGTAAATAAAAAGATAAGGCAAATAGATCACAACAAAATGAAAATTTGAGAGTTTATGTATGCAAAAAAAATTGAAAACTATAATAAATGTTAGTGAAGAAAATTATTTCATGCACTGAAAATGAACATTAATGTTTTCTTATCCATGTTTGGGAAATTCCACAGGTACAATCCCTAATAGCTTGGTGGAATTTTATAAGAAAAAGATTTCTAATTGATCGTAGCATGTTTTAAATGTGGTTGATATGCAAGCTAGAAACATGTTGAAGATGGAAATGACCTAATGAACCAAAATTTTCAAGCAATAGAAAAAATTAAATTCTCAAGTTAACTTGCGGTGGGATATTTACCAGAGACAAACAACCCACTTTTTGCCAATTTTACAAAAAGCGTACCTAACAATCATTGATTATAGAAAATGAACACCAAAGTTTTGTTATTCATGTTTGGGAAATTCCACTAGTACAACCCCTAATAGCTTGGTGGAATTTTATAACAAAGAGATTTCTAGTCGATCCTAACATGTTTTAAATGTGGTGGATATGCATGCAAAAAACATGTTGAAGATGCAATTGGCCTAATGATCCAAAAATTTCAAGGAGAAGGAAAAAATAAATTCGCAAGTTAACGTGCGATGGTATATTACTAGAACCAAACAACCCACTTTTTGACTTTTTCAAAAAAAGCGAACCTAACAATCATAAATCATTGTAAATGTTTTGATCAATTAATGATGTGTAACTGCTATAATTTTTGTTAGAAATGACTTATGGTTTGGGAGTCAACACTCAATTAAAAATACATCCTCTCCAGCCCCCCCCCCCCCCCCCCCCCCCCCCTTCCTTCCGCTCTCCTCTTCCAATGATTGCAAAACTTAATATATAAAAAATTAAAAGTGTTTACAATCCTTAAAAGTCATAGATACTCTTTGGAATTATCTCTCTCAGCATTTGTGTATTTCCTTTTTGGATGTTCAATATTTTTTCAAATCCAAACTTTATTTTTCACTCTCCAATTTTTTTCGTACATAAAAAGATAAGGCAAATAGATCACAACAAAATGAAAATTTTAGAGTTTATGTATGCAAAAAAAATTTAAAACTATAATAAATGTAAGTGGAGAAAATTATTTCACGCACTAAAAATGAACACCAAAGTTTTGCTATCCATGTTTGGAAATTTCCACTAGTACAACCCCAAATACCTTCATGGAATTTGATAAGAAAGAGAGTTTAATTGATCCTAACAAGTTTTAAATGTGGTGAAAAGGCATGCCAGAAACATGTTGAAGATGCAAATGACCTAATGATCCAAAATTTTCAAGTAGAAAAAATTAAATTCTCAAGTTAACGTGCGGTGGGATATTTACTAGAGCCAAAGAACCCACTTTTTGCCTATTTTAAAAATAGCCTCCCCATCTTCCAATGATTGCAAAACCCAATATATAAAAAACAAAATATTTTAAAATCCTTAAAAATCACAGATACTTTTTGGAATTATCTCTCTTATCATTTGTGCATTTCCTTTTTGGATGTTCAAATTTTTTTCAAATCCAAACTTGAGTTCACTCTCCCACTATTCTTGTAAAAAAAAAGATAAGGCAAATAGATGACAAAAAAATGAAAATTTTAGAGATTATGTATGCAAAAAAATTGTAAAACTATAATAAATGTGGTGGATATGCAAGCCAGAAAATTTCAAAGTGTAGAAAAAATTAAATTTTCTAGTTAATGTGCAGTGGGATATTTACCAGAGCCAAACAACCAGCTTTTCACCTATTTTACAAAAAGGGACCTAACAATCATAGATGATACTAAATGTTTTGATCGATTAATGATGTCTAACGGTTATAATTTTTGTTAAAAATAACTTATGGTTTTGGAGTCAACACTCAGTTAAAAACACCCCACTCCTCCCCCCTCCCCCCTCTCTTGCGATGATTGCAAAACCCAATATATGAAAAACTCAAAGAGTTTACAATCCTTTAAAGTCACAGATACATTTGTGGAATTATCTCTCTCAAAATTTTTGCATTTTGGGTGTTAATTTTTTTTCAAATCCAAACTTGAGTTTTCACTCTTCCTTTTTTTCTCGTAAAAAAAGGATAAGGCAAATAGATCACAACAAAATGAAAATTTTAGAGTTTATGTAGGCAAAAAATTTGAAAACTATAATAAATGAAAGTAAAGAAAATTATTTCACAAACTAAAAATGAACACCAAAGTTTTCTGATCCATGTATGGGAAATTCCACAAGTACAACCCCTAATAGCTTGGTGGAATTTTATAAAAAAGAGATTCTAATTGATCCTAACGTGTTTTAAATGTGGTGGATATGCATGCTAGAAATATGTTGAAGATGCAAATGACCTAATGATCCAAAAAGTAAATTCTCAAGTTAACGTGCGGTGGGATATTTACTGGAGCCAAACAACCCCCTTTTTGCCTGTTTTAAAAAAAAGGGGGACCTAACTCATAGGTCATCATAAATTTTTTGATAGATTAATGATGTGTAATGGCTATAATTTTTGTTAGTAATGACTTAAGGTTTGGGAGTCAACACTCAGTGAAAAATGCCTCTTCCGATGATTACAAAACCTAAAATATAAACAACTAAATGAGTTTACAATCTTTAAAAATCACAGATATTTTTGTGAATTATCTCTCTCAGCATTTGTGCATTTCCATTTTGGAAGTTCAATTAATTTTCAAATCCAAACTTGAGTTTTCACTCTCCCATTTTTCTCTTAAACAAAAGATAAGGCAAATAGATCACAACAAAATGAAAATTTAAGAGTTTATGTGTGCAAAAAAAATAGAAAATTATTATAAATGTAAGTAAAGAAAATTATTTCACGCACTGACAATGAACACCAAAGTTTTGTTATCCATTTTACGGAAATTCTACTAATACAACCTCTAATAGCTTGGAGGAATTTTATAAGAAAGAGACTTCTAGTTGATCCTAAAATGTTTTAAATGTGGTGGATATGCATGCCAAAAACATGTTGAAGATACAAATGACCTAATGATCGAAAAATTTCGAGTAGAAAAAATTAAATTCTCAAGTTAACATGCGGTGGTATATTTACTAGAGCCAAACAACCCACTTTTACGCTATTTTACAATGACCGGACCTAAAAATCATTTATCATCGTAAATGTTTTGATCGTTAATGATGTGTAATGGCTAAAACATTTGTTAGAAATGACTTATGGTTTGGGAGTCAACACTCAGTAACAAATGCATAAACACCCCCCCCCCCCCCCCCCCCCCCCCCAACCCCACTTTGCCCGCCCCTCTTCTGAATGCAAAACCCATTATATAAAAAACTAAAAGAGTTTACCATCCTTAAAAATAGTAGATACTTTTTGGAATTATTTCTTTCAACATTTGTGCATTTCCATTTTGGCTGTTCAATTTTTTTTCAAATCCAAACTTGAGTTTTCACTCCCCTCTTTTTCTCGTAAACAAAAAGATTAGGCAAATAGATCACTACAAAATGAAAATCTTAGAGTTTATGTAAGTATAAAATTGAATACTATAATAAATTTAAGGGAAGAAAATTATTTCACACACTAAAAATGAACACCAAGTTTTGTTAATCATGTTTGGGAAATTCCACTAGTACAAATAATAGCTTGGTGGAATTTTATAAGAAAGAGATTTCTAATTTATCCAAACATGTTTTAAATGTGGTGGATATGCGTGCCTGAAATGTGTTGAAGATGCAAATGACCTAATGATCCAAAAATTTTGCATAGAAAAAATTAAATTCGCAAGTTAACGTTCGGTGGGATATTTACCATAGACAAACCACCCACTTTTTGCCTATTTTACAAAAAGTGGACCTAACAATCATTGATCATCATAATTGTTTTGATTGATTAATGTTGTGTAATGGGTAAATGTTTTTGTTATAAATGACTTATGTTTTGGGAGTCAACACTCATTTAAAAATGCCTCGCCCCACGCCTCCCGATGATTACAAAACCCAATATATAAAAAAAAAGAAAGAGTTTATACTCCCCAAAAATCAGAGATACTTTTTGGAATTATCTCTGTCAGCATTTGAGCAATTCCATTTTGGATGTTCATTTTTGTTTTAAATACCAATTTGAGTTTTCACTCTCCCAATTTTCTTGTAAACAAAAGGATGAGGCAAATAGACCACAATAAAATGAAAATTTTAGAGTTTATGTATGCGAAAAATTCAAAACTATAATAAATGTTAGTGAAGAAAATTATTTCATGCACTAAAAATGATTACCAAAGTGTTGTTATCCATGTCTAGGAAATTCCACTAGTACAACCCCTATTAGATAGGTAGAATTTTATAAGAAAAAAAATTCTAATTGATCCTAAAATGTTTTAAATGTGGTGGATATGCATGCCTGAAACATGTTGAAGATGCAAATGAAATAATGATCCAAAAATTTCAAGGAGGAGAAAAAACTAAATTCTCAAGTTACCGTGCGGTGGGATATTTACCAGAGCCAAACAACCAACTTTTTTTCCTATTTTACAAAAAGCGGACCTAACAATCATAGGTCATCGTAAATGTTTTGATCGATTAATGATGTGTACGTCCATAATTTTTGTTAGAAATGACTAATGGTTCGGGAGTCAACACTCTATTAAAAATGCCTCGCTCCCCCTCTTCCGATTATTGCAAAAGCCAATATAGAAAAAACTAAAAGAGTTTAATATCCTTAAGAATCACAGATACTTTTCTGAATTATCTCCATTTGTGCATTGCAATTTTGGCTGTTCAATTTTTTTTCAAATCCAAACTTGAGTTTTCACTCTTCCATTTTTCTGCTAAACAAAAGATAAGGCAAATAGGTCACAAACAAATGAAAATTTAAGAGTTTATGTCTGTAAAATATTGATAACTATTATAAATGTTAGTGAAGAAAATTATTTCACGCACTAAAAACTGAACAACAAAGTTTTGTTATCCATGTTTGGGAAATTCCACTAGTACAACCCCCAATAGCTTGGTGGAATTATATAAGAAAGAGATTTCTAATTGATCCTAACATGTTTTAAATGTGGTGGGTATGCATGCCAAAAATTTGTTGAGATGCAAATGATCTAAAGATCCAAAAATTTCAAGGAGTAGAAAAAATTAAATTCTCAAGTTAATGTGCGGTGGGAAAATTACCAGAGCCAAACAACCCACTTTTTGCCTATTTTATAAAAAGCGGACCTAACAATCATATATCACCGTACATGTTTTGATCGATTAATGATGTGTAACGACTATAATTTTTGTTAGAAATGACTTTTGGTTTGGGAGTCAAAACTCAGTTAAAAATGCCTCGCCCCACTCTTCCGATGATTCCAAAACCCAATATAAAAATAACAAAAGAGTTGAAAATCCTTAAAAAGAACATATATTTTTTGGAATTATCACTTTCACCAGTTGTGCATTTCCATTTTGCAAGTTCAATTTTTTTTCAAATCCAAACTTGAGTTTTTACTCTCCAATTTTATCTGGCAAACAAAAAGATAAGGCAAATAGATCACAACAAAATGAAAATTTTAGAGTTTATGTATGCAAAAAAAATTTGAAAACTATAATAAATGTACATGAAGAAAATTATTTCACACAGTAAAACTGAACACCAAAGTTTTCTTATCCATGTTTGCGAAATTCCACTAGTACAACCCCTTATGGCTCGGTGGAATTTTATAAAAAATTGTGTTCTAGTTGATCCTAACATGTTTTAAATGTGGTGGATATGCATGCCAGAAACATGTTAAAGATGCAAATGACCTAATTATGCAAAAATTTCAAGGAGTAGCAAAAATTAAATTCTCAAGTTAACGTATGGTTAGATATTTACCAGAACCAAACAACCCAATTTTTGCCTATTTTCAAAAAGTGAACCCAACAATTATAGATCATCGTAAATGTTTTGATTAATTAATGATGTGTAACGATTATAATTTTTGTTAAAAATGACTTATGGTTTTGGAGTCAACACTCAGTTAAAAATGTACCGCCCCCCCTCTTCCGATGACAGTAAAACCCAATATATGAAAAACTCAAAGAGTTTAAAATCCTTAAAAATCAAAGATAAAATTTGTGGAATTATCTCCCTCAGCAGTTGTGCATTTTGGTTGTTCAATTTTTCTCCAAATCCAAACTTGAGTTTTCACACTCCTTTTTTTCTTGTAAACAAAAAGATAAGGCAAATAGATCACAACAAAATGAAAATTTTAGAGTTTATGTATGTGAAAAAAATTGAAAACTATATAATTAATGTAAGTGAAGAAAAAACATTTACGCACTAAAAATGAACACCAAAGTTTTGTGATCCATGTTTGGGAAATTGATCCTAACATGTTTTAAATGTGATGATATGCATGCCAGAAATATGTTGAAGATGCTAATGCCGTAATGATCCAAAATTTTTAAAGAGTAGAAAAAATTAAATTCTCAAGTTAAGGTGCGGTGGGATATTTACCTGAGCAAACAACCCACTTTTTGCCTATTTTACAAAAACTGGACCTAAAAATCAATGATCATCATAAATGTTTTGATCGATTAATGATGTGTAATAGCTATAATTTTTGTTATTAATGACTTAAGGTTTGGGAGTCAACACTCTGTGAAAAATGCCTCTTCCGATGATTGCAAAACCCAATATATAAACAACTAAAAGAGTTTACAATTCTTAAAAATCAATGATATTTTTTGGAATTATCTCTCTAGAAATTTGTGCATTTCCATTATGGAAGTTCAAGTTTTTTTCAAATCCAAACTTGAGTTTTCACTCTCCCTATTTCCTCATAAACAAAAAGATAAGGAAATAGATCACAACAAAATAAAAATTTTAGAGTTTATGTACGCAAAAGAATTTGAAAACTATAATATATGTAAGTGAAGAAAATTATTTCACGCACTAAAAATGAACACCAAAGTTTTGTTATCCATGTTTCGGAAATTCCACTAGTTCTACCCCTTACAACTTGGTAGAATTTTATAAGTAAGAGATTCTAATTGATCCTAACATGTTTTAAATGTGGTGAATATGTATGCCAGAAACATGTTGAAGATGCAATTGACCTAATGATCCAAAAATTTCAGGGTGTAGAAAAAGTTAAATTCTCAAATTTTTGAGCGGTGGAATATTTACCAGAGCCAAACCACCTACTTTTTGCCTATTTTACAAAAAGTGGACCAAACAATCATCGTAAATTTTTTGATCAATTAATGATGTGTAATAGCTATAATTTTTTTAGAAATGATTTATGGTTTGGGAGTCAACACTCAGTGAAAAATGCCTCTTCTGATGATTGCAAAACAAAATATATAAACAACTAAAAGTGTTTACAATCCTTAAAGATCTCAAATTTTTTTTTCAATTATGACTCTCAGTATTTGTGCATTTCCATTTTGGAAGTTCAGTTTTTTTTCAAATCCAAACTTGAGTTTTCAGTCTTCCATTTTTCTCGTAAAGAAAAAGATAAGGCAAAACGACCACAACAAAATTAAAATTTTAGAGTTTATGTATGCAACCCCTTATAGCTTGGTGGAATTTTATAAGAAAGAGATTTCCAGTTGATCCTAACATGTTTTAAATGTGGTGGATATGCATGCTAGAAACATGTTGAAGATGCAAATGACCTAATGATGCAAAAATTTCGAGTAGAAAAAATTAAATTCTCAAGTTAACGTGTGGTTGGATATTTACCAGAGCCAAACAACCCAATTTTTGCCCATTTTCAAAATGCGGACCTAACAATCATAGATCATCGTAAATGTTTTGATCAATTAATGATGTGTAACGGTTATAATTTTTGTTAAAAATGACTTATGGTTTTGGAGTCAACACTCAGTTAAAAATGCATCGCCTCCCCTCTTCCGATGACAGCAAAACCCAATATATGAAAAACTCAAAGAACTTAAAATCCTTAAAAATCAAAGATATAATTTGTGGAAATATCTCTCTTAGCATTTATGCATTTTGGGTGTTCAATTTTTTTTCAGAACCAAACTTCAGTTTTCACACTCCTTTTTTTCTCGTAAAAAAAAGATTAGGCAAATAGATCAAAAAAAAATGACAACTTTAGAGTTTATGTATGCAAAAAAATTTGAAAACTATAATAAAAATATAAGTGAAGAAAAAAAGTTTACACACTAAAAATGAACACCAAAGTTTTATGATCCATGATTGGGAAATTCCACTAGTTCAACCCCTAATAGCTTGGTGGAATTTTATAAGAAAGATATTCTAATTGATCCCAACATGTTTTAAATGTGGTGGATATGCATGCCAGAAACATATTGAAGATGTTATTCTCATAATGATCCAAAAATTTTAAGGAGTAGAAAAATTTACCAGATCCAAACAACCCACTTTTTGCCTATTTCACAAAAACCGGTCCTAACAATCATAGATCATCGTAAATGTTTTGATCGATTAATGATGTGTAATAGCTATAATTTTTGTTATAAATGACTTATGGTTTGGGAGTCAACACTCAGTGAAAAATGCCTCTTCCGATGAATGCAAAACCCAATATATAAACAACTAAAAGTGTTTACAATTCTTTAAAAAATCACCGATATTTTTTGGAATTATCTCTCTCAGAATTAGTGCATATCCATTATGGAAGTTCAATTTTTTTTAAAATCCAAACTTGAGTTGTCACTCTCCCTTTTTTCACGTAAACAAAAAGATAAGGCAAATAGATCACAACAAAATGAAAATTTTAGAGTTTATGTACGCAAAAGAATTGGAAAACTATTATATAAGTGAAGAAAATTATTTCAAGCACTAAATATGAAAACAAAAGTTTTGTTATCCATGTTTTGGAAATTCCACTAGTTCTACCCCTCACAGCTTGGTAGAATTTTATAAGAAAGAGATTAAAATTGATCCTAACATATTTTAAATGTGGCGGATATGCCTGCCAGAAACATGTTGAAGATGCAAATGACCTAATTATGCAAAAATTTCGAGTAGCAAAAATTAAATTCTCAAGTTAACGTATGGTTGGATATATACCAGCACCAAACAACCCAATTTTTGCCTATTTTCAAAAAGTGGACCTAACAATTATAGATCATCGTAAATGTTTTGATCGATTAATGATGTGTAACGGTTATAATTTTTGTTAAAAATGACTTATGGTTTTGGAGTCAACACTCAGTTAAAAATGTACCGCCCCCCTCTTGCGATGACAGCAAAACCCAATATATGAAAAACTCAAAGAGATTAAAATCCTTAAAAATAAAAGATAAAATTTTTAGAATTATCTCTCTCAGCAGTTGTGCATTTTGGTTGTTCAATTTTTCTCCAAATCCAAACTTGAGTTTTCACACTCCTTTTTTCTCGTAAACAAAATGATAAGGCAAAAAGATCAATACAAAATGAAAATTTTAGAGTTTATGTATGCCAAAAAATTTGAAAACTATATAATAAATATAAGTGAAGAAAAAAAATTTACGCACTAAAAATGAACACCAAAGTTTTGTCATCCATGTTTGGGAAATTTCACTAGTTCAACCCCTAATAGCTTGGTGGACTTTTATAAGAAAAATATTTTAATTGATCCTAACATGTTTTAAATGTGGTGATATGCATGCCAGAAATATGTTGAAGATGCTATTGCCGTAATGATCCAAAAATTTTGAGTAGAAAAAATTAAATTCTCAAGTTAAGGTGCGGTGGGATATTTACCTGAGCCAACAACCCACTTTTTGCCTATTTTACAAAAACTGAACCTAACAATCATAGATCATTGTAAATGTTTTGATCGATTAATGATGTGTGACAACTATAATTTTTGTTATAAATGACTTATGGTTTGGGAGTCAACACACTGTGAAAAATGCCTCTTCCGATGATTGCTAAACCCAATATATAAACAACTAAAAGAGTTTACAATTCTTAAAAATCAATGATAATTTTTGAAATTATCTCTGTAAAAATTTGTGCATTTCCATTATGGAAGTTCAATTTTTTTTCGAATCCAAACTTGAGTTTTCACTCTCCCTATTTTCTCGTAAAAAAAAGATAAGGAAATAGATCACCACAAAATGAAAATTTTAGAGTTTATGTATGCAAAAGAATTTGAAAACTATAATATATGTAAGGGAAGAAAATTATTTCACGCACTAAAAATGAACACCAAATTTTTGTTATCCATGTTTCGGAAATTCCACTAGTTCTACCCTTCACAGCTTGGTATAATTTTATAAGAAAGAGATTCTAATTGATCCTAAAATGTTTCAAATGTGGTGAATATGTATGCCAAAAACATGTTGAAGATGCAATTGACCTAATGATCCAAAAATTTCAGGGTGTAGAAAAAATTAAATTCTTAAATTTACGAGCGGTGGAATATTTACCAGAGCCAAACCACCCATTTTTTGCCTATTTTACAAAAAGCAGACCTAACAATCATAGATCATCGTAAATGTTTTGATCGATTAATGATGTGTAATAGCTATAATTTTTGTTAGAAATGACTTATGGTTTCGGAGTCAACACTCAGTGAAAAATGCCTCTTCCGATGACTGCAAAACCAAATATATAAACAACTAAAAGTGTTTACAATCCTTAAAGATCTCAGATTTTTTTTCAATTATGTCTCTCAGTATTTGTGCATTTCCATTTTGGAAGTTCAGTTTTTTTTCAAATCCAAACTTGAGTTTTTAGTCTTCCATTTTTCTCGTAAAGAAAAAGATAAGGAAAAATGACCACAACAAAATTAAAATTTTAGAGTTTATGTATGCTAAAAAAATTTGAAAACTATAATAAATGTACGTGAAGAAAATTATTTCAAGCACTAAAACTGTACACCAAATTTTTATTATACATGTTTGGGAAATTCCACCAGTACAACCCCTTATAGCTCGGTGGAATTTTATAAGAAAGAGATTTCTAGTTGATCCTAACATGTTTTAAATGTGGTGGATATGCATGCCAGAAACATGTCAAAGATGCAAATGACCTAATGATGCAAAAATCTGGAGTAGAAGAAATTAAATTCTCAAGTTAATGTGTGGTTGGATATTTACGAGAGCCAAACAACCCAATTTTTGCCCATTTTCAAAAAGCGGACCTAACAATCATAGATCATCGTAAATGTTTTGATCAATTAATGATGTGAAATGGTTATAATTTTTGTTAAAAATGACTTATGGTTTTGGAGTCAACAGTCAGTTAAAAATGCATCGCCCCCCCTCTTCTGATGACAGCAAAACCCAATATATGAAAAACTCAAAGAACTTAAAATCCTTTAAAATCAGAGATATAATTTGTGAAATTATGTCTCTCAGCATTTGTGCATTTTGGGTGTTCGATTTTTCTTCAGATCCAAACTTGAGTTTTCACACTCCTTTTTTTCTTGTAAAAAAAAAAGATAAGGCAAATAGATCACAACAAAATGACAACTTTAGAGTTTATGTATGCAAAAAAATTTGAAAACTATAATAAATCTAAGTGAAGAAAAAAATTTTACACACTAAAAATGAACACCAAACTTTTGTGATCCATGTTTGGGAAATTCCACTAGTTCAACCCCTAATAGCTTGGTGGAATTTTATGAGAAAGATATTCTAATTGTCCTAAAATTTTTTAAATGTGGTGGATATGCATGCCAGAAACATATTGAAGATGCTATTGTCATAATGATCCAAAAATTTTGAGTAGAAAAATTTACCAGATCCAAACAACCCACTTTTTGCCTATTTCACAAAAACCGGTCCTAACAATCAGAGATCATCGTAAATGTTTTGATCGATTAATGATGTGTAACAGCTATAATTTTTGTTATAAATGACTTATGGTTTGGGAGTCAACACTCAGTGAAAAATGTCTCTTCCGATGATTCCAAAACCCAATATATAAACAACTAAAAGAGTTTACAATTCTTTAAAAAATCGCCGATATTTTTTGGAATTATCTCTCTCAGAATTAGTGCATATCCATTATGGAAGTTCAATTTTTTTTAAAATCCAAACTTGAGTTTTCACTCTCCCTTTTTTCACGTAAACAAAAAGATAAGGCAAATAGATCACAACAAAATGAAAATTTTAGAGTTTATGTACGCAAAAGAATTGGAAAACTATTATATAAGTAAGTGAAGAAAATTATTTCATGCACTAAACATGAAAACCAAAGTTTTGTTATCCATGTTTCGGAAATTCCACTAGTTCTACCCCTCACAGCTTGGTAGAATTTTATAAGAAAGAGATTCTAATTGATCCTAACATATTTTAAATGTGGTGGATATGCATGCCAGAAACATGCTGAAGATGCAATTGACCTAATGATCCAAAAATTTCAAGGAGTAGAAAAAATTAAATTCTCAAATTAACGAACGGTGGGATATTTACCTGTGCCAAACAACCCACATTTTGCCTATTTTAAAAAAAGCGGACAAAACAATCATAGATCATCATAAATGTTTTGATCGAATAATGATGTGTAACAACGATAATTTTTGATAGAAATGACTTATGGTATGGGAGTCAACACTCAGTGAAAAATGCCTCTTTCGATGATTGCAAAACCAAGTATATAAAAAACTAAAAATGTTTACAATCCTTAAAAATATCAGATTTTTTTTGAATTATGTCTCTCAGCTTTTGAGCATTTCCATTTTGGAAGTTCAATTTTTTTTCAAATCCAAATTTGAGTTTTCACTCTCCCATTTTTCTCGCAAAGAAAAAGATAAGGCAAAACGACCACAACAAAGATAAAATTTTAGAGTTTATGTATGCAAAAAATTTTGAAAACTATAATAAATGTACGTGAAGAAAATTATTTCACGCACTAAAAATGAACACCAAAGTTTTGTTATCCATGTTTACAAAATTCCACTAGTACAACCCCTTATGGCTCGGTGGAATTTTATAAGAAAGAGATTTCAAGTTGATCCTAACATGTTTTAAATGTGGTGGATGTGCATGCCAGAAACATGTTGAAGATGCAAATGACCTAATGATGCAAAAATGTCAAGGAGTAGAAAAAATTAAATTCTCAAGTTAACGTGTTGTTGGATATTTACCAGAGCCAAACAATCCAGTTTTTGCCAATTTTCAAAAAGTGGACATAACAATCATAGATCATCATAAATGTTTTGATCGATTAATGAAGTGTAACGGTTATAATTTTTGTTAAAAATGACTTATGGTTTTGGAGTCAACACCTAGTGAAAAATGCATCGCCACCCCTCTTCCGATGACAACAAAACCCAATATATGAAAAACTCAATGAGTTTAAAATCCTTAAAAATCAAAGATAAAATTTGGGGAATTATCTCTATCAGCATTTGTGCATTTTGGGAGTTCAATTTTTTTTCAAATCCAAACTTGAGTTTTCACGCTCCTTTTTGTCTCGTAAACAAAAAGATAAGGCAAATAGATCACAGCAAAATGAAAATTTTAGAGTTTATGTATGCAAATAAATTTGAAAACTATAATAAATGTAAGTGAAGAGAAAACTTTCACGCCTCGAAATGAACACCAAAGTTTTGTGATCCATGTTTGGGAAATTCCACTAGTTCAACCCCTAATGGCTTGGTGGAATTTTATAAGAAAGAGATTCTAATTAATCCTAACATGTTTTAAATGTGGTGGATCTGCATGCCAGAAACATGTTGAAGAAGCAATTGCCGTCATTATCCAAAAATTTTGAGGACAAAAAATTATATTCTCAAGTTAAGGTGCGGTGGGATATTTACCAAAGCCAAACAACCCATTTTTTTGCCTATTTTACGAAAATTGGACATAACAATCAGAGATCAATGTAAATGTTTTGATCGATTAATGATGTGTAACGTTTAGAGTTTTGGTTAAAAATGACTTATGGTTTGGCAATCAACACTTAGTTAAACATGCCCCCCCCCCCCCCCCCCCCCCCCCCCCCCTCCTCCCTCCTCTTCCGATGATTTCAAAACCCAATATATGAAAAACTCAAAGAGTTTACAATCCTTAAAAATCTCTGTTAGCATTTGTGCATTTTGGGTGTTCAATTTTTTTCAAATCCAAACTTGAGTTTTTAGTCTCCCTTTTTTCTCGTAAACAAAAAGATAAGGCAAATAGATCCCAACAAAATGAAAATTTTAGAGTTTATGTATGCAAAAAAATTTGAAAACTATAATAATGTAAGTGAAGAAAAAAATTTCACGCACTAAAAATTGACACCAAAGTTTTGTGATCCAAGTTTGGGAAATTCCACTAGTTCAACCCCTAATAGCTTGGTGGATATTTATAAGAAAGAGATTCTAATTGATCCTAACATGTTTTAAATGTGGTGATTATGCATGCCAGAAACATGTTGAAGATGCAATTGCCGTAATGATCCAAAAATTTTAAGGAGTAGAAAAAATTAAATTCTCCAGTTAAGGTACGGTGTGTTATTTAGAAGAGCCAAACAACCAGTTTTTTCCTATTTTAAAAAAATCAGACCTAACAATCATAGATCATCATAAATGTTTTGATCGATTAATGATGTGTAACGGCTATAATTTTTGTTAGAAATGTCTTATGGTTTGGGAGTCAACACTCAGTGAAAAATGCTTCTTCCGATGATTGTAAAACCCAATATATAAACAACTAAAAGAGTTTACAATCCTTAAAAATCATCGATATTTTTTGGAATCATCTTTCCTAGAATTTGTGCATTTTCATTATGGAAGTTCAATTTTTTTTCAAATCCAAACTTGAGTTTTCATTCACCCTTTTTTCTTGTAAAAAAAAAGATAAGGCTAACAGATCACAACATAATGAAAATTTTACAGTTTATGTGTGCAAAAAAATTTGAAAACTATAATAAATGTAATTGAAGAAAAAATTTTCACGCACTAAAAATGAGCACCAAAGTTTTGTGATCCATGTTTGGGATATTCCTCTAGTACAACCCCTAATAGCTTGGTGGAATTTTATAAGAAAGAGATTTTAATTGATCCTTACCTATTTTAAATGTGGTGGATATGCATGCTAAAAACATGTTGCAGATGCAAATGACGTAATGATCCAAAAATTTCGAGTAGAAAAAATAAATTCTCAAGTTAACGTGTGGTGCGATATTTATCAGAACTAAACAACCCACTTTTAGCCTATTTTACAAAAAGTGGACCTAACAATCATAGATCATTGTAAATGTTTTGATTGATTAATGATGTGAACAACTATAATTTTTTATAGAAATGACTTATGGTTTGGGAGTCAACACTCAGTCAAAAATGCCTCTTCCGATGATTGCTCAACAAAATATATAAACAACTAAAAGTGTTTACAATCCTTAAAAATCTCAGATTGTTTTTTCAATTATGTCTCTCAGCTTTTGAGCATTTCCATTTTGGAAGTTCAATTTCTTTTCAAATCCAAATTTGAGTTTTCACTCTCCCATTTTTCTCGTAAAGAAAAAGATAAGGCAAAACAACCACAACAAAGATAAAATTTTAGAGTTTATGTATGCAAAAAAATTTGAAAACTATAATAAATGTACGTGAAAAAAATTATTTCACGCACTAAAAATGAACACCAAAGTTTTGTGATCCATGTTCAGGAAATTCCACTAGTACAACCCCTTATGGCTTGGTGGAATTTTATAAGAAAGAGATTTCTAGTTGATCCTAACATGTTTTAAATGTGGTGGATATGCATGCCAGAAACATGTTGAAGATGCAAATGACCTAATGATGCAAAAATTTCAAGGAGTAGGAAAAATTAAATTCTGAAGTTAACGTGTGGTTGGATATTTACCAGAGCCAAACAATCCAGTTTTTGCCTATTTCAAAAAAGTGGACCTAACAATCATAGACCATTGTAAATGTTTTGATCGATTAATGATGTGTAACGGTTATAATTTTTGTTAAAAATGACTTATGGTTTTGGAGTCAACACCCAGTTAAAAATGCATCGCCCCCCTCTTCCAATGACAGCAAAACCCAATATATGAAAAACTCAAAGAGTTTAAAAGCCTTAAAAATCAAAGATAAAATTTGTGGAATTATCTGTGTCAGCATTTGTGCATTTTGGGTGTTCAATTTTTTTTCAAATCCAAACTTGAGTTTTCACACTCCTTTTTTTCTCGTAAACAAAAAGATAAGGCAAATAGATCACAACAAAATGAAAATTTTAAAGTTTATGTATGCAAAAAAATTGAAAACTTTAATAAATGTATGTGATGAAAAAATTTTCATGCACTAAAAATGAACAACAAAGTTTTGTGATCCATGTTTGGGAAATTCCACTAGTTCAACTCCTAATAGCTTGGTGGAATTTTATAAGAAAGAGATTCTAATTGATCCTAACATGTTTTAAATGTGGTGGATATGTATGCCAGAAACATGTTGAAGATGTAATTACAGTAATGATCCAAAAGTTTTAAGGAGTAGAAAAAATTAAATTCTCAAGTTAAGGTGCGGTGGGATATTTCCCAGAGCCAAACAACCCACTTTTTGTCTATTTTACAAAAACCAAACGTAACAATCATAGATCATCGTAAATGTTTTGATCGATTAATGATGTTTGACGGCTATAATTTTTGTTTTAAAGGACTTATGGTTTGGGAGTCAACACTCAGTGAAGAATGCCTCTTCCGATGATTGCAAAACCCAATATATAAACAACTAAAAGAGTTTACAATCCTTAAAAATCACGGATATTTTTTGGAATTATGTCTCACAGAATTTGTGCATTTCAATTATGGAAGTTCAATTTTTTTTCAAATCCAAATTTGAGTTTTCACTCTCCCTTTTTTCTAGTAAACAAAAAGATAAGGCAAATAAATCACAGCAAAATGAAAATTTTAGAATTTATGTATGCAAAAGAATTTGAAAACTATAATAAATTTAAGTGAAGAAAATTATTTCATGCACTAAAAATGAACACAAAACGTTTGTTATCCATGTTTGGGAAATTCCGCTAGTTCTACCCCTAACTGCTTGGTAGAATTTTATAAGAAAGAGATTCTAATTGATCCTAACATGTTTTAAATGTGGTGGATATGCATGCCAGAAACACGTTGAAGATGCAATTGACCTAATGATCCAAAAATTTCAAGGAGTAGAAAAAATTAAATTCTCAAATTAACGAGCAGTGGGATATTTACCAGAGCCAAACCACCCACTTTTTGCCTATTTTACAAAAAGCGGACCTAACAATCATTGATCATCATAAATGTTTTGAGAAATTAATGATGTGTAACGGCTATATTTTTTGTTAGAAATGACTTATGGTTTGGGAGTCAACACTTAGTGAAAAATGCCTCTTCCGATGATTGCAAAACCAAAAATATAAACAACAAAAAGTGTTTACAATCCTTAAGACTCTCAGATTTTTTTTTTGGAATTATGTCTCTCGGCATTTGTACATTTCCATTTTGGAAGTTCAATTTTTTTTTCAAATCCAAACTTGAGTTTTCACTCTCCCATTTTTCTCGTAAAGAAAAAGATAAGGCAAAACGATCACAATAAAATGAAAATTTTAGAGTTAATGTATGCAAAAAAAATTGTAAACTATAATAAATGTACGTGAAGAAAATTATTTCACGCACTAAAACTGAACACCAAAGTTTTGTTATACATGTTTGGGAAATTCCACTAGTACAACCCCTTATAGCTTGGTGGCATTTTATAAGAAAGAGAGTTCTAGTTGACCCTAACATGTTTTAAATGTGATGGATATGCATGCCAGAAACATGTTGAAGATGCAAATGACCTAATGATGCAAAAATCTTGAGTAGAAAAAATTAAATTCTCAAGTTAAAGTGTGGTTGGATATTTTCCAGAGGCAAACAACGCTCTTTTTGCCTATTTTCAAAAAGCGGACCTAACAATCATAGATCATCATAAATGTTTTGATCGATTAATGATGTGCAATGATTATAATTTTTTTTAAAAATGACTTATAGTTTTGGAGTCAACACTCAGTTAAAAATGCATCGCCACCCCTCTTCCGATGACTACGAAACCCAATATATGAAAAACTCAAAGAGTTTAAAATCCTTAAAAATCAAAGATAAAATTTGTGGAATTCTCTCTATCCGCATTTGTGCATTTTGGAAGTTCAATTTTGTTCAAATCCAAACTTGAGTTTTCACACTCCTTTTTGTCTCGTAAACAAAAAGATAAGGCAAATAGATCACAAAAAAAATAAAATTTTAGACTTTATGCATGCAAATAAATTTGAAAACTATAATAAATGTAAGTGAAGAAAAAAATTTCACGCCTCAAAATGAACACCAAAGTTTTGTGATCCATGTTTGGGAAATTCCACTAGTTCAACCCCTAATGGCTTGGTGGAATTTTATAAGAAAGAGATTCTAATTGATCCTAACATGTTTTAAATTTGGTGGATGTGCACGTCAGAAACATGTTGATGAAGCAATAGCCGTAATGATCCAAAAATTTTAAGGAGTAGAAAAAAATTAAATTCTCAAGTTAAGGTGCAGTGGGATATTTACCAAAGCCAAACAACCCATTTTTTGCCTATTTTACAAAAATCGGACCTAACAATCATAGATCAATGTAAATGTTTTGATCGATTAATGATGTGTAACGTTTAGTGTTTTGGTTAAAAATGACCCCCCTCCCCCCTCCCCTCCTCTTCCGATGATTTCAAAACCCATTATATGAAAAACTCAAAGAGTTTACAATCCTTTAAAATCTCTGTCAGCATTTGTGCATTTTGGGTGTTCACTTTTTTTTCAAATCCAAAATTGACTTTTCACTCTCCCTTTTTTCTAGTAAACAAAAAGATAAGGCAAATAGATCACAACAAAATGAAAATTTTAGAGTTTATGTATGCAAAAGAATTTGAAAAATATAATAAATGTAAGTAAAGAAAATTATTTCACGCACTAAACATGAACACAAAACATTTGTTATCCATGTTTGGGAGATTCCACTAGTTCTACCCCTAACTGCTTGGTAGAATTTTATAAGAAAGAGATTCTAATTGATCCTAACATGTTTTATATGTGGTGGATATGCATGCTAGAAAGACATTGAAGATGCAATTGACCTAATGATCCAAAATTTTCAAGGTGTAGAAAAAATTAAATTCTCAAATTAACGAGCGGTGGGATATTTACCAGAGCCAAACCACCCACTTTTTGCCTACTTTCCAAAAAGCGGACCTAACAATCATAGATCATCATATATGTTTTGATCGATTAATGATGTGTAACGGCTATATTTTTTTGTTAGAAATGACTTATGGTTTGGGAGTCAACACTCAGTGAAAAATGCCTCTTCCGATGATTGCAAAACCAAATATATAAACAACTAAAAGTGTTTACAATCCTTAAAACTTTCAATTTTTTTTGGAATTATGTCTCTCAGCATTTGTGCATTTCCATTTTGGAAGTTCAATTTTTTTTTCAAATCCAAACTTGAGTTTCCACTCACCCATTTTCTCGTAAAGAAAAAGATAAGGCAAAACGATCACAACAAAATGAAAATTTTAGAGTTAATGTATGCAAAAAAAATTGAAAACTATAATAAATGTACGTGAAGAAAATTATTTCATGCACTAAAACAGAACACCAAAGTTTTGTTATACATGTTTGGGAAATTCCACTAGTAGAACTCCTTATAGCTTGGTAGAATTTTATAAGAAAGAGATTTCTAGTTGATCCTAACATTTTTTAAATATGGTGGATATGCATGACAAAAACATGTTGAAGATGCAAATGACCTAATGATGCAAAAATCTCATGTAGAAAAAATTAAATTCTCAAGTTAAAGTGTGGTTGGATATTTACCAGAGCCAAACAACCCACTTTTTGCCTATTTTCAAAAAGCGGACCTAACAATCATAGATCATCGTAAATATTTTGATCGATGAATGATGTGCATAGATTATAATTTTTTTAAAAAATGACATCGCCACCCCTTTTCCGATGACTACGAAACCCAATATATGAAAAACTCAAAGAGTTTAAAATCATTAAAAATCAAAGTTAAAATTTGTGGAATTATCTCTATCAGCATTTGTGCATTTTGGAAGTTCAATTTTTTTTCAAATTCAAACTTGAGTTTTCACACTCCTTTTTGTCTCGTAAACAAAAAGATAAGGCAAATAGATCACAACAAAATGAAAATTTTAGAGTTTATGTATGCAAATAAATTTGAAAACTATAATAAATGTAAGTGAAGAAAAAAATTTCACGCCTCAAAATGAACACCAAAGTTTTGTGATCCATGTTTGGGAAATTCCACTAGTTCAACCCCTAATGGCTTGGTGGAATTTTATAAGAAAGAGATTCTAATTGATCCTAACATGTTTTAATTGTAGTGGATATGCATGCCAGAAGCATGTTGAAGGAGCAATTGCCGTAATGATCCAAAAATTTTATGGAGTAGAAAAAATTAAATTCTCAAGTTAAGCTGCGGTGGGATATTTACCAAAGCCATACAACCCACTTTTTGCCTATTTTACAAAAACTGGACCTAACAATCATAGATCATTGTAAATGTTTTGGTCGATTAATGATGTGTAACGTTTAGAGTTTTGGTTAAAAAGGACTTATGGTTTGGCAATCAACACTCAATTATAAATTCATCCCCCCCCCCCCCCCCCCCCCCCCCCCCCCCTCCTCTTCCGATGATTTCAAAACCCAATATATGAAAAACTCAAAGAGTTTACAATCCTTAAAAATCTCTATCAGCATTTGTGCATTTTGGGTGTTCAATTTTTTTTCAACTCCAAACTTGAGTTTTCTGTCTCCCTTTTTTCTCGTAAAAAAAAGATAAGGCAAATAGATCCCAACAAAATGAAAATTTTAGATTTTATGTATGCAAAAAAATTTGAAAACTGTAATAATGTAAGTGAAGAAAAACATTTCACACACTAAAAATTGACACCAAAGTTTTGTGATCCATATTTGGGAAATTCCACTAGTTCAACCCCTAATTGCTTGGTGGAATTTTATAAGAAAAAGATTCTAATTGATCCTAACATGTTTTAAATGTGGTTGATATGCATGCCAGAAACATGTTGAAGATGCAATTGACCTAATGATCCCAAATTTTCAATGAGTAGAAAAAATTAAATTTTCAAGTTAACGTGCGGTGGGATATTTACCAGAGCCAAACAACCCACTTTTTGCCTATTTTACAAAAAGCGGACCTAACAACCACAGATCATTGTAAATGTTTTGATCGATTAATGATGTGTATTGGCTATAATTTTTATTAGAAATTACTTATGGTTTGGGAGTCAACACTCAGTGAAAAATGCATCTTCCGATCATTGCAAGACCCAATATATAAACATCTAAAAGAGTTTACATTCCATAAAAATCACAATTTTTTTTTGGAATTATCTCTCTCAGCATATGTACATTTCCATTTTGGAAGTTCAATTTTTTTTCAAATCCAAACTTGAGTTTTCACTCTCCCATTTTTCTCGTATACAAAAAGATAACGCAAATAGATCACAACAAAATGAATATTTTAGAGTTTATGTAAGCAAAAAAATTAGAAAAGTACAATAAATGTAAGTGAAGAAAATTATTTCATGCACTAAAAATGAACACCAGCGATTTTTTATCCATGTTTGGGAAATTCCACTAGTACAACCCCTAATAGCTTGGTGGAATTTTATAAGAAAGAGATTTCTAGTTGATCCTAACATGTTTTAAATGTGGTGGATATGCATGCAAGAAACATGTTGAAGATGCAAATGACCAAATGATCCAAAAATTGCAAGGAGTAGAAAAAATTAAATTCTCAAGTTAACGTATAGTGGGATGTTTACTAGAGCCAAACAACCCACTTTTTCCCTATTTAACAAAAAGCGGACCTACAATCATAGATCATCGTAAATGTTTTGATCCATTAATGATTTGTAAGATTTAGAATTTTTTTTAAAAATGACTTATGGTTTGGGAATCAACACTCAGTTAAAAATGCTTCCCCCCTTCGCTCCTTTTCCGATGATTTCAAAACCCAACATATGAAAAACTCAAAGAGTTTACAATCCTTAAAAATCACAGATATGTTTGTGCATTTTGGGTATATGTTTGTGGAATTATCTCTCTCAGCATTTGTGCATTTTGGGTATATGTTTGTGGAATAATCTCTCTCAGCATTTGTGCATTTTGGGTCTTCAATATTTTTTTTCAAATCCAAACTTGAGTTTTCACTCTCCCTTTTTTCTAAAAAAAAAAAAGATAAGACAAATAGATCACAACAAAATGAAAATTTTAGAGTTTATGTATGCAAAAAATTTTGAAAACTAAAATAAATGTAAGTGAAGAAAATTATTTAACGCACTAAAAATGAACACCAAAGTTTTGCGATCCATGTTTGGGAAATTCCACTAGTACAACCACTAATAGCTTGGTGGAATTTTATAAGAAAGAGATTCTAATTGATCCTAACATGTTTTAAAAGTGGTGGATATGCATGCCAGAAACTTGTTGAAGATGCAAATGACCGAATGATCCAAAAATTTCTAGGAGTATAAAAAATAAATTCTCAAGTTAAAGTGCAGTGGGATATTTACAAGAGCCAAACAACCCACTTTTTACCTATTTTCAAAACGCGGACCTAAAAATCTTAGATCATCGTAAATGTTTTGATCGATGAATGATGTGTAACGGTTATAATTTTTGTTAGAAATGACTTATGGTTTGGGAAGTGAAAAATGCTTCTTGCAAAGATTGCAAAACCCAATATATAAACAATTAAAAGTGTTTACCATCCTTAAAAATCACAAATTTTTTTGGAATTATCTCTCTCTGCATTTGTGCATTTACAATTTGGAAGTTCAATTTTTTTATTCAAATCCAAACTTGAGTTTTCACACTCCCATTTTTCTCATAAACAAAAAAAAGGCAAATAGATCAGAACAAAATGAAAATTTTACTATTTATGTATTAAAAAATTAAAAACTATAATAAATGTAAGTGAAGAAAATTATTTCACGCACTAAAAATGAACACCAAAGTTTATTTATCCATGTTTTGGAAATTCCACTAGTACAATTCCTAATAGCTTGGTGAAATTTGATAAGAAAGAGATTTCTAGTTGATCCTAACATGTTTTAAATGTGGTGGATATGCATGCGTGAAACATGTTGAAGATGCAAATGACCTAATGATCCAAAAATTTCAAGGAGTAGAAAAATTAAATTCTCATGTTAACATCCAGTGGGATATTTACCTGAGCCAAACAACCCACTTTTTGCCTATTTTCAAAAAGCGGACCTAACAATCATAGATCATCGTAAATGTTTTGATCAATTAATCATATGTAATGGTTATAATTTTTTTTTAAAATGACCTATGGTTTGGGAATCAACACTCAGGTAAAAATGCCTCGCCCACCCTCTTCCGATGATTGCGAAACCCAATATATGAAAAACTCAAAGAGTTTACAATCCTTAAAAATCACAGATACGCTGGTGGAATTATCTCTCTCGGCTTTTGCGCATTTTGGGTGTTCAATTTTTTTCAAATCCAAACTCGAGTTTATGTAAACAAAAAGATAAGGCAAATAGATCATCGTAAATTCTCAAGTTAACGTGCGGTGGGATATTTACCAGAGCCAAACAAACCACGTTTTGCCTATTTTACAAAAAAGCGAACCTGACAATCATAGATCATTGTAAACGTTTTGATCGATTAATGATGTGTAACGGCTATAATTTTTGTTAGAAATGACTTATGGTTTGGGAGTCACTCAGTGAAAAATGCTTCTTCCGATGATTGCAAAACCCAATATAAAAACAACTAAAAGAGTTTACAATCTTAAAAAATCACAGAGATTTTTTGAAATAATCACTCTTAGCATTTGTGCATTTCCATTTTGGAAGTTAAATTTCTTTTCAAATCCAAACATGAGTTTTCTCTCTCCCATTTTTCTCGTAAACAAAAAGATAAGGCAAATAGATCACAACAAAATGAAAATTTAAGAGTTTTTGTATGCAAAAAAATTATAAAACAATAATAAATGTAAGTGAAGAAAATTATTTCACGCACTAAAAATGAACACCAAAGTTTTGTTATCCATGTTTTGGAAATTCCACTAGTACAAACTCTTATAGCTTGGTGGAATTTTATAAGAAAAATATTTCTAGTTGATCCTAAGATGTTTTAAATGTGGTGGATATGGATGCCAGAAACATGTTGAAGATGCAAATAACCTAATGATCCAAAAATTTTGAGTAGAAAAACTTAAATTCACAAGTTAACTTGCGGAGGGATATTTACCAGAGCCAAACAACCCACTTTTTGCCTATTTTACAAAAGGAAGACCTAACAATGATAGATCATGATAACTGTTTTGATCGATTAATGATGTGTAAATGTTATAATTTTTGTTAAAAATTACATATGGTTTGGGATTCAACACTCAGTTAAAAAAGCCTCACAATCCCCCCCCCCCCCCCCCCCCCCCCCCCCCCCTCCTCTTCTGAAGACTACAAAACCCAATAGATGAAAAAATCGAAGACTCTAAAATCCTTAAAAATCATAGATACGAAATATAAAAAATTCAAAGAATTTATATTCCTTAAAAATCACAAATTCTTTTTGCAATTATCTCTCTCAGCATTTGTGCATTTCCATTTTGGATGCTCAATTTTTTTTCAAATCCAAACTTGAGTTTTCACTCTCCCTTTTTTCTCGTAAACCAAAAAGATATGGCAAATAGATCACAACAAAATGAAAATATTAGAGTTTATGTATGCAGAAATTTGAAAATTATAATAAATGTAAGTGAAGAAAATTATTTCACGCACTAAAAATGAACACCAAAGTTTTGTGATCCATGTTTGGGAAATTCCACTAGTACAATCCCTAATAGCTTGGTGGAATTTTATAAGAAAGAAATTCTAATTGATCCTAACATGTTTAAAATGTGGTGGATATGCATGCCAGAAACATGTTGAAGATGCAAATGACCTAATGATCCAAAAATTTCAAGGAGTAGGAAAAATTAAATTCTCAAGTTAACTTGCGGTGGGATATTTACAAGAGCCAAACAACCCAATTTTCGCCTATTTTACAAAAAATGGTCCTAACAATCATTGATCTTCATAAATGTTTTGATTGATTAATGATGAGTAACGACTATAATGTTTTTTAGAAATGACTTATGGTTTGGGAGTCAATACTCAGTGAAAATGCCTCTTTCGTTGATTGCAGAACCCAATATATAAACAACTAAAAGCGTTTACAATCCTTAAAAATCAAAAATATTTTTTGGAATTATCTCACTCAGCATTTGTGCATTTCCATTTTGGAAATTCAATTTTTTTTCAAATCCAAACTTGAGTTTCAACTCTCCCATTTTTCTCGAAAACAAAAAGACTAGGTAAATAGATGACAATAAAATGAAAATTTAAAAGTTCATGTATGCAAAAAAAATTAGAAAACTGTCATCAATGTAAGTGAAGAAAATTATTTCATGCACTAAAAATGAACACCAAAGTTTTGTTATCCATGTTTGGGAAATTCCACTAGTACAACCCCTAATAGCTTGGTGGAATTTTATAAGAAAGAGATTTCTAGTTGATCATAACATGTTTTAAATGTGGTGGATATGCATGCCAGAAACATGTCGAAGATGTAAATGACCTATTGATCCAAAAAATTTGAGTAAAAAAAATTAAATTCTCAAGTTAACGTGCGGTGGGATATTTACCTACTACTTTTTGCCTATTTTATAAAAAGTGGGCCTAACAATCATAGATCATTATAAAAGTTTTGATCGATTAATGATTCATTTTATTTAGAATTGACTTATGGTTTGGGAGTCAACACTCAGTTAAAAATGCATCAACCCCCCTCTTCCGATGATTGCAAAACCCAATATATAAAAACCTCAAAGAGTTTACAATCCTTAAAAATCACAGATACGTTTGTGGAATTATCTCTCTAAGCATTTGTGCATTTTGGGTGTTTAATTTTTTTTCAAGTCGAAACTTGAGTTTTCACTCTTCCATTTTTCTCGTAAACAAAAAGATAACGCAAATAGATCACAACAAAATGAATATTTTAGATTTTATGCATGCAAAAAAATTTGAAAACCATAACAAATATAAGTGAAGAAAATTATTTAATGCACTAAAAATGAACACCAAAGTTTTGTGATCCATGTTTGGGAAATTCCACTAGTTCAACCCCTAATAGCTTGGTGGAATTTTATAAGAAAGAGATTCTAATTGATCCTAACATGTTTTAATTGTGGTGGATATGCATGCCAGAAACATGTTGAAGATGCAATTGACCTAATGAACCAAAAATTTTCAGGAGTAGAAAAAATTAAATTCTCAAGTTAACATGCGGTGGAATATTTACTAGAGCCAAACAACCCACTTTTTGCCTATTTTAAAAAAATGGACCTAACAATCATAGATCATCGTAAATGTTTTGATCGATTAATGATGTGTAACGGCTGTAATTTTTGTTAGAAATGACTTATGGTTTTGGAGTCAACACTCAGTGAAAAATGCCACTTCTGATGATTGCAAAACCCAATATATAAACAACTAAAAGAGTTTGCAATCCTTTAAAATCATAGATATTTTATGGAATTATCTTTCTCAGCATTTGTTCTTTTCCATTTTGGAAGTTAAATTTTTTTCCAAATCCAAACATGAGTTTTCACTCTCCCATTTGTCTCAAAAATATAAAGATAAGGCAAATAGATGACAATAAAATGAAAATTTACGAGTTTATGTATGCAAAAAAATTAGAAAACTATGATAAATGTTAGTCAAGAAAATTATTTTACGCACTAAAAATGAACTCCAAAATTTTGTTATCCATGTTTCGGGAAATTCCACTAGTACAACCCCTAATAGCATGGTGGAATTTTATAAGAAAGAGATTTCTAGTTGATCCTAACATGTTTTAAATGTGGTGGATATGCATGCCAAAAACATGTTCTAGATGCAAATGACCTAATGATCCAAAAATTTCAAAGTGTTGAAAAAATTAAATTCTCAAGTTAACGTGCAGTGGGATATTTACCAGAGCCAAACAACCCACTTTTTGCCTATTTTCAAAAAACGGACCTAACAATCATAGATCATCGTAAATGTTTTGATAGATTAATGATGTGTAACGCTTATAATATTTTTTAAAAATGACTTAAGGTTTGTGAGTCAACACTCAGTTAAAAATACATCGTCCCTGTCTTCCGATGATTGCAAAACCCAATTTATGAAAAAGTTAAAGAGTTTACAATACTTTAAAATCACATATACGTTTGTGGAATTATCTCTCTCAGCATTTGTGCTTTTTGGTAGTTCAATTTTTTTTCAAATCCAAACTTGAGTTTTCACTCTCCCATTTTTCTCGTAAACAAAAGGATAAAGCAAATAGATGACAATAAAATAAAAATTTTAGAGTTTATGTCTGCAAAGAAATTATAAAACTATAATAAAGGTAAGTGAAGAAAATTATATGACGCACTAAAAATGAACACCAAGGTTTTGTTATCCATGTTTGGGAAATTCCACTAGTACAACCCCAGATAGCTTGGTGGAATTTAATAAGAAAGAGATTGTAATTGATCCTAACATGTTTTAAATGTGGTGGATATGCATGCCAGAAACATGATGAAGATGCAAATGACCTAATGATTTAAAAATTTCAAGGAGTAGAAAAAATTAAATTCTCAAGTTAACTTGCGATGGGATATTTTCCAGAGCCAAACAACCTACTTTTTGGCTATTTTACAAAAAGTGGACCTAAAATTCATAGATCGTAGTAAATGTTTTGATCGATTAATGATGTATAATGTTTATAATTTTTGTTAGAAATTACTTATGGTTCGAGAGCCAACACTAAGTGAAAAATGCCTCTTTCGATAATTGCACTACCCAATATATAAACAACTAAAAGAGTTTACAATCCTTAAAAGTCACGGATATTTTTTGGAATTATCTCTCTCAGCATTTGGGCATTTCCATTTTGGAAGTTCAATTTTTTTTCAAATCCTAACTTGAGTTTTCTTTCACCCATTTTTCTCGTAAACAAAAAGATAAGGCAAATAGATCACAACAAAATGAAAATTTAAGAGTTTATGTATGCAAAAAAAATTAGAAACTATAGTAAATATAAGTGAAGAAAATTATTTCATGCACCAAAAATGAACACCAAAGTTTTGTTATCCATGTTTGGGAACTTCCACTAGTACAACCCTTAATAGCTTGGTGGAAGTTTATAAGAAAGATATTTCTAGTTGATCCTACCTTGTTTTAAATGTGGTGGATATGCATTCCAGAAACATGTTGAAGATGCAAATGACCTAATCATCCAAAATTTTCAAGGAGTAGAAAAAATTAAATTCTCAAGTTAACGTGCGGTGGGATATTTACCGGAGCCAAACAACCAACTTTTTGCATATTTTATACAAAGCAGACCTAACATTGTACTATCATCGTAAATGTTTTTATCGATTAATGATGTGTAACAGTTATAATTTTTGTTAAAAATGACTTATGGTTTGGGAGTCAACAATCAGTTAAAAATGCATACCCCCCCCACCCCCCCCCCCCCCCCCCCCCCCCCCCCACCCCCCCCCTCTCTCCCCTCTTCTGATGATTGCAAAACCCAATATATGAAAAACTCAAAGAGTTTCAATCCTTAAAAATCAATAATACGTTTGTGGAATTATCTCTCTCAGCATTTGTGCATTTTGTGTGTTCAATTTTTTTTTAAATCCAAACTTGAGTTTTCACTCTCCCTTTTTCCTCATAAACAAAAAGATAAGGCAAATAGATCACAACAAAATGAAAGTTTTAGAGTTTATGTATGCAAAAATATTTGAAAACTATAATAAAAGTAAGTGAAGAAAATTATTTCACGCATTAAAAATGAACTCTAAAGTTTTTTTATCCATGTTTGGGAAATTGCACTAGTACAACCCCTATTAGCATGGTGGAGTTTTATAAGAAAGAGATTCTAATTGATCCTAACATGTTTTAAATGTGGTAAATATGCATGCCAAAAACATGTTGAAGAAGCAAACGACCTAATTATCCAAAAATTTCAAGGAGTAGAAAAAATTAAATTCTCTAGTGAATGTGCGGTGGGATATTTACCTAAGCCAAACAAACCACCTTTTGCCTATTTTACAAAAAAGCGGACCTAAAATTCATAGATCATTATAAATGTTTTGGTCGATTAATGATGTGTAACGGCTATAATTTTTGTTAGAAATGACTTATGGTTTGGGAGTCAACACTAAGTTAAAAATGCCTCTTCCAATGATTGCAAAACCTAATATATGAAAAATAAAAGAGTTTACAATCCTTAAAAATCACAGATAGGTTTGTGGAATTATCTCTCTCAGCATTTTTGCATTTTTGGGCGTTCAATTTTTTTTCAAATCCAAACTTGAGTTTTAACTCTCCCTTTTTTCTTGTAAACAAAATGATAAGGCAAATAGATCACAACAAAATGAAAATTTTAGAGTTTAGGTAGGAAAAAAATTAGAAAACTATAATAAATGTAAGTGAAGAAAATTCTTTCACCTCTAAAATTGAACACCAAAGTTTTGTTATCCATGTTTGGGAAATTCCACTAGTAACCCCCCAAATAGCTTGGTGGAATTTTATAACAAAGAGATTTCTAGTTGATCCTAACATGTTTTAAAAGTGGTGGATATGCATGCAAGAATCATGTTGAAGATGCAAATGACCTAATGATCCAAAAATTTCAAGTAGAAAAAATTAAATTCTCAAGTTAACATGATGTGGGATATATACCAGAGCCAAACAACCCACTTTTTGCCTACTTTCAAAAAATGGACCTAACAATCATAGATCATCGTAAATGTTTTGATCGATTAATGATGTGTAATGGTTATAATTTTTGTTAGAAGTGACTTACTGTATGGGAGTCAACACTCAGTGAAAAATGCCTCTTTCGATGATTGCACAACCCAATATATAAAAAACTAAAAGAGTTTACAATCCTTAAAAATCATCGATACTTTTTGGAATAATCTCTCTCAGCATTTGTGCATTTCTATTTTGGGTGTTCAATTTTTTTTCAAATCCAAACTTGAGTTTTCACTATCCCATTTTTCTCGTAAATAAAAAGATAAGGCAAATAGATCACAAAAAAATGAAAATTTTAGAGTTTATGTACGCAAAAAAATTAGAAAAGAATGATAAATATAAATGAAAAAATTAATTCACGCACTAAAATTGAACACCAAAGTTTTGTAATCCATGTTTGGGAAATTCCACTAGTACAACCCCTAATAGCTTTGTGGAATTTTATAAGAAAGAGATTCTAATTGATCCTAACATGTTGTAAATGTGGTGGATATGCATGCCAGAAACTTGTTGAAGATGCAAATTACCTAATGGTCCAAAAATTTCAAGTAGAAAAAATTAAATTATCAAGTTAACGTGCCGTGGGATATTACCAGAGCCAAAAAACCCACTTTTTGCCTATTTTACAAAAAGAAACCTAACAATCATAGATCATCGAAAGTGTTTGATTTTTGTTAGAAATGACTTATGGTTTTGGAGTCAACACTCAATAAAAAATGCACCTTCCGATGATTGCCACACCCAATATATGAAAAACTAAATGATTTTACAATCCTAAAAAATCATAGGTACATTTGTGGAATTATCTCTCTCAGCTTTTGTGCATTTCCATTTTGGGATTTCAATTATTTTTCAAATCCAAACTTGAGTTTTCGCTCACCTATTTTTCTCGTAACCAAACGGATAAGGCAAATAGATCACAACAAAAAGAAATTTTAGAGTTTATGTATGCAAAAAAATTTGAAAACTATATTAAATGTAAGTGAAGAAAATTATTTCATGCACTAAAAATGAACACAAAAGTTTTGTTATCCATGTTTGGGAAATTCCACTAGTAAAACCCCTAATAGCTTGGTGGAATTTTATAAGAAAGAGATTCTAATTGATCCTAACATGTTTTAAATGTGGTGGATATGCATGCAAGAAACATGTTTCAGATGCAAATGACATAATGATCCAAAAATTTCAAGTAGTAAAAATTGAATTCTCATGTCAACGTGCGGTAGGATAATTACCAAAGCCAAACAACCCACGTTTAGCCTATTAAACAAAAAGCGGACCTAACAAACATAGATCATCGTAAATGTTTTAATTGATTAATGATGTGTAACGGCTATAAGTTTTGTTAGAAATGACTTATGGTTTGGGAGTCAACACTCAGTGAAAAACGCGTCTTCCGATGATTTCAAAACCCAATATATAAACAACTAAAAAACTTTACAATCCTTAAAAAAAAAAAAATATTTTTTGGAATTATCTCTCTCAGCATTTGTGCATTTCCATTTTTGAAGTTAAATTTTTTTTCTAATCCAAACTTGAGTTTTCACTCTCTCATTTTTCTAGTAAACAAAAGGATAAGGCAAATAGATGACAATAAAATGAAAATTTTAGAGTTTATGTTTGCAAAGAAATTATAAAACTATAATAAATGTAAGTGAAGAAAATTATATCACGCACTAAAAATGAACACCAAGGTTTTGTTATCGCTGTTTGGGAAATTCCACTAGTACAACCCCAGAGCTTGGTGGAATTTTATAAGAAAGAGACTTCTAGTTGATCCTAACATGTTTTAAATGTGGTGGATATGCATGCCAGAAACATGTTGAAGATGCAAATGACCTAATGTTCCAAAAAAATTGAGTAGAAAACATTAAATTCTCAAGTTAACGTGCAGTGGGATATTTACCAGAGCCAAACAACCCACTTTTTACCTATTTTACAAAAAGCGGACCTAACAATCATATATCATCATAAATGTTTTGATCGATTAATGATGTGTAACGCTTATAATTTTTGTTAAAAATGACTTATGGTTTGGGAGTCAACGCTCAGTTAAAAATGCCTCCCCCCCCCCCCCCCCCCCCCCCCCCCCTCCTCTTCCGATGACAGAAATACCCAATATATGAAAAACAAAAAAAGTTTACAATCCTTAAAAATCACAGATAAATTTGTGGTATTATCTCCCTGAGAATTTGTGCATTTTGGGTGTTCAATTTTTTTTCAAATCCAAACATGAGTTTTCACTCTCCCTTTTTTCTCGTAAACAAAAAGATAAGGCAAATAGATCACAACAAAATGAAAATTTTAGAGTTTATGTATGCAAAAAAATTAGAAAAATGTAATAAATGTAAGTGAAGAAAATTATTTCACTCTCTAAAAATGAACACCAAAGTTTTGTTATCCATGTTTGGAAAATTCCACTAGTTTAACCCCTAATAGCTTCGTGGAATTTTATAAGAAAAATATTTCTAGTTGATCCTAACATGTTTTAAATGTGGTGGATATGCATGCTAGAAACCTGTTGAAGATGCAAATGACATAATGATCCAAAAATTTCAAGAAGTAGAAAAAAATGAAATTCACAAGTTAACGTGAGGTTGGATATTTACCAGAGCCAAACTTTCACGCACTAAAAATGAACACCAAAGTTTTGTTATCCATGTTTGGGAAATTCCACTAGTACAACCCCTAATAGCTTGGTGAAATTTTATAAGAAAGTGATTTCTAGTTGATCCTCACATGTTTTATATGTGGTGGATATGCATGCCAAAAACATGTTGAATATGCAAATGACCTAATGATCCAGAAATTTCAAGGTGTAGAAATAATTAAATTCCCAAGTTAATGTGCAATGCGATTTTTACCAGAGCCAAACAACCCACTTTTTGCCTATTTTACAAAAAGAGGACCTAACAATCATATTTCATCATAAATGTTTTGATTGATTAATGATGTGTAACGGCTATAATTTTTTGTTAGAAATGACTTATGGTTTGGGAGTCAACACTCAGTGAAAAAATCCACTTCCGATGATTGCAAAACCCAATATATAAACAACTAAAAAAGTTTACAATCCTTAAAAGTCAACGATATTTTTTGAAATTATCTTTCTCAGCATTTGTGCATATCCATTTTGGAAGTTAATTTTTTTTTTTAAATCCAAACTTGAGTTTTCACTCTCCCATTTTTCTCGTATACAAAATGATAAGGAAAATAGATCACAACAAAATGAAAATTTTAGAGTTTATGTATGCAAAAAAATTGAAAACAATAATAAATGTAAGTGAAGAAAATTATTTTATGCACTAAAAATGAACACCAAAGTTTTGTGATCCATGTTTGGGAAATTCCACTAGTACAACCCCTAATAGCTTGGTGGAATTTATAAGAAAGAGATTCTAATTGATCCTAACAAGTTTTAAATGTGGTGGATATGCAAGCATGAAACATGTTGAAAATGCAAATGACCTAAAGATTCAAAAATTTGAAGGAGTAGAAAAAATTAAATTCTCAAATTAATGTGTAGTGGGATATCTACCTAAGCCAAACAACCCACTTTTTGCCTATTTTAAAAAAAGTGAACCTAACAATCATAGATCATCGTAAATGTTTTGATCGATTAATCATGTGTAATGGTATAGTTTTTGTTAAAAATGACTTATGGTTTGGGAGTCAACACTCAGTGAAAAATGCCTCGTCCTATGATTGCAAAACCCAATATATAAACAAATAAAAGAGTTTACAATCCTAAAAAATCACAGATATTTTTTGGAATTATCTCTCTCAGCATTTGTGCATTTCCATTTTGGAAGTTCAATTTTTTTTTCAAATCCAAACTTGTGTTTTCACTCTCCCATTTTTCTCTTAAACAATAGGATAAGGAAATAGATCACAACAAAAGGAAAAATGTAGAGTTTATGTATGCAAAAAAAAAATAGAAAACTATAATAAATGTAAGTGAAGAAAATTATTTCACGCACTAAAAATGAACACCAAGGTTTTGTTATCCATGTTTGGGAAATTCCACTAGTACAACTCCTGATAGCTTGGTGGAATTTTATAAGAAAGAGATTTTTAGTTGATCCTGACATGTTTTAAATGTGGTGGATATGCATGCCAGTAACATGTTGAAGAAGTAAATGACCTAATGATCAAATAATTTCGAGTAGAAAAAATTAAATTCTCTAGTTAACATGCAACCTGATATTTACTAGAGCCAAACAACCCAGTTTTTGCCGATTTTACAAAAACCGGACCTAACAATCATAGATATTCATAAATATTTTGATCGATTAATGATGTGTAACGGTTATAATATTTTTCAAAAACGACTTAAGTTTTGGGAGTCAACACTCAGTTAAAAATGCATCGCCCCCGTCTTTCGATGATTGCAAAACCCAATTTATGAAAAATTCAAAGAGTTTACAATACTTAAAAATCACATATATGTTTGTGGAATTATCTCTCTCAGCATTTGTGCATTTTGGAAGTTCAATTTTTTTCAAATCCAAACTTGAATTTTCACTCTCCCATTTTTCTTGTAAACAAAAGCATACGGCAAATAGATGACAATAAAATGAAAATTTTAGAGTTTATGTCTGCAAAGAAATTATAAAACTATAATTAATGTAAATGAAGAAAATTATATGACGCACTAAAAATGAACACCAAGGTTTTGTTATCCATGTTTGGCAAATTCCACTAGTACAACCCCAGATAGCTTGGTGGAATTTTATAAGAAAGAGATTGTAATTGATCCTAACAAGTTTTAAATGTGGTGGATATGCATGCCAGAAACATGTTGAAGATGCAAATGACCTAATGATCCAAAAATTTCATGGAGTAGAAAAAATTAAATTCTCAAGTTAACTTGCGATGGGATATTTTCCAGATCCAAACAACCTACTTTTTGCCTATTTTACAAAAAGTGGACCTAAAATTCATAGATCGTCGTAAATGTTTTGATCGATTAATGATGTATGATGGCTAAATTTTTTGTTAGAAATTACTTATGGTTTGGGAGTCAACACTAAGTGAAAACTGCCTCTTCTGACAATTGCAATACCCAATATATAAACAACTAAAAGAGTTTACAATCCTTAAAAGTCACGGATTTTTTTGGAATTATCTCTCTCAGCATTTGGGCATTTCCATTTTGGAAGTTCAATTTTTTTTCAAATCCTAACTTGAGTTTTCTCTCACCTATTTTTCTCATAAACAAAAAGATAAGGAAAATAGATCACAACAAAATGAAAAGTTAAGAGTTTATGTATGCAAAAAAATTAGAAACTATAGTAAATGTAAGTGAAGAAAATTATTTCGTGCACTAAAAATGAACACCAAAGTTTTGTTATCCATGTTTGGGAACTTCCACTAGTACAACCTTTAATAGCTTGGTCGAATTTTATAAGAAAGAGATTTCTAGTTGATCCTACCATGTTTTAAATGTGGTGGATATGCATCCTAGAAACATGTTGAAGATGAAAATGACCTAATCATCCAAAAATTTCAAGGAGTAGAAAAAATTAAATTCTCAAGTTAACGTGCGGTGGGATATTTACCAAAGCCAAACAACCAACTTTTTGCATATTTTACACAAAGCAGACCTAACAATGATCGATCATCATAAATGTTTTGATCGATTAATGATGTGTAACAGTTATAATTTTTGTTAGAAATGACTTATGGTTTGGGAGTCAACACTTAGTTAAAAATGCATCGCCCCCCCTCTTCCGATGATTGCAATACCCAATATATGAAAAACTCAAAGAGTTTCAATCCTTAAAAATCAATAATACGTTTGTGGAATTATCTCTCTCAGCATTTGTGCATTTTGAGTCTTCAATTTTTTTTCAAATCCAAACTTGAGTTTTCACTCTCCCTTTTTTCTCATAAAAAAAGATAAGACAAATAGACCACAACAAAATGAAAATTTTAGAGTTTATGTACGGAAAAAAATTTGAAAACTATAATAAAAGTAAGTGTGAAGAAAAACATTTCACTAAAAAAGAACACCAAAGTTTTGTTGTCCATGTTTTGGAAATTCCACTAGTACAACCCCTAATAGCTTGGTGGAATTTTATAAGAAAGAGATTCTAATTGATCCGAACATGTTTTAAATTGGGAGGATATGCATGCCAAAAACATGTTGAAGATGCAAATGACCTAATGATCCAAAAATTTCAAAGAGTAGAAAAATTTTAATTCTCAAGTTAACTTGCAGTGGGATATTAACCTGAGCCAAACAACCCAATTTTTGCCTATTTTACAAAAAGCGGACCTAACAATCATAGATCATCGTAAATATTTTGTTGGATTAATGATGTGTAACGGTTATAATTTTTGTCAAAAATGACTTATTGTTTGGGAGTGAACACTCAGTTAAAAAAGCCAAGCCCCAAACACAACCCCCCCCCCCCCCCCCCCCCCCCCCCCCCCCCCCCCCCCCCTCTGCTACCCATGATTGCAAAACCAAATATAGGAAAAACTAAAAGCGTTCCCCTCTGCTACCCATGATTGCAAAACCAAATATAGGAAAAACTAAAAGCGTTTTCAATTCTTTAAACTCACAGAAACGTTTGTGGAATTATCTCTCTCATCATTTGTGCATTTTGGGTATTCATTTTTTTTTCAAATCCAAACTTGAGTTTTCTCTCTCCCTTTTTTCTCGTAAACTAAAAGATAAAGAAAATAGATCACAACAAAATGAAACTTTTAGAGTTTATGTAGGTAAAAAAATTTGAAAATTATAATAAATGTAAGTGATGAAAATTATTCCACACACTAAATATGAACACCAAACTTTTGTGATCCATGTTTGGGAAATTCCACTTGTACAACCCCTAAGAGCTTGGTGGAATTTTATAAGAAAGAGATTCTAATTGATCCTAACATGTTTTAAGTGTGGTGGATATGCATGCCAGAAGCATGTTGAAGATGCAAATGTCCTAATGATCCAAAAATTTTAAGAAGTAGAAAAAATTAAATTCTCAAGTTAACGTGTGGTTGGATATTTACCAGAGCCAAACAACCCACTTTTTTCCTATCCATAAAAATCATAGATACTTTTTGGAATTATCTCTCTCAGCATTTGTGCATTTCCATTTTGGATGTTTAATTTTTTTGAAAAACCAAAGTAGTTCCACTTTTCACGCACTAAAAATGAACTCCAATGTTTTGTTATCCATGTTTAGGAAATTCCACTAGTATAACCCCTAATAGCTTAGTGGAATTTTATAAGAAAGAGATTTCTAATTGATCCTAACATGTTTTTAATGTTGAGGATATGCATGCCAGAAACTTGATGCAAATAACCTAATGATCCAAAAATTTCAAGGAGTAGAAATAATTAAATTCTCAAGTTAACGTGTGGTTGGATATTTACCAGAGCTAAACAACCCACTATTTTCCTATCCTTAAAAATCACAAATACTTTTTAGAGTTATCTCTCTCAGCATTTGTGCATTTCCATTTTGGATGTTCAATTTTTTTTCAAATCCAAACTTGTCCAACTTTTCTCATAAACAAAACAATTACAAAAAAATGAAAATTATAGAGTTTGTGTTTGCAAAAAAATTGAAAATTAGAATAAATGTATGTGAAAAAAATTATTTCACGCACTAAAAATGAACTCCAAAGTTTTGTTATCCATGATTGGAAAATTCCACTAGTACAACCCCTAATAGCATGGTGGAATTTTATAAGAAAGAGATTTCTAATTGATCCTAACATGTTTTAAATGTGGTGGATATGCTTGCCAAAAATATGTTGAAGATGCAAATGACCTAATGATCGAAAAATTTCAAGGAGTAGAAAAAATTAAATTCTCAAGTTAACGTGTGGTTGGATATTTACCATAGCCAAAGAACCCACTTTTTGCCAATCCTTAAAAATCACATATACTTTTTGGAATTATCTCTTTCAGTATTTGTGCATTTCCATTTTGGATGTTCATTTTATTTTCAAATCCAAACTTGTCCCACATTTCTCGTAAACAAAACGATCAAAACAAAATGAAAATTTTAGACTTTATGTACGCAAAAAATTATGAAAACTATTATAAATGTAAGTGAAGAAAATTATTTCACGCACTAAAAAGGAACTCCAATTTTTTGTTGTCCATGTTTGGGAAATTCCACTAGTACAACCCCTAATAGCTTAGTGGAATTTAAGAAGGAAGAGATTTCTAATTGATCCCAACATGTTTTAAATGTGGTTGATATGCATGCCAAAAATATGTTGAAGATGCATATGACCTAATGATCCATAAATTTCAAAGAGTCGAAAAAATTAAATTCTCAAGTTAATGTGTGGTTGGATATTTACTAGAGCCAAACAACACACGTTTTGCCTATCCTTAAAAATCACAGATACTTTTATGAATTAGCTCTCTCAACATTTGTGCATTTCCATTTCGGATGTTAAATTTTTTTTCAGATCCAAATACTTCCCACTTTTCTCGTAAACAAAACGATCACAACAAAAATATGAAATTTTAGAGTTATGTTTGCAAAAAAAATTGAAAACTATAATAAATGTAAGTGAAGAAAATTATTTCACGCAATAAAAATGAACTCCAAAGTTTTGAAGTCCATGTTTGGGAAATTCCACTAGTACAACCCCTAATTGCTTGGTGGAATATTTTAAGAAAGAGATTTCTAATTGATCCTAACATGTTTTAAATGTGGTGGATATGCATGCCAGAAATATGTTGAAGATGCAAATGACCTAATGATCCAAAAATTTCAAGGAATAGAAAAAATTAAATTTTGAAATTAACGTGTAGTTTGATATTTACCAAAGCCAAACATCCCACTTTTTCCCTATCCTTAAAAATCGCAGATACTTTTTGGAAATTATCTCTCTCAGCATTTGTGCATTTCCATTTTGGATGTTCAAATTTTTTTCAAATCCAAATTTATCCCACTTTTCTATTAACAAAACGATCACGACAAAAAAATAAAAATTTTAGATTTTAAGTATACAAAAAAATATAAAAACTATAATAAATGTAAGTGAAGAAAATTATTTCACGCACTAAAAATGAACTCCAATGTTTTATTATCCATGTTTGGGAAATTCCACTAGTACAACCCGTAATAGCTTGGTGGAATTTTATAAGAACAAGATTTCTAATTGATCCTAACATGTTATAAATGTGGTGGATATGCATGCCAGAAACATGTTGATGATACAAATGACATAATGATCCAAAAATTTCAAGGAGTAGAAAAAATTAAATTCTCAAGTTAACGTGTGGTTGGATATTTACCGAAGCCAAACAAACCACTTTTTGCCTATCCTTAAAAATCACAGATACTTTTTGGAATTATCTCTCTAAGCTTTTATGCATTTCCATTTTGGATGTTCAATTTTTTTTCAAATCCAAACTTGTCCAACTTTTCACATAAACAAAACTATTACAACAAAAAAATCAAAATTTTAGAGTTTATGTACGCAAAAAATTTGAAAACTATAATAACTGTAAGTGAAAAAAATTATTTCATGCACTAAAAATGAACTCCAAAATTTTGTTATCCTTGTTTGCGAAATTCCTCTTGTACAACCCATAATTGGTTCGGGGAATTTTATAAGAAAGAGATTTCTAATTGATCCTAAGATGTTTTAAATGTGGTGGATATGCATGCCAGAAACATGTTGAAGATGCAAATGACGTAATGATTCAAAATTTTCAAGGAGTAGAAAAAATTAAATTCTCAAGTTACCGTGTGGCTGGATATTTACCAGAGCCAAACAACCCACTTTTTGCCTATCCTTAAAAATCACAGATACTTTTTTGAATTATCTCTTTTAGTATTTGTGCATTTCCATTTTGGATGTTCAATTTTTTTTCAAATCCAATCTTGTCCACTTTCCTCGTAAACAAAACGATAACAACAAAAAATTGAAAATTTTAGAGTTTATGTATGCAAAAATAATTTGAAAACTATAATAAATGTAAGTGAAGAAAATTATTTCACGCACTAAAAATGAACTCCAAAGTTTTGTTATCAATGTTTGAGAAATTCCACTAGTTCAACCCCTAATAGCTTGGTGGAATTTTATAAGAAAGACATTTCTAATTGATCCTAACATGTTTTAAATGTGGTAGATATGCACTCCAGAAACATGTTGAAGATGCAAATGACCTAATGATCTAATAATTTCAAGGAATAGAAAAAATTAAATTCTCAAGTTAATCTGTGGTTGGATATTTACAAGAGCCAAACAACCCACTTTTTGCCGATCCTTAAAAATCACAGATACTTTTTGGAATTATCTCTCTCAGCATTTGTGCATTTCCATTTTGGATGTTCAATTTTTTTCAAATCTAAACTTGTCCCACTTTTCTCGTAACCAAAACCATCACAACAAAAAAATGAAAATTTTAGAGTTTATGTATGCAAAAAAATTTGAAAAGTATAATAAATTTAAGTGAAGAAAATTATTTCACGCACTAAAAATGATCTCCAAAGTTTTGTTATCCACGTTTGGGAAATTGCACAAGTACAATCCCTAATAGCTTGGAGGAATTTTATAAGAAAGATATTCTAATTTATCCCAACATGTTTTAAATGTGGTAGATATGCATGCCAAAAAAGTGTTGAAGATACGAAAGACCTAACCATCTAAAAAATTTGAGTAGAAAAAATTAAATTCTCAAGTTAATGTGTGGTTGAATATTTACCAAAGCCAAACATACCACTTTTTGCCTATCCTTAAAAATCATAGAAACTTTTTGGAATTATCTCTCTCAGCATTTGTGCATCCATTTTGGATGTTCAATTTTTTCTCAAATCCAAACTTGTCCCACTTTTCTCGTAAACAAAATGATCACAACAAAAAAATGAAAATTTTAGAGTTTATGTATGCAAAATATTTGAAAACTATAATAAAAGTTAGCACAGAAAATTATTTCACGCACTAAAAGTGAACCCCAAAGTTTAGTAATTCATGTTTGGGAAATTCCACTAGTACAACCCCTTATAGCTTGATGGAATTTTATAAGAAAGAAATTTCTAATGGATCCTAACATGTTTTAAATGTGGTTGATATGCATGCCAGAAACATGTTGAAGATGCAAATCACCTAATGATCCAAAATTTTCAAGGACAAGAAAAAATTAAATTCTCAAGTTAACGTGTGGTTGGATATTTACCAGAGCCAAACAACCCACTTTTTTCCTATCCTTAAAAATAACGGATACTTTTTGGAATTAACTCTCTTAGCATTTGTGCATTTCCATTTTGGATGTTCAATTTTTTTTCAAATGCAAACTTGTCCCTCCTTTCTCGTAAACAAAACCATCACAACAAAATGAAAATTTTAGAGTTTATGTATGCAAAAAAAATTGAAAACTATAATAAATGTAAGTGAAGAAAATTATTCCACGCACTAAAAATGAACTCCAAAGTTTTGTTATCCATGTCTGAGAAATTCCACTAGTTGAACCCCTGAGAAATTCCACTAGTTGAACCCCTAATAGCTTGGTGGAATTTTATAAGAAAGAGATTTCTAATTGATCCTAACATATTTTAAATGTGGTGGATATGCATGCCTGAAACATATTGAAGATGCAAATGACCTAATGATCCAAAACTTTCAAGGAGTAGAAAAAATTAAATTCTCAAGTTAACGTGTGGTTGGTTATTTACCAGAGCGAAACAACCCACTTTTTGCCTATCCTTAAATATCACAGTCAGTTTTTGTGCATTTCCATTTTGGATGTTCATTTTATTTTCAAATCCAAACTTGTCCCACTTTTCTCGTAAACAAAACGATCACAACAAAATAAAAATTTTACATTTTATGTATGCAAAATTTTTTGAAAACTATAATAAATGTAAGTGAATAAAATTATTTCGCACTAAAATGGAACTCCAAAGTTTTGTTGTCCATGTTTGGGAAATTCCACTAGTAGAACCCCTTATAGCTTGGTGGAATTTTATAAGAAAGAGATTTTTAATTGATCCTAACATGTTTTAAATGTGGTGGATATGCATGCCAGAAACATGTTGAAGATGCAAATCACCTAATGATCCAAAAATTTCAAGTAGAAAAAATTAATTTCTCAAGTTAATGTGTGGTTGGATATTTTCCAGAGCCAAACAACCCACATTTTGCCTATCCTTAAAAATAAAAGAAACTTTTTGGAATTATCTATCTCTCTCAGCATTTGTGCATTTCCATTTTGGATGTTCAATTTTTTTTCAAATAAAACTTGTCCCACTTTTTTCGTAAACAAAACGATCACAACAAAATGAAAATGTAAGAGTTTGTTTGTGTATGCAAAAAAATTTGAAAACTATAATAAATGTAAGTGAAGAAAATTATTTCACGCACTAAAAAGGAACTCCAAAGATTTTTTGCCCATCTTTTAGAAATTCCACTAGTACAACCCCTAATATCTTGGTGGAATTTTATAAGAAAGAGATTTCTAATTGGTCCTAAAATGTTTTAAATGTGGTGGATATGCACCCAAGAAACATGTTGAAGATGCAAATGACCTAATTATCCAAAAATTTCAAGGAGTAGAAAAATTAAATTCTCGAGTTAACGTGTGGTTGGATATTGACCAAAGCCAAACAACCCACTTTTTTCCTATCCTTAAAAATCAAATATACATTTTGGAATTATCTCTCTCAGCATTTGTCCATTTCCATTTTGGATGTTCAATTTTTTTTTTCAAATCCAAACTTGTCCCTCTTTTCTCATAAACGAAATGATCACAACAAAATGAAAATGTTAGAGTTCATGTATGCAAAAAAAATTGAAAACTATAATAAATGTAAGTGAAGAAAATTATTTCACTCACTAAAAATGAACTCCAAATTTTTGTTATCCATGTTTGGGAAATTCCACTAGTACAACCCCTAATAGCTTGGTGGAATTTTATAAGAAAGAGATTTCTAATCGATCCTAACATGTTTTAAATGTGGTGGATATGCATGCGAGAAACATGTTGAAGATGCAAATGACCGAATGATCCAAAAAATTTCAACGTGTAGAAAAAATTAAATTCTCAAGTTAACGTGTGGTTGGATATTTACCAGAGCCAAACAACCCACTTTTTGCCTATTTTACAAAAAGTGGACCTAACAATCATAGATCATCGTAAATGTTTTGAAAAATTAATGATGTGTATTGGCTATAATTTTTGTTACAAATGACATAAGGTTTGGGAGTTAACATCATAGTTTTTGGAATTATCTCTCTCAGTATTTGTGCATTTCCATTTTGGATGTTCTTTTTTCTTTTCAAATACAAACTTTTCCCACTTTTCTCGTAAACAAAACGATAACAACAAAATGAAAATTTTAGAGGTTATGTATGCAAATAAATTTGAAAACTATAATAAATGTAAGTGGGAAATTTTTTCACACACTAAAAATGAGCTCCTAAGTTTTGTTATCCATGTTTCTAGTACAAGCCCTAATAGCTTGGTGGAATTTTATAAGAAAGAAATTTCTAATTGATCCTAACATGTTTTAAATGTGGATATATGCATGCCTGAAACATGTTGAAAAAGCAAATGACCTAATGATCCAAAAAATTGAAGGAGTAGAAAAAATTAAATCCTCTTGTTAATGTGCAGTGGGATATTTACTAGACCCAAACAACCCACTTTTTGCCTATTTTTCAAAAAGTGGACCTAACAATCACAGATCATCGTAAATGTTTTAATTGATTAATGATGTGTAACGGCTATAATTTTTGTTAGAAATGACTTTTTGTTTGGGAGTCAACACTTAGTTAAAAATGCCTCCCCACCCCTTTTCCAATGATTGTAAAACCTAATATATAAAAAAACTAAAAGAGCATACAATCCTTAATAATCATAGATAATTTTTGGAATTATCTCTCTCAGCATTTGTGCATTTCCATTTAGGATATTCAATTTTTTTTTCAAACCAAACTTTAGTTTTCTCTCTCCCATTTTTCTCGTAAACAAAAAATAAGGCAAATAGATCACATCAAAATGAAAATTTTAGATTTTGTGCATGCAAAAAATCAAAAACTATAATAAATGTAAGTGATAAAAATTATTTCACAAAATAAAAAAGAACACCAAAGTTTTGTTATCCATGTTTAGAAAATTCCACTCCTTGAAAATCACTGATACTTTTTGTAATTATGTCGTTGAGCATTTGTACATTTTCATTTGGGATGTTCATTTTTTTTCAAATCCAAACTTAAGTTTTCACTCTCCCATTTTTCTCGTAAACAAAATGATAAGGCAAATAGATCTCAACAAAATCAAAATTTTAGAGTTTATGTATGCAAAAAGTTGAAAACTATAATAAATGTAAGTGAAGAAAATTATTCCACGCACTTAAAATGAACACCAAAGTTTTCTTTTCCATGTTAAGGAAATTCTACTAATACAAGCCCTAATAGCTTGGTGGAATTTTATAAGAAAGAGATTTCTAATTGATCCTCACAAGTTTTGAATGTGGATATGCATGCCTGGAACAAGTTGAAGATGCAAATGACCTAATGATCCGAAAATATAAAGTTGTAGAAAAAATTAAATTCTCAAGTTAACGTGTGGTGGGATTTTTACCAGAGCCAAACAACCCAATTTTTGCCTACTTTACAAAAATCGGACCTAACAATCATAGATCATCATAAATATTTTGATCAATTAATGATGTGTAACGGCTATAATTTTTGTTAGAAATGACTTTTTGTTTGGGAGTCAACACTCAGTTAAAAATGCCCCCCACCCCTTTTCCAATGATTGTAAAACCTAATATATAAAAAACTAAAAGATCTTACAATCGTTAATAATCATAGATAATTTTTGGAATTATCTCTCTCAGCATTTGTGCATTTCCATTTAGGATGTTCAATTTTTTATTCCAATCCAAACTTTAGTTTTCTCTCTCCCAGTTTTCTCGTAAACAGAAAATAAGGCAAAAAGATTACATCAAAATGAAAATTTTAGAGTTTGTGTATGCAAAAAATCGAAAACTATAATAAATGTAAGTGATAAAAATTATTTCACAAAATAAAAAAGAACACCAAAGTTTTGTTATCCAGGTTTAGGAAATTCCACTCCAAAATCTCTGATACTTTTTGTAATTATGTCTTTGAGCATTTGTACATTTTCATTTGGGATGTTCAATTTTTTTTCAAATCCAAACTTGAGTTTTCACTCTCCCATTTTTCTCGTAAACATAAACATAAGGCAAATAGATCTCAACAAAATCAAAATTTTAGAGTTTATGTATGCAAAAAGTTGAAAACTATAATAAATGTAAGTGAAGAAAATTATTCCACACACTTAAAATGAACACCAAAGTTTTGTTATCCATGTTAAGGAAATTCTACTAATACAAGCCCTAATAGTTTGGTGGAATTTTATAAGAAAGAGATTTCTAATTGATTCTAACAAGTTTTAAATGTGGATATGCAAGCCTGGAATATGTTAAAGATTCAAATTACCTAATGATCCAAAAATATAAAGTTGTAGAAAAAATTAAATTCTCAAGTTAACGTGTGGTCGGATTTTTACCAGAGCAAAACAACCCAATTTTTGCCTACTTTACCAAAATCGGACCTAACAATCATAGATCATCGTAAATCTTTTGATCGATTAAAGATATTTAACCCCCCCCCCCCCCCCCCCCCCCGCCCCCCCCCCCCCCCCCCCCCTCCCTTTCCGTTGATTTCAAAACCTAATATATAAAAAACTAAAAGAGTTTACAATCCTTAAAAATCACAAATACATTTTGGAATTTTCTCTCTCAGGTTTTGTGCATATCCATTTTGGATATTCAATTTTTTTTCAAATCTAAACTTAAGTTTTGACTTTCCCATTTTTCTAATAGCTTGGTAGAATTTTATAAGAAAAAGATTTCTAATAGATCCTAACATGTTTTAAATGTGGATAATCCAAAAATTTTGAGGAGTAGAAAAAATTAAATTCTAGTGTAAACGTGCGGTGGGATATTTACTAGAGTCAAACAACCCACTTTTTGCCTATTTTACAAAAAGCGGACCTTACAATCATAGAACATCATAATTTTTTTGATCGATTAATGATGTGTAACGGCTATAATTTTTGTTAGAAATGACTTATGGTTTGGGAGTCAACACTCAGATAAAAACGACTCGCGCCCCCCCCCCCCCCCCCCCCCCCCCCCCCCCCCCACACACACACACACACACACACACCCCGCGAAGATCTCAAAACCTAATATATAAAAAACTAAAAGATTTTACAATCCTTAAAAATCATGGATACTTTTTGGAATGATCTCTGTCAGCATTTGTGAATTTCTAATTTGGATGTTCAATTTTTTTTCACATCCAAACTTGAGTTTTCTCTCTCCCATTTTTCTCGTAAATAAAAAGATAAGGCAAATAGATAACAACAAAATAAAAATTTTACAGTTTATGTATGCAAAAAGTTAAAAACTATAAAAAATGTCAGTGAAGAAAATTATTTTACGTACTAAAAATGAACACCAAAGTTTTGTTATCCTTGTTTGGAATATTCAACTAGTACAAACCCTAATAGCTTGGTGGAATTTTATAACAAAGAGATTTCTAATTGATCCTAACATGTTTTAAATGTGGATATGAATGCCTGAAACATGTTGATGATTCAAATGACCTAATAGTCCAAAAATTTCGAGTAGAAAAAATTAAATTCTCAAGTAAACATGCGGTGGGATATTTTCCAGAGTCAAACAACCCACTTTTTACCTATTTTACAAAAAGCGGACCTAACAATCATAGATCATCGTAAATGTTTAGATCGATTACTAATGTGTAACAGCTATAGGTTTTCTTAGAATGACTTTGGTTTGGGAGTCGGCACTGAGTTAAAAATGCCTCGCCCCCCAATTTCGATGATTGCAAAACCTAATATATAAACAACTAAAAGATTTTAAAATTCTTAAAAATCATAGATACATTTTGGAATTATCTCTATCAGCATTTGTGAATTTCTAATTTTGATGTTCAATTTTTTTCAAATCCAAACTTGAGTTTTCTCTCTCCCATTTTTCTCGTAAACAAAAAGATAAGGATAATAGATCACAACAACACGAAAATTTTAGAGTTTATGTATGCAAAAAGTTGAAAACTATAATAAATGTCAGTGAAGAAAATTATTTCACGCACTAAAAATGAACACCAAAGATTTGATATCCATGTTTGAAAAATTCCACTAGTACAACCCCTAATAGCTTGGTGGAATTTTATATGAAAGATATTTCTAATTGATCCTAACATGTTTTAAATGTAGATATGCAAGCCTGAAACATGTTGAAGATGCAAATGACCAAATGATCCGAAAATTTCAAGGAGTAGAAAAAATTAATTTTTCTAGTTAACGTGCTGTAAGATATATACCAGAGCCAAACAACCCACTTTTTTCCTATTTTAAAAAATGTGGACCTAACAATCATAGATCATCGTTAATGTTTTTATCAGTTAATGATGTGTAACGGCTATAATTTTTGTTAGAAATGACTTATGGTTTGGGAGTCCACACTCAGATAAAAATGCATCGCTTCCCCTTTCTAATGATTGCAAAACCTAATATATAAAAAACTAAAAGATTTTACAATCCTTAAAAATCATAAATAATTTTTCGAATGATCTCTATCAGCATTTTTGCATTTTCATTTTTTATGTTCGATTTTTTTTCAAATCCAAACTTGAGTTTTCACTCTCCCTTTTTTCTCGTAAACAAAAAGATAAGGCAAAATAGATTACAACAAACTGAAAATTTTAGAGTTTATGTCTGCAAAAAATTAAAAACTAAAATAAATGTAAGAGAAGAAAATTATGTCACGCACTAAAAATGAACACTAAAGATTTGTTATCCATGTTTGAGAAATTCCACTAGTACAACCCCTAGTAGCTATGTCAAATTTCATAAGAAAGAGATTTCTAATTGATCCTAACATGTTTTAAATGTGCATATGCATGCTTGAAACATGTTGAAGATGCAAATGACCTAATGATCTGAAAATTTCAAGGATAAGAAAAAATTAAATTCTCAAGTTAAAGTGCGGTGGGATATTTACTAGAGCCAAACAACCCTCTTTTTGCCTATTTTTAAAAAAGTGGACCTAACTATCATAGATCATCGTAAATATTTTGATCGATTAATGATGTGTAACAGCTATAAGTTTTGTTAAAAATGACTTGTGGTTTGGGAGTCAACACTTAGTTAAAAATGCCTCGCCCCCCTTTTTTCGTTGATTGCAAAACCTAATATATAAGAAACTAAAAGACTTTACAATCCTTCAAAATCAAAAATACTTTTTGGAATTATCTCTTTCAGCATTTGTGCATTTCAATATTGGATGTTCAATTTGTTTCAAACCCAAACTTGAGTTTTCACTCTCCTATATTTCTCATAAACAAAAAGATAAGGCAAATAGATCACAACTAAATGAAAATTTTAGTATTTATGTATGCAAAAAATTGAAAACTATAATAAATGTCAGTGAAGAAAATTATGTCACACACTAAAGTTTTGTTATCCATGTTTTGGAAATTCCACTAATACAACCTGTAATAGCTTGGAGGAATTTTATGAGAAAAAGATTTCTAATTTATCCTTACATGTTTTAAATGTGGATATCTGTGCCTGAAACATGTTAAATATGCAAATGACCTCATGATCCCAAAATTTCAATGAGTAGAAAAAATAAAATTCTCAAGTTATTGTGTGGTGGGATTTTTACTAGAGCGAAACAACCCATTTTTTGCCTATTTTACAAAAAGTGGACCTAACAATCATAGATCATCATAAATGTTTTGATCGATTAATGATGTGTACCGGCTATAATTTTTGTTAGAAATGACTTATGGTTTGGGAGGCAACACTCGGTTAAAAATGGCTAGCCGCCCTTTTTCCAATGATTGCAAAACCTAATATATAAGAAACTAAAAGAGTTTACAATCCTTAAAAATGACAAATACTTTTTGGAAATATCTGTCTCACCATTTGTGCATTTCCATTTTGGATGATTAATTTTTTTTCAAATCCAAACTTGAGTTTTCTCTCTCCCATTTTTTTGTAAACAAAAAGATAAGGAAAATAGATCACAACAAAATGAAAATTTTTGAGTTTTTCTATGTAAAAAATAAAAAATTATAATAAATGTAAGTGAAGAAAATTATTTCGCACACAAAAAATGAACTCCAAAGTTTTGATATCAATGTTTGGGAAATTGCACTAGTACAACCCCTAATAGCTTGGTGAAATTTTCTAAGAAAGAGATTTCTAATTGATCCTAACATGTTTTAAATGTGGATATGCATGCCTGAAACATATTGAAGATGTAAACGACCTAATGATCTAAAAACTTCAAGGAGTAGAAAAAAATTAAATTCTCAAGTTAACGTGCGGTGGGATATTTACTAGAGCCGAACAACCCAACTTTTGGCTATTTTACAAAAAGCGACTGAACAATCATAGATCATCGTATATGTTTTGATCGATTATTGATGTGTAACGACTATAATTTTTGTTAGAAATGACTTATGGATTGGGAGTCAACAATCAGTTAAAAATGCCTCACCCTCCCTTTTCTGATGATTGCATAACCTAATATATAAAACACTAAAGAATTTACAATCCTTAAAAATCACATATACTTTTTGGAATTATCTCTCTCAGCATTTGTGCATTTCCATATTGGAGGTTCAATTTTTTTTCAAATCCAAACATAAGTTTTCACTCTCCTTTTTTCTCGTAAACAAAAAGACAAGGCGAAGAGATCACAATAAAATGAAAATTTTAGAGTTTTTGTAAGCAAAAAAATAGAATATTATAATAAATGTACGTGCAGAAAGTTATTTCACGCTCTAAAAATGAACACCAAAGTTTTGTTATCCATGTTTGGGAACTTCCACTAGTACAATCCCTAGTAGCTTGGTGGAATTTTATGAGAAAGAGATTTCTAATTGATCCTAACCTGTTTTAAATGTGCATATGCAAGCCTGAAACAAGTAGAAGATGCAAATGACCAATGGTCCAAGAATTTCAAGGACTAGAAAAAATTAAATTCTCTAGTTAAAGTGCGTTGGAATATTTACCAGAGCCAAACAACCCACTTTTTGACTATTTTACAAAAATTGGACCTAAAAATCGTAGATCATCGTAAATGTTTTGATTGATTATTGATATGTAACGACTATAATTTTTGTTAGAAATGACTTATGGTTTGGGAGTCAACACTCAGTTAAAAATGGCTCGCCCCCCCCTTTTCCGATGACTACGAAACCTAATATATAAAAACCTAAAAGAGTTTACAATCCTTAAAAATCACATATAATTTTTGGAATTATCTCTCTCAGCATTTGTTTATTTCCATTTTGGATGTTCGATTTTTTTCAAATCCAAACATGTGTTTTCACACTCCCATTTTTCTCGTAAAAATAAAATGATAAGGGAAAAAGATCACAATAAAATGAAACTTTTAGAGTTTATGTATACAAAAAATTGAAAAATATAATAATTGTAAGTTAAGAAAATTATTTCACACACTAAAATGAACACCAGAGTTTTGTTATCCATGTGTGGGAAATTCTAATAGTACAACCACTAATAGCTTGGCGGAATTTTATAAGAAAGAGATTTCTAATTGATCCTTAGATGTTTTAAATGTGGATAAGCATGCCTGAAAAATGTTGAAGATGCAAATGACCTAATGATCCAAAATTTTCAAGGAGTAGAAAAAACTAAATTCTCAAGTTAACGTGCGGTGGAATATTTTTACCAGAGCCAAACATCTCACTTTTTGCCTATTTTACAAAAAACGGACCTAACAATCATAGATCATCGTAAATGTTTTTATTGATTAATGATGTGTAAGGACAATAATTTTTTTTAGAAATGACTTATGGTTTGGGAGTCAACACTCAATTAAAAATGTCTCGCCCCCCTTTTTCGATGATTGCAAAACCTAATATAGAAAAAAACTAAAAGAGTTTACAATCCATAAAAATCATAAATACTTTTTGGAATTATCTCTCTCAACATTTGTGCATTTCCATTTTGGATGTTCAATTTTTTTTCAAATCCAAACTTTAGTTTTCACTCTCCCATTTTTCTCGTAAACAAAAAGATAAGGAAAAAAGATCACAACAAACTAAAACTTTTAGAGTTTATGTATGCAAAAAATTGAAAGCTATAATAAATGTAAGTAAAGAAAATTATTTCACGGAATAAAAAGGAACACCAAAGTTTTTTTATTCAATTTTGGGAAATTCAACTAGTCCAACGCCTAATAGCTTGGTGGAATTTTATAAGAAAGAGATTTCTAATTGATCCCAACATGTTTTAAATGTGGACATGCATGCCTGAAACATGTTAATGATTCAAATGACCTAATGATGCAAAAATTTCTAGCACAAGAAAAAATTAAATTCTCAAGTTAATGTGCGGTAGGATATTTTCTAGAGCCAAACAACCCACTTTTTTCATATCTTACAAAAAGCGACCTAACAATCATAGATCCTTTTAAATGTTGTGATCAATTAATCATGTGTAACGGCTATAATTTTTGTTAGAAATGACTTATGGTTAGGGAGTCAACACTCAGTTAAAAATGCCTCACCCCCCCTTTTCCGATGACTGCAAAACCTAACATATATATAAAAAAAGAGTTTACAATACTTAAAAATTACAGATAATTTTTGGGATTATCTTTGTCAGCATTTGTGAATTTCCAAATTCAATGTTCAATTTTTTTTCAAATCCAAACTTGTGTTTTCACTCTTACATTTTTCTCGTAAACAAAAAGATAAGGCAAATAGATCACAGCAAAAAGAAAATTTTAGAGTTTATGTTTGTAAAAAGTTGAAAAACTATAATAAATGTAAGTAAAGAAAATTATTTCATGCACTAAAAATGAACACCAGAGTTTTGTTATCCTTGTTTGGGAAATTCCACTAGTACAACCCCTAATAGATTGGTGGAATTTTATAAGAAAGATATTTCTAATTGATCCTAACATGTTTTAAATGTGGACTTGCATGCCTGAAACATGTGGAGAATGCAAATGACCTAATGATCCAAAAATTTCAAGGACAAGAAAAAACTAAATTCTCAAGTTAAAGTGCGGTGGGATATTTACCAGAGCCAAAAAAACCCACTTTTTGCCTGTCTTACAAAAAAGCGGACCTAAAATTCATAGATCATCGTAAATATTTTGATCGATTAATAATGTGTTACGACTATAATTTTTGTTAGAATTGACTTATGGTTGGGGAGTGAATAGTTAGATAAAAATGCCTCACCACCCTTTTTCTGATGATTGCAAACCCTAATACATAAAAACTAAAAGAGTTTATAATCCTTCAAAATCACTGAAACTTTTTGGAATTAGCTCTCTCAGCATTTGAGCATTTCCATTTTGTCTGTGCAAATTTTTTTCTAATCTAAACTTGCGTTTTCACTCTCCCATTTTTCTCGTAAACATAAGATAAGGCAACTAGATCACAACAAATTCAAATCTTTAGAATTTATGTATGCAAAAAATCTAAAACTATAATAAATGTAAGTGATGAAAATTATTTCACGCACTATAAATGAACACCAAAGTTTTGTTATCCATGTTTGGGAAATTCCACTGGTACAACCCCTAATAGCTCGGAGGAATTTTATAAGAAAAATATTTTTAATTGATCCAAACAATTTTAAATGTGGATATGCACGCCTGAAACATGTTGAAGATGCAAATGACCTACTGATCCAAGAATTTCAAGGAGTACAAAAAATTAAATTCTCAAGTTAATCTCTAATGGGATTACCAGAGCCAAACAACCCACTTTTTGCCTATTTTATAAAAAGTGGACCTAACAATTATAGATCATCATAAATGTTTTGATCGATTAATGATCTGTAATGGCTATAAATTTTTTTTTGAAATGACTTATGGTTTGGGAGTCAACACTCAGTTAAAAATGCCTCGCCCCCCATTTTTTTATGATTTCAAAACCTAATATATAAAAAACTAAAAGAGTTTACAATCCTTAAAAATCATAGATACTTTTTGGAATTAACTCCATTTGTGCATTTCCACTTTGGATGTTAATTTTTTTTTCAAATCCAAACTTGAGCTTTCACTGTCCCATTTTTCTTGTAAACAAAATGATAAGGCAAATAGATCACAACAAAATGAAAATTTTAGTGTTTATGCAAAAAATTGAAATCTAAAAGAAAATTATTTCACGCACTAAAAATGAACACCAAAGTTTTGGTATCCATGTTTGGGAAATTCCACTAGTAAAACCCCTAATAGCTTGGTGGAATTTTATAAGAAAGAGATTTCTAATTGATCCTAACATGTTTTAAATGTTGATATTCATGCCTGAAAAATGTTGAAGATCCAAATGACATAATGATCTAAAAATTTCAAGGAGAAGAAAAAATTAAATTCTCAAGTTAATGTGCGGTGGGATATTTACTAGAGACAAACAACCCGCTTTTTGCCTATTTCACAAATAGCGGACCTAACAATCATAGATCATCGTTAATGTTTTGATCGATTAATGATGTGTAAATTCTATAATTTGTGTTAGAAATGACTTATGGTTTGGGATTCAACGCTTAGTTAAAAAGGCAAGGTCCCCTCTTTTCTGTTAATTGCAAAACCGAAAATATAAAAAACCAAAAGAGTGTACAATCCTTAAAAATTACAAATACTTTTTGGAATTATCTCTCTTAGCATTTGTGCCTTTCCTTTTTGGATGTTAAATTTTTTTTCAAATCCAAACTTGGATTTTCACTCTCCCATTTTTCTCGTAAAGAAAAATGTAAGGCAAATAGATCACAACAAAATTAAAATTTTAGGGTTTATGTAACCAAAAAATGTAAATCTATAACAAATATAAGTGAAGAAAATTATTTCACACACTACAAATAAACACAAAAATTTTGTTATCCATGTTTGGGAAATTCCTCTAATACAACCCCTAATAGCTTGGTGGAATTTTATAAGAAAGAGATTTCTAATTGATCCAAACATGTTTTAAATGTGGATATGCATGCCAGAAACGTGTTGAAGATGCAATGACCTAATGATCTGAAACTTTCAAGGAGTAGTAAAAAATAAATTCTCAAGTTAAAGTTAATCTGTAACGACTATTATTATTTGTTAGAAATGACATATGGTTTGGGAGTCTACACTCAATTAAAAATACCTCGTCCCCCCTTTTTCGATGATTGCAAAACCTAATATATAAAAAAAAGGTTTAAAATCCATAAAAATCACAGACACTTTTTGGAATTATCTCTCTCAGCATTTGTTCATTTCTATTTTGAATGTTCAAATTTTTTTCAAATCCAAACTTGAGTATTCACTCTCCAATTTTTCTCGTAAACAAAAAAATAAGGCAAATAGACCACAACAAAATAAAATTTTTAGAGTTTATGTATGCAAAAAATTGAAAACTATAATAAATGCAACGGAAGAAAATTATTACTCGCACTAAAAATGAATGCATAAGTTTTGTTATCCATGTTTGGGAAATTCCACTAGTAAAACCCCTAATAACTTGGTGGAATTTTATAAGAAAGAGATTTCTAATTGATCTTGACATGTTTTAAATGTGGATATGCATGCTTGGAACATGTTGAAGATGCAAATGACCTAATGATCCAAAATTTTCAAGGAGTGGAAAAAATTTAATTCTCAAGTTAATGTGCGGTGGGATATTTACCAAAGCCAAACAACCCACTTTTTGCCTAATTTACAAAAAGCGGACCTAACAATCATAGATCATCGTAAATGTTTTGATCGATTAATGATGTATAATGGCTATAATTTTTGTTAGAAATGACTTATGGTTTGGGAGTCAACACTCAATTAAAAATGCCTCTTCCCCCTTTTTTTGATGATTGCAAAAGCTAATATAAAAAAAAAACAAAATGAGTTTACAATCCATAAAAATCACAGATACTTTTTGGAATTATCTCTCTCAGCATTTGTGCATTTCAATTTTGGATGTTAAATTTTTTTCAAATCCAAACTTGAGTTTTCACTCTTCCTTTTTTCTCGTAAAGAAAAAGATGAGGCAAATGGATCACAACAAAATGAAAGTTTTAGAGTTTATGTATGCAAAAAATTTAAAACTATAATAAATGCAATAGAAGAAAATTATTTCACGCACTAAAAATGAACACGAAAGTTTTGTTATCAATGTTTGGGAAATTCCACTTGAAAAACCCCTAGTAGCTTGGTGGAATTTTATATGAAAGAGATTTCTAATTGATCCTAACATGTTTTAAATGGGGATATGCATGTCTGGAACATGTTGAAGATGCAAATGACCTAATGATCCAAAAATTTCGAGTAGAAAAAATTAAATTCTCAAGTTAATGTGCGGTGGTATATTTACCAGAGCCAAAAAACATACTTTTTGCCTGTTTTACAAAAAGCGGGCCTAACAATCATAGATCATCGTAAATTATTTGATCGATTCATGATGTGTAAAAACTATATTTTTTGTTAGAAATGACTTATGATTTGGGAGTCAATACAGCTAAAAATGCCTCCCCCCCTTTTTGATGATTGCAAAACCTAATATATAAAAAACTAAAAGAGTTTACAATCCTTAAAAATCATGTATACTTGTTGGAATTATTACTCCCAGCCTTTGTGCATTTCCATTTTGCATGTTCAATTCTTTTTAAAATCCAAACTTGAGCTTTCACTCTCCCATTTTTCTCGTAAACATAAATATAATGTAAATAGATCACAACAAAATGAAAGTTTTAGAGATTATGTATGCAAAAAATGAAAACTATAATAAATGCAAGTGAAGAAAATTTTTGATGCGCTAAAAATGGACACCAATGTTTGGTTATCCATGCTTGGGAAATTCCACTAGTACAACCCCTAATAGCTTGGTTGAATTTTATAAGAAAGAGATTTTTAAATGATCCTAATATGTTTTAAATGAGGATATGCATGCCTGAAACATGTATAAGATGCAAATGACTTAATGATCCAAAAATTTCGAGTAGAAAAAACTAAATTCTCAAACTAACGTGCGGTGGGATATTTACCTGAGCCAAACATCCCACTTTTTGCCTAATTTACAAAAACCGGACCTAACAGTCAAAGATCATCGTAAATGTCTTGATCGATTAATGATGTGTAACGGCTATAATTTTTGTTAGAAATAACTAATGGTTTGGGTGTCAACACATAGTTAAAAAGGTCTCATCCCCCCCTTTTTAGATGATTGCAAAACCTAATATATAAAAAAATTAAAGATATTAAATCCTTAAAAATCAAAGATACTTTTTGGTATTATCTCTCTCAGCATTTGTGCATTTCCATATTGGATATTCAATTTTTTTCAAATCCAAAATTGAGTTTTCACTCTCCCATTTATCTTGTCAACAAAATGAAAAAGCAAATTGATCACAACAACATGAAAATTTTAGAGTTTTTGTATGCAAAACGTTGAAAATTATAATAAATATAAGTGAAGAAAATTATTTCACCCACTAAAAATGAACACCAAAGATTTATTATCCATGTTTGGGAAATTCCACTAGTACAACCCCTAATAGCTTGGTGGAATTTTATTAGAAATAGATTTCTTATTGATCCTAACTTGTTTTAAATATGAATATGCATGCCTAAAACATGTTGAAGATGCAAATGACCAAATGATCCAAAAATTTCGAGGAGTAGAAAAAATTAAATTGTCAAGTTAAAGTGCGGTGTGATATTTACCAGAGCCAAACAACCACTTTTTGCCAATTTAACAAAAAGCGGACCAGACAATCATAGATCATCGTAAATGTCTTGATCGATTAATGATGTGTAACGGCCATAATTTTTGCTTGAAATGACTTAAGCTTTGGCAATCAACACTCCGTGAAAAAGGCCTCACCTCCCCTTTTCCGATGATTGCAAAACCTAATATTTAAAAAACTAAAATATTTAAAATCCTTAAAAATCATTAATACTTTTGAAATTATCTCTCTCAGAATTTGTGCATTTCTATATTGGATATTCAATTTTTTTTAAATTCAACTTGAGTTTTCACCATCCCATTTTTCTTGTAAACAAAACGAAAAAGCAAATAGATCACAACAAAATTAAAATTTTAGAGTTTTTGTATGCAAAAAAATTGACAACAATAATAAATGTAACTGAAGAAAATTATTTTACGCACTAAAAATGAACATTAAAATTTTTTTTATCCATGTTTGGGAAATTCCACTAGTACAACCCCTAATAGCTTGGTGGAATTTTATAAGAAAATGATTTCTAATTGATCCTAACATGTTTTAAATGTGGAAATGCATGCCTGAAACATGTTTAACAAGCAAATCACCTAGTGATCCAAAAATATTTTTGAGTAGAAAAAATTAAATTCTCAAGTTAACGTACAGTGGGATATTTACAAGAGCCAAAAACGTACTTTTTGCCAATTTTACAAAAAATGGACCGAATAATCATAGATCATCAGAAATGTTTTGATCGATTAATGAGGTGTAATGACTATAATTGTTTTTAGAAATGACTTAGGGTTTGGGAGCCAACACTCAGTTACAAAAGCCTCACTCCCACCCCTCTCCCCCTTCCTTTTCTGATGATTGCCAAACCAAATATATAAAAAACTAAAAGAGTTTACAATCCTTAAAAATCACAGATACTTGTTGGAATTATCTCTCTTTGCATTTGGGCATTTCCATTTTGGATGTTCAATTTTTTTCAAATCAAAACTTGAGTTTTCACTCTCCCATTTTTCTCGTAAATAAAAAGATAAGGCAAATAGATCACAAAAAAGTGAAAATTTTAGAGGTTATGTATATAAAAAATTGAAAACTATACTAAATGTAAGTGAAGAAAATTATTTCACACACTAAAAATGAACACCAAAGTTTTTTTATCCATGATTGGGAAATTCCACTAGTACAACTCCTAATAGCTTGGTGGAATTTTATAAGAAATAGATTTCTAATTGATCCTAACATGTTTTAAATGTGGATATGCATGCCTAAAACATGTTGAAGATGCAAATGACCTAATGATCCAAAAATTTTAAGGAGTAGAAAAAATTAAATTCTCAAATTAACGTGCGGTGAGATATTTACCAGAGCCAAACAGCCCACTTTTTGCCTATTTTACAAAAAACAAACCTAACAATTGTAGATCATCGTAAATTTTTTCATTGATTAATGATGTGTAACGGCTATAATTTTTGTTAGAATTGACTTATGGTTTGGGAGTCAACACTTAGTTAAAAATACCTCACACCCCACCCCCCCCCCCCCCCCCCCCCCCCCCCCCCCCCCCCCCCCCCCCAATGATTGCAAAACCTAATATATAAAAAATAAAAGAGTTTACAATCCTTAAAAATCACAGATACTGTTTGGAATTATCTCTCTCAACAATTGTCCATTTCTATTTTGGATGTTCAATTTGTTTTAAAATCCAAACTTGTGTTTTCACTCTCCTATTTTTCTTGTAAACAAAAAGATAAGATAAATATATCACAACAAAAAGAAAATTTTAGAGTTTTTGTATGCAAAAAATTGAAAACTATAATAAATTTAAGTGAAGAAAATTATTTCACGCACTAAAAATGAACATCAAAGTTTTGTTATCCATGTTTAGGAAACTCCACTAGTACAACCTTTAATAGCTTGGTGGAATTTTATTTGAAAGAGATTTCTAATTGATCCTAAGATGTTTTAAAGGTGGATTTGCATGCCTGAAACATGCGGTAGGATATTTACCAGTGCCAAACAATCCACTTTTTGCCTATTTCACAAATAGCGTACCTAACAATCATAAATCATCGTAAATGTTTTGTTTGGTTAATGATCTGTAACGGCTATAATTTTTGTTAGAAATGACTTGTGGTTTGGGAGTCAACACTCATTTAAAAATGCCTCACCCCCCCTTTTCCGATGATTGAAAAACCTAATATATTAAAAACTAAAAGATTTTACAATCTTTAGAAATCATAGATACTTTTTGGAATTATTTCTCTCAGCATTTGTGCATTTCCATTTTGGATGTTCAATTTTTGTTCAAATCCAAACTTTAGTTTTCTCTCCCCCATTTTTCTCGAAAACAAAAAGATAAGGCAATTTGATCACAACAAAATAAAAATTTTATGAGTTTATGTATGCAAAAAATTGAAAACTATCACAAATGTAAGTGAATAAAATTATTTCACACACTAAAAATGAGCACCAAAATGTGGTTATCCATATTTGGGAAAGTCCACTAGTACAACCACTAATAGCTTGGTGGAATTTTATATGAAAGAGATTTATAATTGATCCTAACATGTTTTAAATGTGGATATGCATGCCTGAAACATGTTAAAGATGCAAATGTCCTAATGATCCAAAAATTTCAAGTAGTAGAAAAAATTAAATTCTCAAGTTAACGTGCGGTGGAATGTTTATAAGAGCCAAACAACCAACTTTTTGCCTATTTTAAAAAACGGACCTGACAATCAAAGATCATCATAAATATTTTAATCGCTTAATGATGTGTAATGGTTATAATTTTTCTTAGAAATGACTTATGGTTTGGGAGTCAACACTCAATTAAAAATGTGTTGCACCCTCTTTTCCGATGATTGCGAAACATAATTTGTAAAAAACTAAAAGAGTTTACAATCCTTAAAAATCACAGATACTTTTTGGAATTATCTCACTCAGCATTTGTGCATTTCCATTTTGGATGTTCAATTTTTTTTCAAATCCATACTTGAGTTTGCACTCTCCCATTTTTCTTGTAAAAAAAAAAGATAAGGCAAATAGATCACAACAAAATGAAAATTTTAGAGTTTATGTATGCAAAAAAATAAAAACTATGGGGGGGTTAGTCGACAAACTAGAAATTTGATCTTCATATTTATCTTCATCTTCATCTTCATCTCATGCATCTACATGATCTTCATCATCAAAATGGGTGTTAGTTTGGTCAAGTTCATCTCCATCTTCATCTTCGAAATTTAAAACAATTTATTTTATTAATTATAAAAATGAGTTAATTAAACCAAATGTTTGAGTTAACAATATTTTAATAGCTACTATTAAATCACTAATACAATAGAGTAAATAAAAAGTAAATATGATTAATAAATAAATAAATATTATATTAATAACATAAGATAGATTTTTTACATGGTATTAATTACTAATATATTTTCACAAAATTTAAATTAATTAATTAATCAAATGCATACTTTAAACAAAAGTTTTTCCCGAAACAATAAATATTAAGTTTAATATAGTAATTAAATTGATAAAAAATAAGAATATAAATACATATACAAATTTATTAATAACCTAAAAGAAAGATTATTCAAATAACGAGTTCGTGCCATGGCAAGCTCCATTTAGATTTTAAAATAAAATAAAAACAAATCCCCCAAATAAACTATTATTATAATATCAAGTTATATTTTCTTTCTCATGTTCTATTCTTTCTTTGGGGGGATTACTAATTTAGTATGATTGAAATCGCCTTATTCGAATTCTTTTATAGGGATTCTATTATAGACATACAAAATTCTATAATAAATACTTTTAGTTTATAGGATTCTAGGGTTTGTTTAATAATGTGGATATTTTAAGGAATTGAGGTTAATATATTATAATTAAAATTATTATATTAAAAAAATAATTTTATATAGATCATGAATCCCATTTACGATTATAAATGAATGATCATGTCAAAATTTAAAATTTGATATTATTTTAATCATTTATATAATAAAATATATTAATATTATATTATACTATCCAAAATGATAACTTTAATTAAATTAGATGATTAAAATATGTTTTTGAAACATTAGTTTTATTTTGTTTAAATAATTATTCTAAAAACTTTCAAGGATCTTTTCACCCTCCACCAAAAAGAAAATGGAAAGGAGGAGAGGGGCACTAGGTGAAGGGGTTGGGGTGGAGAGGAAATTTTGATTTTAAGCCACAAGCTATGCCTAACCTTTGCAGATATAATGTTATTCTTCTATATCAGTCAACACCAATATATTCTGTTCAAAAACTTGTATTATCAATGACAAAATCTTGTGCTAAGTACATATAAAGATAGATACTCATACACATATATAAAAATATATATCAAGAACAAAACCACCCCTCCCAATTAATAGTATCACTAGTCACCATTTTTCAAGTTATACAATGAGAGAGAACAAATGTTGCAAAAGAAACTACAAAGGAGGATTCTAATGGACTCCAAATTGAACCAGTACTGAACCGTTGAGAAATGAGTTTACAAAATGAGATCACTACTCAACAGATAAAACATCTGTATCACGGATTATTTCCATTGTAGGAAGTATAATTGCAGCCACAGGATTTTGCTCAAGTCCAACTCCTTCATCAAAACAGTCTCTCAACCATTGCTTCTACCAGCATGCATGTCTGCAACAAAATTCATTTGAAAGCACAATTTTAAACCATCAATTTTTTTTTATATTTTCATGGCCTTGAGTTCAGCAAAACTTGTAATCAATGAAGAACAAGAACATTACTCTATGATTTGTTGTTTATTTAACTTCTCAAATAGAGGAAAAAGAAAAGCAAGAATCTCTTCACCACATGACAAAAACACCCGAATCTCCTCACCACATGGCAAAAATATTCCATAACATTTCAAAAATTTTCAACAACATTCAGTACTGCATTTGCACTACACAATGAGATAACACACACATCAAATCCAAATTCATTGAACACCCCTAGTAGAACCCCATATAACTTCGCAGTCACTATGAACTGTACCTTGTCAGTGGTGGGGGTCGGGTATTGTTGGCTAATGGACGCTCGTGTAGGCGACTCAGCATTGTATGAATTGGACTAAAAAACCCCAAATAAAACCTAAACCCTAAAACATCAAACCCTAAAGTCAAACCCTATCACCTACTAAACTCTAAACCCTAAACACTAATTCCATAACATAATACCTTAAACCTTAAAAGCCCTAAACCCTAAACCGTACACCATAATTCGAGACCCTAAACCCAAAAATCCCAAGAGCTTAAAAACACAAAACTCCCAAAACCTTAAAACCCCTAAACCCTATCACCTACTAAACTCTAAACCCTCAACACTAATTCCAGAACTTAATACCTTAAAAGCCCTAAACCTTAAACCCTAATCCCTACACCCTAATTCCATACCTTAAAAGCTCTAAAACCCTAAACCCCTAAACCTTAAAAACCATAATCCCTAAAATACTCTAAATCCTTAACTATAAACCTTAAACCCTAAAAATAATCCATACACGAATCAAGAATTTAGAATATAAACCGTAACCCTAAATCCCACAATAATGCACAAATAACCCCCAATTAGGCACTGAAATTTAAATCAAATAAAACACTAATTTAATGAAAAAAATAGAGTTTAGGCATACCTTCTGAAATTTGGGGAAAACCGAAGCCGAAGGGTCAAATCGATGCCGAATGGGGAAATCAATACCTAATCAAAGTGGAAATTAAGCAATCGATGCCCAAATATCCAAAATCGAAGAAAATCGAAATGGAAAAGGGGAAATCGCACGAAATCGGAAGCTATTTTCAGGGGAAAGGAGAATTTCCAGAGAGAGAAGGGAGTGGGAGGCCGAAAGGGAGAAGAGAGGGAGAAGACAGAGAAGAAAGGGAGGTCGGGAGGGATAAGAGAGAGAGAAGCGAGAGAGAGAGAGAGAGAGAGAGAAGAGAGGGAGTCACGGAGACGAGAGAGGGCAAGGCTGAGAGAAGACCGAGAGATGAGGCCGGAGATGAGAGGGAGCTGAGACGGTGGCTAGAGATGAAAATCCGATCGATTTTATGGCAGCAGCGACATCGGGGGCGCAGGTAGAGGAGAGAGGAAGTGCGGGAGAGAGGAATAAAAAATGAGAAATGACAACGCACGAGGGGGGAGGGGGGTGCGAGGAGAGAGAGGAGAAAAATCTAGCATCGCGTGTCCTTTAACTCAAAGAAGATCAAACAAGGCCTTCTTCGAGATGATGGAAATTAAACCATGGAGATGAAGGACCCCTTCATCCCTTGCATCGAGATGAAGCTTCATATGCGCTCCACTAACGACTTCAAGTGTTGAAGGGCTTTATGCGATGGAAGATCATCTCATCCTTCAAGTTGTCTAACCCCCCTATCATAAATGTAAGTGAAGAAAATTATTTCACACACAAAAAAATGGACACCAAGGTTTGGTTATCCATGTTTGGGAAATTTCACTAGTGCAACTCCTAATAACTTGTTGGAATTTTATAAGAAAGAAATTTCTAATTGATCCTATCATGTTTTAAATGTTGTGGATATGCATGCTTGAAACATGTTGAAGATGCAAATGAGCTAATGATCAGAAATTTCAAGGAGTAGAAAAAAATAAATTCTCAAGTTAACGTGCAGTTGGATAATTACTATAGAGCCAAACAACCTACTTTTTGCCTATATAAAAAAAAGAGGACCTAACAATCATAGATCATCGTAAATGTTTTGATCAGTTAATGATATGTAACGGCTATAATTTTTTTTAGAAATGACTTATGGTTTGGGAGCCAACACGCAGTTAAAAATGCCTCACCCCCCTTTTCCGATGATTGAAAAACCTAATATATAAAAAAATAAAAGAGTTTAAAATTCTTAGAAATCATAGATAATTTTTGGAATTATCTCTCTCTGCATTTGTCCATTTCCATTTTGGATTTTCAATTTTTTTTCAAATCCAAACTTGAGTTTTTACTCTCTCATTTTTCTCGTAAACAAAAAGATAAGGCAAATAGATCACAACAAAATGAAAATTTTAGAGTTTGTATATACAAAAAATTCAAAACTATAACAAATGTAAGAGAAGAAAATTATTTCATGCACTAAAAATGAACACCAATGTTTTTTATCCATGTTTGGGAAATTCCACTAGTACAACCCCAAATAGCTTGGTGGAATTTTATAAGAAAGAGATTTCTAATTGATCCTAACATGTTTTAAATGTAGATATGCATGCCTGAAATAATTTGAAGACCAAATGACCTAATGATCCAAAAATTTCAAGGAGTAGAAAAAATTAAATTCTCAAATTAACGTGCGGTGGGATATTTACTAGAGCCAAACAACCCATTTTTTGCCTAATTTACAAAAAGCAGACCTAACAATCATAGATCATTGTAAATGTTTTGATCAATTAATGATGTTTAACGGCTATAATTTTTGTTAAAAATGACTTATGGTTTTGAAGTCAACGATCAGTTAAAAATGCCTCACCCCCCCCCCCCCCCCCCCCCCCCCCCCTCCCCCTTTTCCAATGATTGCAAAAGCTAATATATAAAAAATCAAAGCATTTACAATCATTAAAAATATTACTAATACTGTTTGGAATTATTTCTCTCAATAATTGTGCATTTCCATTTTTTTATGTTCATTTTTGTTTCAAACCCAAACTTTAGTTTTCACACTCCCATTTTTCTCGTAAACAAAAAGATAAGGCAAATAGATCACAACAAAATGAAAATTTTAGAGGTTATGTATGCAAAAAATATAAAACTATAACAAATGTAAGTGAAAAAAATTATTTCATGCACTAAAAATGAACACCATAATTTTGTTATCCATGTTTGGGAAATTCTATTGTACTACCCCTAATAGCTTGGTGAAATTTTATAAGAAAGAGATTTCTACTTGTTTGTATGCCTGAAAAAAATTTAAAGATGCAAATGGCCTAATGATCCAAAAATTTTCATGGAGTAGAAAAAATTAAATTCTCAAGTTAACGTGCGGTGGGATATTTATCAGAGCCAAACAACCGAATTTTTGCCTATTTTACAAAAATGGACCTAACAATCATAGATCATCGTAAAATTTTTTATCGATTAATGATGTGTAACGGCTATAATTTTTATTAGAAATGACTTATAGTTATGGAGTCAACACTCAGTTAAACCCTTTTTCGATGATTTCAAAACCTACTATATATAAAAAAAAAGAGTTTACAATCCTTAAAAATCAGAGTTACTTTTTGGAATTATCTCACTCAACATTTGTGCTTTCCTTTTTGGATGTTCAATTTTTTTTTCAAATCCAAACTTGAGTTTTCACTTTCCCTTTTTTCTCTTAAACAAAATGATATGGAATATTGATCACAACAAAATTTTAGAGTTTATGTATGCAAAAAATTGAAAACTATAATAAATTTAAGTGAAGAAAATTATTTAACGAACTAAAAATGAACACGAAAGTTTATTTATCCCTATTTGGTAAATTTCACAAGTACAACCCCAAATAGCTTGGTGGAATTTTATATGAATGCCTCACCCCTCCTTTTCCGTTGATTGCAAAACCTAATATAAAATAAACTAAAAGAGTTTACAATCCTTAAAAATCACAGATACATTTTGGAATTATCTCTCTCGGAATTTGTGCATTTATGTTTTGGATGTTCAATTTTTTTTCAAATCCAAACTTGAGTTTTCACTCTCCCATTTTTCTCGTAAACAAAAAGAAAAGGCAAATAGATCACAAAAAAATGAAATTTTTTGAGTTTATGAATGCAAACAATTGAAAAATATAATAAATGAAAGTGAATAAAATTATGTCATGCACTAAAAATGGACACCAAAGTTTTGTTATCCATGTTTGGGAAATTTCACTAGTACAACCCCTAATAGCTTGGTGTAATTTTAAAAGAAAGACATTTCTAATTGATCCTAACATTTTTTAAAAGTTGTGGATATGCAGGCCTAGAACATGTTGAAGATGCAAATGACCTAATGATCCAAAATTCTCAAGGAGTAGAAAAAATTAAATTCTCAAGTTAACGTGTGGTGGAATATTTACCAGAGCCAAACAACCCACTTTTTCCTATTTTAAAAAAAGCAGACCTAACATTCATAGATCATCGTAAATGTTTTGATCGATTAATGTTGTGTAACGGCTATAATTTTTGTTAGAATTGACTTATGGTTTGGGAGTCAACACTGACTTAAAAATGTCTCGCCCCCCCTTTTCAGATGATTGTAAAACCTAACATTTAAAAAATAAAAGAGTTTACAATCCTTAAAAAATCCAGATAATGTTTGGAATTATCTCTCTCAACAATTGTGCATTTCTATTTTGGATGTTCAATTTTTTTTAGAATCCAAACTTGAGTTTTTAGTCTCCCCTTTTTCTCGTAATAAAAAAGATAAGGCAAATATATCACAACAAAATGAAAATTTTAGAGTTTATGTATGCAAAAAAATTTAAACAAGTAACAAATGTAAGTGAAAAAAATTATTTCACGTACTAAAAAAGAACACCAAAGTTTTGTTATCCATGTTTGGGAAATTCCACTAGTACAACCCCTAATAGCTTAGTGGAATTTTGATAAGAAAGAGATTTATAATTGATCCTAACATGTTTTAAATGTGGATATGCATGCCTGAAACATGTTGAAGATGCAAATGACCCAATGATCCAAAAATTTCAAAGAGTAGAAAAAATTAAATTCTCAAGTTAACATGCGGTGGGAAATTTACAAGAGCAAAACAACCCTCTTTTTGCATATTTTAGAAAAAGCGGACCTAACAATCATTGATCATCGTAATTTTTATGATCGATTAATGATGTGAAATGGCTATAATTTTTGTTAGAAATGACTTATGGTTTTGGAGTCAACACTCAGTTAAAAAAGTCCTCGCCCTCCCTTTTCCAATGATTGAAAAACCTAATATATAAAAAACTTAAAGAGTTTAAATTCCTTAAAAATCACACATATTTTTTGGAATTATCACTCTCGGCATTTGTGCATTTCCATTTTGGATGTTCAATTTTTTTTTCAAATCCGAACTAGAGCTTTCACTTTCCCATTTTTCTCTTAAACAAAATGATAAGGCAAATATATTACAAAAAAATAAAAATTTAAGAGTTTATGTTTGCAAAAAATTGAAAACTATAATAAATGTAAATGAAGAAAATTATTAAACGCACTAAAAATGAACACCAAAGGTTTGTTATCCATGTTTGGGAAATTCCACTAATACAACCCCAAATAGCTTGGTGGAATTTTCTAAGAAAGAGATTTCTAATTGATCCTAACATGTTTTAAATGTGGATATGCATGCCTGAAACATGTAGAAGATGCAAATGAAGTAACGATCCAAAAATTACAAGGAGCAGAAAAAATTAAATTCTCAAGTTAACGTTCTGTGGGATATTATCTAGAGCCAAAAAATTAACTTTCTCCTTATTTTACAAAAAGCGTACCTACCAATAAAAGATCTTCGTAAATGTTTTGATCTATTAATGATGTGTAATGGCTATAATTTTTTGTTGAAATGACTTATGGTTTGGGAGTCAACACTCAGTTAAAAATGCGTCACACCCCTTTTTCCGATGATTGCAAAACCTAATATATGAAAAACTAAAGTGGAATTTTATAAGAAAGAGTTTTCTAATTGATCCTAACATGTTTTAAATGTGTTGGATAGGCATGACTAAAACATGTTGAACATGCAAATGACCTAATGATTCAAAAATTTCGAGGAGAAGAAAAAATTGTATTCTCAAGTTAACGTGCGGTGGTATATTTACTAGAGCCAACAACCCTCTTTGTGCCTATTTTACAAAAAGCGGACCTAAAAATCATACGACATCATAAATGTTTGGATCGATTAATGATGTGTAACGGCTTTAATTTTTTTAGAAATGACTTATGATTTGGGAGTCAAATCTAAGTTACAAATGGCTCGCCCCGACTCTACCAATGATTGCAAATCCCAATATATAAAAAACTAAAAGATTTTACAATTCTTAAATATCATAGATACCTTTTAAAATTATCTCTCTCAGCATTTGGGAATTTCCATTTTGGATTTTCAAACTTTTTTCAAATCCAAACTTGAGTTTTCACTCTCCGATTTTTTACGTAAACAAAAAGATAAGGCAAATAGATCACTAAAAAAATGAAAATTTTAAAGTTTATGAATGCAAAACATTGAAAACTATAATAAATGTAAGTGAAGAAAATTACTTCAAGCTAAAAAAGAACACCAAGCTTTTGTTATCCATGTTTGGGAAATTCCACTAGTACAACCCCTAATAGCTTGTTGGAATTTTATAAGAAAGAGATTTCGATTTGATCCTAACATGTTTTAAATGAGGTGGATATACATGCCTGAAACATGAGTAAGATGTAAATGACCTAATGGTTCAAAAATTTCAAGAGTAGAAAAAATTAAATTCTCAAGTTAATGTGCGGTGGGATATTTACAAGAGCCAGACAACCCTCTTTGTGCCTATTTTACAAAACGCGGACCTAAAAATCTTAGAAGAATGTAAATATTTGGATCAATTAATGATGCTAAATGGCCTTAATTTTGTTAGAAATGACTTATGGTTTGGCAGTCAACACTCATTTAAAAATGTCCCCCCCCCCCCTCTTTCTAAGATTGCAAAACCCAATATATGAAAATCTAATACAGTTTACTATCCTTAAAATTTACAGATACCTTTTGGAATTATCTCTCTCAGCTTTTGCCCATTTCCATTTTGGATATTAAATTTTTTTTTAAATCCAAACTTAAGTTTTCTCTCTCCCATCTTTCTCGTAAACAAAAAGATAAGGCATATAGATCATAAAAAAATGAAAATTTTACAGTTTATGTATGCAAAAAATTTAAAACTATAATAAATGTAAGAGAAGAAAATTATTTCACGCACTAAAAATGAACACCAAAGTTTTGTTATCCATGTTTGGGAAATTCCACTTGTACAACCCCTAATAGCTTGGTCGAACTTTATAAGAAAGAGATTTCTAATTGATCCTAACATGTTGTCAATGTAGTGGATATGCATGCCTGAAACATGCTGAAGATGGAAATGACCTAATGATCCAAAAATATCAAGGAGTAGAAAAAATTAAATTCCCAAGTTAACGTGAGGTGGGATATTTACCAAAGCCAAACAACCCACTTTTTGCTTATTTTACAAAAAACAGATCTAACAATCATAGATCATTGTAAATTTTTTGATCGATTAATGATGTGTAACGCCTATAATTTTTGTTAGAAGTGATTTTTGGTTCGGGAGTCAACAGTCAGTTAAAACTCCTCACCCCAACTCTTCCAATAACTGCAAAACCCTATATATAAAATCGAAACGAGTTTACAATCCTTAAAAATCACAGATAGTTTTTGGAATTATCTCTCTTAGCATATGTGCATTTCCATTTTGGATGTTAAATTTTTTACAAATCCAAACTTGGAGTTTTGTCTCTCTCTTTTTTTCTCGTAAACAAAAAGACAAGGAAAATAGATCACAACAAAATGAAAATTTTTGAGTTTATGTATGCAAAAAGTTGAAAACTATAATAAATGTAAGTGAAGAAACTTATTTCGTGCACTAAAAATGAACACCAAAGTTTTGTTATCCTTGTTTGGGAAATTCCACTTGTACAACCCCTAATAGCTTGGTCGAATTTTATAAGAAAAATATTTCCAATTGATCCTAACATGTTGTCAATGTGGTGGATACGCATGCCCAAAACATGTTGAAGATGCAAATGACTTAATGATCCAAAAATTTCAAGGAGTAGAAAAAATTAAACTCCCAAGTTAATGTGAGGTAGGATATTTACCATAGCCAAACAACCCACTTTTTGCTTATTTTTCAAAAAATGGACCTAACAATCATAGATCATTGTAAATGTTTTATTGATTAATGATGTTTAACGGCTATAATTTTTGTTAGAAGTGACTTATGGTTTGGGAGTCAACACTCAGTTAAAAATCCTCGCCCCAATATTTCGATAATTGCAAAACCCTATATATAAAAACTAAAAGAGTTTAGAATCCTTAAAAATCACAGATCCTTTTTGAAATTTTCTCTGTCAGCATTTGTGAATTTCCATTTTGGATGTTCAATTTTTTTTCAAATCCAAACTTGAGTTTTCACTCTCCCATTTTTTTCGTAAACAAAAAGATAATGAAAATAGATCACAAAAAAATGAAAATTTTTGAGTTTATATATGCAAAAAATTGAAAACTATAATAAATGTAAGTGAAGATTATTTTACGCACTAAAATGAACACCTAACTTTTGTTATCCATGTTTGGGAAATTCTACTAGTACAACCCCTAATAGCTTGGTGGAATTTTATAAGAAAGAGATTTCTAATTGATTCTAACATGTTTTAAATGAGGTGGATATGCATGCCTAAAACATGTTGAAGATGCAAATGACCTTACGATCCAAAAATTTCAAGGTGTAGAAAAAACTAAATTCTTAAGTTTACATCGGGTGGGATATTTACTAGAACCAAACAACCCACTTTTTCCTTATTTTACAAAAAGCGGACTTAAAAATCATAGATCATCGTAAATTTTTTGGTTGATTAATGATGTGTAACGGCTATAATTTTGTTAGAAATGACTTATGGTTTGGAAGTCAACACATATATAAAAATGAATCCCCCCACCCACCCCCCCCCCCCCCCCCCCCCCCCCCCTTCTCTTCCAATGATTGCAAAACCCAATATATGAATAACTAAAAGATTTTACATTCCTTAAAAATCACAGATAGTTTTTTGAATTGTCTCTCCCAGCATTTGTGCATTTTCATTTTGGATGTTAAATTTTTTTTCAAATTCAAACTTGAGTTTGCACTCACCCATTTTTCTCGTAAACAAAAAGATCAGGCAAATAGATCACAAAAAAATGAAAATCTTAGACTTTATGTTTGCAAAAAATTCAAATCTCAAGTTAACGTGCGGTGGGATATTTACCAGAGCCAAACAACCCACTTTTTGCCTATTTTACACAAAGCGGACCTAACAATCATTGATCATAGTAAATGTTTTGATCGGTTAATGATGTGTAATGCCTATAATTTTTGTTAGAAATGACTTATGGTTTGGGAGTCAACACTCAGTTAAAAATGCCTCGCCACCCCACCACCCCCCCCCCCCCCCCCCCCCCCCTCTTCCGATTATTGCAAAACCCAATATATAAACACCTAAAAGAGTTTACAATCCGTAGAAATCATAGATACTTATTGGAATTATCTCTCTCAGCATTTCTGAATTTCCATTGTAGATGTTCAATTTGTTTTCTAATCCAAACTTGAGTTTTCAGTCTCCCATTGTTCTCGTAAACAAAACGATAAGGCAAATAGATAACAACAAAATGAAAATTTTAGAGTTTATGTATGGAAAAAATTAAAAACTATAATAAATGTAAGTGAAGAAAAGTATTTCACGCACTAAAAATGAACACCAAAGTTTTGTTATCCATATTTGGGAAATTCCACTAGTACAACCCCTAATAGCTTGCTAGAATTTGATAAGAAAGGGATTTCTAGTTGATCTTAAGATGTTTTAAATGTGGTAGATATGCATGCGTGAAACATGTTGATGACGCAAATGACCTAAAGATCAAAAAATTTCAAGAAGGAGAAAAAATTAAATTCTCAAATTAAAGTGCGGTGGAATATTTACCAGAGCCAAACAACCCATTTTTTTCCTATTTAACACAAAGCGGACCTAACAATCATAGATCATCGTAAATATTTTGATCGATTAATGATGTGTAACGGCTATAATTTATGTTAGAAATGACTTATGGTTTGGGAGTCAACACAAAGTTAAAAATTCCTCGCCCCCCTCTTCCGATGATTGCAAAACCCAGTGTATAAAAAAATAAAAGTGTTTACAATCCTTAAAAATCACTGATACTTTTTGGAATTATCTCTCTCAGCATTTGTGCATTTCCATTTTGGATGTTCAATTTTTTTTCATATCCAAACTTGAGTTTTCACTCTCCCATTTTTCTCGTAAACGAAAAGATACGGTACATAGATCACAACAAAATGAAAATTTTAGAGTTTATGTATGCAAAAAATTGAAAACTACAATATAGTAAGTGAAGAAAATTATTTCACGCACTAAAAATGAACACAAAAGTTTTGTTATCCATGTTTGGGAAATTCCACTAGTACAACCCCTAATTGCCTTCTGGAATTTTATCCAAAATAGATTTCTAATTGATCCTAACATGAATTAAATGTTTTGGAGAAGCATGTCGGAAACATGTTGATGATCCAAATGACCTAATGATCCAAAAATTTCAAGGAGTAGAAAAATTAAATTGTTAAGTTAACGTGCGGTGGGATATTTACCAGAGCCAAACAACCAATTTTTGCCTACTTTACAAAAGGCGGACCTAACAATCATAGATCATCGAAAAATTTTTGATCGATTAATGATGTGTAATGGCTACAATTTTGGATGGAAATGACGTATGGTTTGGGAGTCAACACTCTATTAAAAATGCCTTGCCCCCCTCTTCTGATGATTGCCAAACCCAATATATAAAAAACTAAAAGAGTTTAAAATCCTTAAAAATCACAAATACTTATTGGAATTATCCCTCTCAAAATTTGTGCGTTTCCATTTTTGGATGATCAGGTTTTTTTCAAATCCAAACTTGAGTTTTCACTCTCTCATTTTTCTCATAAAGAAAAAGAAAAGGCAAAAAGATCACAACAAAATGAAAATTTTAGAGTTTTTGTATGTAAAATATTGAAAACTATAATAATTGTATGTGAAGAAAATTATTTCATGCACTAAAAATGAACACCAAAGTTTTGTTATCTATGTTTGGGAAATTCAACAAGTACAACCCCTAATAGCTTGTAGGAATTTTATAAGAAAGAGATTTCCAATTGAACCTAACATGTTTTAAATGCGGTAGATATGCATGCCTAAAATATGTTCAAGATGCAAATGACTTATAGATCAAAAAATTTGAAGGAGTAAAAAAAAATTAAATTCTCAAGTTAACATGCGGTAGGATATTTACCAGAGCCAAACAACCCACTTTTTGCCGATTTTACACAAAGCGGACCTAACAATCATAGATCATCGTAAATGTTTTGATCAATTAATGATGTGGAACGGCTATAACTTTAGTTAGAAATGACTTATGGTTTAATAGTCAACACTCAGTTAAAAATGCCTCACCCCCCTCTTCCGATGATTGTAAAACCCAATATATAAAAAACTAAAAGAGTTAACCATCATTAAAAATCACAGATACTTTTTGAAATTATCTCTCTACGCATTTGTGCATTTCCATTTTGGATGTTCAATTTTTTTTAAAATCCAAACTTGAGTTTCCACTCTCCCATTTTTCTCATCAACGAAAAGATAAGGCAAATAGATCACAAAAAAATGAAATTTTTAGAGTTTATGTATGGAAAAAATTGAAAACTAAAATAAATTTAAGTGAATAAAATTATTTCACGTACTAAAAATGAACACCAAAGTTTTGATATCCATGTTTAGGAAATTCCACTAGTACAACCCCTAATAGCTTGGTGGAATTATATAAGGAAGAGATTTCTAATTTATCCTAACATGTTTTAAAAGTAGTGGATATGCATGCCTAAAACATGTTGAAGATGCAAATGACCTAATGATCAAAAAAATTTCAAGGAGTAGAAAATATTAAATTCTCAAGTTAACGTGCGGTGGGATATTTACAAAAGCCAAAGAACCCACATTTATCCTATTTTAAAAAAAGCGGACCTAACAAATATAGATCATCGTAAATGGTTTGATCGATTAATGATGTGTAATGGCTATAATATTTTTTAAAAGTGACTTATGGTTTGGGAGCCGACACTCAGTTAAAACTGCCTCACCGCCCCTCTTTCGATGATTGCAAAACCCAATATATAAAAAACTAAAAGAGTTTAAATTCCTTAAAAATCATAGATACTATATGGAATTATATCTCTCAGCATTTGGGCATATCCATTTTGGATGTTCAATTTTTTTTCAAATCCAAACTTGAGTTTTCACTTTCCCATCTTTCTCGTAATAAAAAATTTAAGGCAAATAATTCACAACATAATGAAAATTTTAGAGTTTATGTATGCAAAAAATTGAAACCAATAATAAATGTAAGTGACGACAATTATTTCACGTACTAGAAATGAACACCAAAGTTTTGTTATCCATGTTAGGGAAATTCCACTAGTACAGCCCCTAATAACTTGGCGGAACTTAATAAGAATGAGATTTCTAATTGATCCTAACATGTTTTAAATGTGGTGGATATGCATGCCTGAAACAAGTTGAAGATGCAAATGACCTAATAATCAAAAAAATTCAAGGCGTAGAAAAAACTAAATTCTCAAGTAAACGTGCGGTGGGATATTTACAAGAGCCAAATAACCAACTTTTTGCCTATTTTTAAAAAAGCGGACGTAACAATCAAAGATCATTGTAAATGTTTTGATCGATTAATGAAGTGTAATGGCTATAATTTTTGATAGAAATGACTTAGGGTTTGGGAGTCAACACTAAGTTAAAATGCCTTGCGCCCCCACCAACCCCCCCCCCCCCCCCCCCCCGCCCCTCTCCTTCTGCCGATGATTGCAAAACCCAATATATAAAAAACTAAAAGAGTTTACAACCCTTCAAAATAAAAGATACTTTTTGGAATTATCTCTCTCAGCATTTGTGAATTTCCATTTTGGATCTTCAATTTCTTTCAAATCCAAACTTGAGTTTTCAATCTCCTATTTTTCTTGTAAACAAAAAGATAAGGCAAATAGATCACAACAAAATAAAAATTTTAGAGTTTATGTATGCAAAAAATTGAAAACTAAAAATGAACTAAAAGTGGACCTAACAACCATAGATCATTGTAAATGTTTTGGTCGATTAATGATGTGTAACGGCTATATTTTTTGTTAGAAATGACTTATGGTTTGGGAGTCAACACTCAGTTAAAAATACTTCGCCCCCACTTCCGATGATCGCAAAACCCAATATATAAAAAACTAAAAATGTTTTCTTTCCTTAAAAATCACAAATACTTTTTGGAATTATCTCTCTCAGTTTTTTTGCATTTCCATTTTGGATGTTCAATTTTTTTTCAAATCCAAACTTGAGTTTTCGTTCTCCCATTTTTCTCGTAAACAAAAAGAAAGCCAAATAGAACACAAAAAAATGAAAATTTTAGAATTTATGTATGCAAAAAATATAAATGTAAGTCAAGAAAATTATTTCACGCACTAAAAATGAACACCAAAGTTTTGTTATCCATGTTTCGAAAATTCCACTAGTACAACCCCTAATAGCTTGGTGGAATTTTATAAGATAGAAATTTCTAAATGATCCTCACATGTTTGAAATGTGGTGGATATGCATGCCTGAAACATGTTGCAGATGGAAATGACCTAATGATGCAAAAATTTGGAGTAGAAAAAATTAAATTCTCAAGTTAACGTGCGGTGGGATATTTACCAGAGCCAAACAACCCACTTTTTGCTTATTTTACAAAAAGTGGACCTAACAATCATAGATCATCATAAATGTTTTGATCGATTAACGATGCGGAACAACTATAATTTTTTTTAGAAATGACTTATTGTTAGGGAGTCAACACTCAGTTAAAAATGCCTCGTCCCACCTCTTCCAATGATTGCAAAACCCAATATATAAAAAACTAATAGAGTTTAGAATCATTAAAAATCATAGATACTTTTTGGAATTATCTCTCTCAGCATTTGTGCATTTCTTTAGGATGTTCAATTTTTTTCAAATCCAAATTTGAGTTTTCACTCTCCCATTTTCAAGTAAACAAAAAGATAAGACAAATAGATCCCAACAAAATGAAAATTTTAGAGTTTATTTATGCAAAAAATTGAAAACTATAATAAATTTAAGTGAAGAAAATTATTTCCCGCACTAAAAATGAACACCTATGTTTTCTTGTCCATGTTTGGGAAATTCCACTAGTACAACCCTTAATAACTTGGTGGAACTTTATAAGAATGAGATTTATAATTGATCCTAACATGTTTTAAATGTGGTAGATATGCATTCCTGATACATGTTGAAGATGGAAATGACCTAATGATTCAAAAATTTCAAGAACAAGAAAAAATTGTATTATGAAGTTAACATGTGGTGGGATATTTACAAGAGCGAAACAACCCACTTTTTGCCTATTTTACAATAAGCGGACCTAACAATCACAGATCATCGTAAATTTTTTGATCGATTAATGATATGTAACGACTATAATTTTTGGTAGAAATGACTTACGGTTTGGGAGTCAAGACTCAGTTAAAAATGCCTCGCCCCCCTCTTTCGATCATTTCAAAACCCAATATTTAAAAAACTAAAAGTGTTTACAACCCATAAAAATCATAGATACTTTTTGGAATTATCTCTCTCATCATTTGTGCATTTCCATTTTGGATGTTCACTTTTTTTTCAAATCCAAACTTGAGTTTTCACACTCCATTTTTTTCTCGTAACTAAAAGATAAGGCAAATAAATCACATCAAAATGAAAATTTTAGAGTTTATATATGCAAAAAATAGAAAAATTAGATAAATTTAAGTGAATAAAATTATTTCACGCACTAAAAATTAACACCAAAGTTTTATTATCCACGTTTGGGAAATTCCACTAGTACAACCCCTAATAGCTTGGTGGAATTTTATACGAAAGAAACTTCTAATTGATCCTACAATGCTTTAAATGTGGTGATTATGCATGTCTGAAACATGTGAAAGATGCAAATGACCTAATGATCCAAAAATTAAACTCTCAAGTTAACAGGCTGTGGGATATTTACCTGAGCCAAACAACCCACTTTTTGCCTATTTTACAAAAAGCTGACTAACAAACATAGATCATCGTAAATGTTTTGATTGATTAATGATGTGTAACGGCTATAATTTTTGTTAGAAATGACTTATGGTAAGGGAGTCAACACTCAGTTAAAAATGCCTCGCCCACCCTCTTCCGATGATTGCGAAACCCAATATATAAAAAATTAAAAGAGTTTATAATCCTTAAAAATCACAGATGCTTTTTGGAATTATCTCTGTCAGCATTTGTGCATTTCTATTTTAGAAGTTCAATTTTTTTTCAAATCCTAACTTGAGTTTTCACTCTCCCATTTTTCTCGAAAATAAATAGATAAGGCAAATTGATTACAACAAAATGAAAATTTTAGAGTTTATTTATGCAAAAATTTGAAAACTACAATAAATATAAGTGAAGAAAATTATTTCATGGACTTAAAATGAACACCAAAGTTTTGTTATCCATGTTTGGGAAATTCCACTAGTACAACCCCTAATAGCTTGCTGGAATTTTATAAGAAAGAGATTTCTAATTGAACCTAACATGTTTAAAATGTGGTAGATATGCATGCCTAAAACATGTTCAAGATGCAAATGACCAAAAGATCAAAAAATTTCGAGTACAAAATATTAAATTCTCAAGTTAATGTGCGGTGGGATATTTACCAGAGCCAAACAACCCACTTTTTGTCGATTTTGCACAAAGTGGATGTAACAATCATAGATCATCGTAAATGTTTTGATCAATTAAAGATGTGTAACGGCTATAGTTTTTGTTAGAAATGACTTATGATTTGGGATCAACACTCTATTAAAAATGCCTCGCCCCCCTCTTTCGATGATTGAAAAACCCAATATCTAAAAAACTATGAGAGTTTACGATCCTTAAAAACCACAGATAATTTTTGGAATTATCTCTCTCTGCATTTGTGCATTTCCATTTTGGATGTTCATTTTTTTCCAAATCCAAACTTGAGTATCCCCTCTCCCATTTTTCTTGTAAACAAAAGATAAGACAAATAGATAACAACAAAATAAATATTTTAGAGTTCATGTGTGGAAAAAATAGAAAACTAAAATAAATGTAAGTGAATAAAATTATTTCAAGCACTAAAAATGAACACAAAAGTTTTGATATCCATGCTTGGGAAAATCCACTAGTACAACCCCTGATAGCTTGGTGGAATTTTATAAGAAAGAGATTTCTAATTGATCCTAACATGTTTTAAATGTGGTGGATATGCATGCCTGAAATATGTTGAAGATGCAAATAACCTAATGATCCAAAAATTTCAAAGAGTAGAAAAAACTAAATGCTAAAGTTAACGTGTCGTGGGATATTTACGAATCGCAAACAACCCTCTTTTTCCATATATTACAAAAAATGGACCTAACAATAATATATCATCGTAAATGTTTCGATCGATTAATGATGAGTAGCGACTATAATTTTTGTTAGAAATGACCTAAGGATTGGGAGTCTACACTCAGTTAAAAATGCTTCACAGTCCATCTTCCGATGATTGCAAAACCCAATATATAAAAAACTAAAAGAGTTTAAAATCCTTAAAAATAACAGATACTTTTTGGAATTATATCTCTCAGCATTAGTGCATTTCCATTTTGGATGTTCAATTTTTTTTCAAATCCAAACTTGAGTTTTCACTCTCAAATTTTTCTCGTAAAAAAAATTAAAGTCAAAAAATTCGAAAAAAAATGAAAATTTTAGAGTTTATGTATGCAAAAAAATTGAAAACTATAATAAATGTAAGTGACGACAATTATTTCACGCACTAAAAATGAATACCAAAGTTTTGTTATCCATGTTTGGGAAATTCCACTAGTAGAACATCTAATAACTTGGTGGAACTTTATAAGAATGAGATCTCTAATTGATCCTAATATGTTTTAAATGTGGTGGATATGCATGCTTGAAACATGTTGAAGATACAAATGACATAATGATTAAAAAATTTCGAGTAGAAAATATTAAATTCTCAAGTTAACATGCGGTGGGAAACTTATCTGAGCCAAACAACCTACTTTTTGCCTATTTTACAAAAAGCGGACCTAACAATCATAGATCATCGTAAATTTTTTGATCGATTCATGATGTGTAATGGCTATAATTTTTGTTAGAAATGACTTATGGATAGGGAGTCAACACTCAGTTAAAAATGCTTTGCCCCCATATTCCGATCATTGCAAAACCCAATATATAAAAAAATAAAAGAGTTTACATTCCTAAAAATTTGCATATACTTTTTGGAATTATCTCTCTCAGTATTTGTGTATTTTTTGTCGATTTTACACAACGCGGATGTAACAATTATAAATCATCATAAATGTTATGATCGATTAAAGATGTGTTACGGCTACAATTTTTGTTAGAAATGACTTATGGTTTGGGATCAACACTCTGTTGAAAATGCCTCGCCCCCCTCTTCCGATGATTGAAAAACCCAATATCTAAAAAACTAAGAGAGTTTACAATCCTTAAAAATCACAGATACTTTTTAGAATTATTTCTCTCAGCATTTGTGCATTTGCATTTTGGATGTTCAATTTTTTTCCAAATCCAAACTTGAGGTTTCACTCTCCCATTTTTCTCGTAAACAAAAAGATAAGGCAATGAGATAACAACAAAATAAAAATTTTAGATTTTATGTATGGAAAAAATTGAAAACTAAAATAAATGTAAGTGAATAAAATTATTTCATGCACTAAAAATGAACACAAAAGTTTTGATATCCATGTTTGGGAAATTTCAAGTTAACGTGCGGTGGGATATTTACATGAGCCAAACAACCCACTTTTTGCCTATTTTACAAATATCAGACCTAACAGTCATAGATCATCGTAAATTTTTTGGTTGATTAATGATGTGTAACGACTATAATTTTTTATAGAAATGACTTACGGTAATGGAGTCAACACAGTTAAAAATGCCTCGCCCCCCCACTTCCGATGATTGCAAAACCCAATATATAAAAAACTAAAAAAGTTTACTTTCCTTAAAAATCACATATACTTTTTGGAATTATCTCTCTCATCTTTTGTGCATTTCCATTTTGGATATTCAATTTTTTTTCAAATCCAAACGAGTTTTTGCTCTCCAATTTTTCTCAAAAACAAAAAGAAAGGCAAATAGATCACAACAAATTGAAAATTTTAGAATTTATGTATGCAAAAAATAAAAATGTAAGTTAAGAAAATTATTTCATGCACTAAAAATGAACACTAAAGTTTTGTTATCCATGTTTCGAAAATTCCACTAGTACAACCCCTAATAGCTTGGTAGAATTTTATAAGAAAGAAATTTCTAAATGATCCTAACATGTTTGAAATGTGGTGGATATGCATGCCTGAAACATGTTGTAGATGCAAATGACCTAATGATCCAAAAATTTGAAGCAGAAGAAAAAAAAAAATTCTCAAGTTAACGTGCGGTGGGATATTTACGAGAGCCAAACAACCCACTTTTTGCCTATTTTACAAAAAGCGGATCTAACAATCATACATCATCATAAAAGTTTTGACCGATTAACGATGTGGAATAGCTATAAAAAATTTTTAAATGACTTATGGTTGCGGAGTCAACACACAATTAAGAATGCCTCGTCCCCACTCTTCCAAAGATTGCAAAACCCTATACATAAAAAAATAATAGAGTTTAGAACCCTTAAAAACCACAGATACTTTTTGGAATTATCTCTCTCAGCATTTGTGCATTTCTTTTGGATGTTCAATTTTTTTTCAAATCCAAACTTGAGTTTTCACTCTCTCATTTTTCTAGTAAACAAAAACATAAGGCAAATAGATCACAATAAAATGAAAATTTTAGAGTTTATGTATGCAAGAAATTGAAAACTATACTAAATGTTAGTGAAGAAAATTATTTTCCGCACTAAAAATGAACACCAAAGTTTTGTTATCCATGTTTGGGTAATTCCACTAGTACAACCCCTAATAACTTGGTGGAACTTTATAAGAAAGAGATTTCTAATTGATCCAAACATGTTTTAAATGTGGTGGATATGCATGCCTGAAACATTTGCAGATGCAAATGACCTAATGATCCAAAAATTAAACTCTCAAGTTAACGTACGATGGGATTTTTACCTGAGTCAAACAACCCACTTTTTCCCTATTTTAAAAAAAGCAGACCTAACAATCATAGATCATTGTAAATGTTTTGATTGATTCATGGTGTTTAATGGCTATAATTTTTGTAAGAAATGACTTATGGTAATGGAGTCAACACTCAGTTAAAAATGCCGCGCCCACCCTCTTCCGATGATTGCAAAACCCAATATATATAAAAATAAAAGAGTTGACAATCCTAAAAAATCATAGATGCTTTTCGGAATTATCTCTCTCAGCATTTGTGCATTTCCATTTTGGATGTCCAATTTTTTTTCAAATCCTAACTTCATTTTTGACTCTCCCATTTTTCTCATAAATAAAAAGATAAGGCAAATTGATCACAACAAAATAAAAATTTTAGAGTTTTTTATGCAAAAAACGAAAAACTACAATAATTGTAAGTGAATAAAATTATTTCATGCACTTAAAATGAAAACCAAAGTTTTGTTATCCATGTTGGGGAAATTCCCCTAGTACAACCCCTAAAAGCTTGCTGGAATTTTAAAAGAAAGAGATTTAAGTGAACCTAACATGTTATAAATGTGGTAGATATGCATGCCTAAAACATGTTCAAGATGCAAATGACCTTCAGATCAAAAATTTTCAAGGAGTAAAAAAAATTAAATTCTCAAGTTAATGTACGGTGGGATATTTATCAGAGCCAAACAACGAAAGTTTTGCCGATTTTACACAAAGCGGACCTAAGAATCATAGATCATCGTAAATATTTATATCGATTAATGATGTGTAACGGCTATAATTTTTGTTAGAAATGACTTATGGTTTGGGAGTCAACACTTTGTTAAAAATGCCTCGCCCCCCACTTCCGATGATTACAAAACCCAATTTATAAAAAAACTAAAAGATTTTATAATCCTTAAAAATCACATATACTTTCTGGAATTATCTCTCTCAACATTTTGTGCATTTCCATTTTGGATGTTCAATTTTTTTTCAAATCCAAACTTGAGTTTTCACTCTCCAATTTTTCTCGTAAACCAAAAGATAAAGCAAATAGATCACAAGAAAAAGAAATTTTTTGAGTTTATGTATGGAAAAAATTAAAAAATAAAAAATATTTAAGTGAATAAAATTATTTCACGCACTAAAAAGGAACACCAAAGTTTTGATATCCATGTTTGGGAAATTCCACTAGTACAACCCCTAATAGCTTGGTGGAATTTTATAAGAAAGAGATTTCTAATTGATCCATTTCAATTTTGGATGTTCAATGTTTTTTCAAATCCAAACTTGAGTTTTTACTCTCCTACTTTTCCCTAAACCAAAAAGATAAGGCAAATAGATCACAACAAAATGAAAATTTTAGAGTTTATGTATGCGAAAAATTGAAAACAATAATAAATTTAAGTGAAGACAATTTTTTGACGCACTAAAAATGAACACCAAAGCTTTGTTATCCTCGTTTGGGAAATTCCAAAAGTACAACCCCTAATAACTCAGTAGAACTTTATAAGAAAGAGATTTCTAATTGATCCTAACATGTTTTAAATGTTGTGGATATGCATGCCTGAACCATGTTGAAGATGCAAATGACCTAATGATCCAAAAATTTCAACGAGTAGATAAATTAAATTCTCAATTTAACGTGCTGTGGGATATTTACCAGAGACAAACAACCCACTTTTTTCCATTTTACAAAAAGCTGACCTAACAATCATAGATCATCGTAAATGTTTTGATCGATTCATGACGTGTAACAGCTATAATTTTTGTTTGAAATGACTTATGGTTAGGGAGTCAACACCGAGTTAAAAATACCTTGCTCCCTTCTTCTGATGATTGCAAAACCCAATATATAAAAAACTTAAAGAGTTTACATTCCTAAAAAATCAGAGATACATTTTGGAATTATCTCTCTCAGCATTTGTGCATTTCAATTTTGGATGTTCAATTTTTTTTCAAATCCACACTTGAGTTTTCACTCTCCCATTTTTCTCATAAACAAAAAGATCAGGCAAATAGATCACAACAAAATGAAAACTTTGGAGTTTTTTATGCAAAAAATTGAAAACAATAATAAATGTAAGTGAAGAAAAATATTTCACGCACTAAAAATGAACACCAAAGTTTTGTTATCAATGTTTGGGAAATTTCACTAGTAAACCCCTAATAGCTTGGTGGAATTTTATAAGAAAGAAATTTCTAACTGATCCTAACATGTGTTAAATGTTGAGAATATGCTTTCCTGAAACATGTTGAAGATGCAAATGCCCTAATGATCTAAAAATTTGAAGGAGTAGAAAAAATTAAACTCTCAAGTTAACGTGCGGTGGGATATTTACCTGAGCCAAACAACCCACGTTTTGCCTATTTTACAAAAAGCAGACCGAACAATCTTGGATCATCATAAATGTTTTGATTGATTGATGATGTGTAATGGCTATAATTTTTGTTAGAAATGACTTATGGTAAGGGAGTCAACACTCAATTAAAAATACCTCGCCCACTCTCTTCCAATGATTGCAAAACCCAATAAATAAAAAAATAAATGCGTTTACAATCCTTAAAAATCACTGATATTTTTTGGAATTATCTCTCTCACCATTTGTGCATTTCCATTTTGGATGTTCAATTTTTTTTCAAATACTAACTTGAGTTTTCATTCCCCCATTTTTCTCGTAAATAAAAAGATAATGCAAATTGATCGCAACAAAATGAAAATTTAAGAGTTTATTTATGCAAAAAATTTAAAACTACAATAAATGTAAGTGAAGAAAATTATTTCATGCACTTAAAATCAACACCAAAGTTTTGTTATCCATGTTTGGGAAATTCCACTAGTGCAACACCTAATAGCTTGCTGGAATTTTATATGAAAGAGATTTCAAAGTGAACCTATCATGTTTTAAATGTGGTAGATATGCATGCCTAAAACATGTTAAAGATGCAAATGACCTAACTATCAAAACATTAGGAGTCAAAAACATTAAATTCTCAAGTTAATGTGCGGTGGGATATTTACCTAAGCCAATCAACCCACTTTTTGCCGATTTTACACAAAGCGGACCTAACAATCATAGATCATCGTAATTGTTTTGATCGATTAATGATGTGTAACAGCTAGAATTGTTTTTCTAAATGACTCATGGTTTGGGAGTCAACACTCAGTCAAAAATGCCTCACCCCCCTCTACCAATGATAGCAAAACCCAATATATAAAAAACTAAAAGAGTTTAAAATCCTTAAAAATCACAGATACTTTTTGGAATTATCTCGCTCAGTATTTTTGCATTTCAATTGTGGATGTTCAATTTTTTTTCAAATCCAAACTTGAGTTTTCCCTCTCCCATTTTTCTCGTAAACAAAAATATCCGACAAATAGATAACAAAAAAATGAAAATTTTAGAGTTTATGTATGGAAAAAATTGAAAAAAAAATGTAAGTGAATAAAATTATTTCACGCACTAAACATAAACACCAACATTTTGATATCCATGTTTGGGAAATTCCACTAGTACAACCCCTAATAGCTTGGTGGAATTTTATAAGAAAGAGATTTCTAATTGATCCTAAAATATTTTAAATGTGGTGGACAAGCATGCCGGAAACATGTTGATGATGCAAATGACTTAATGATCCAAAAATTTCAAGGACTAGAAAAAATTAAATTTTCAAGTTAACGTGCGGTGGGATATTTACAAGAGCCAAACAACCCAGTTTTTGCCTATTTTAAAAAAAACGTTCTAACAATAAAAGATCATCGTAAATGTTTTGATCGATTATTGATGTGTACCGGCTATAATTTTTTGTTAGAAATGACTTACGATTTGGGAGTCAACACTCAGTTAAAAATGCCTCCCCTCCTCCTCTTCTGATGATTGCAAAACCCAATATATAAAAAACTAAAAGAGTCTAAAATACCTTAAAATCACAGATACTTTTTGGAATTATCTCTCTCAGAATTTTGGCATTTCCATTTTGGATGTTCAATGTTTTTCAAATCCAAACTTGTGTTTTTACTTTCCTATTTTTCCCTAAAACAAAAAGAAATGGCAAATAGATCACAACAAAATGAAAATTTTAGAGTTTATGTTTATAAAAAATTGAAAACAATAATAAATTTAAGTGAAGACAATTTTTTCACGCACTAAAAATGAACACCAATATTTTGTTATCCATGTTTGGGAAACTGCACTAGTACAACCCCTAATTACTGGGTGGAAGTTTATAAGAAAGAGATTTCTAATTGATCCTAACATGTTTTAAATGTGGTGGATATGCATGCGTGAAACATGTTGAAGATGAAAATGACCTAATGATCCAAAAATTTGAAGGAGTAGAATAAATTAAATTCTCAATTTAACATCATGTGGGATATTTACTAGAGCCAAACAACCGAATTTTTGCCTTTTTACAAAAAGCAGACCAAACAATCATAGATCATTGTAAATGTTTTTTTCGATTCATAACGTGTAACGGCTATAATTTTTTTTAGAAATGACTTAACGTTCGGGAGTCAACACAGAGTTAAAAATACCTCACCCCCCTGTTCCGATGATCATAAAAGCTAAGATATAAAAAACTAAAAGAGTTTACATTCCTAAAAAATCATAGATACATTTTGGAATTATCTCTCTTAGCTTTTGTGCATTTCCATTCTGGATGTTCAATTTTTTTTCAAATCCAAACTTGAGTTTTCACTCTCTTATTTTTCTCATAAACAAAAAGATCAGGCAAATAGATCTCAACAAAATGAAAATTTTAAAGTTTATGTATGCAAAAAATTGAAAACTGTAATAAATGTAAGTGAAGAAAATTATTTCACTCACTAAACATAAACACCAACGTTTTGATATCCATGTTTGGGAAATTCCACTAGTACAACCCCTAATAGCTTGGTGGAATTTTATAAGAAAACGATTTCTAATTGATCCTAATATGTTTTAAATGTGGTGGATATGCATGCCTGAAACATGTTGAAGATGCAAATGACCTAATGATCCAAAAATGTCAAGGAGTAGAAAATATTAAATTCTCAAGTTAACGTGCGGTGGGATATTTGCAAGAGCCAAACAACCTACTTTTTTCCTATTTTGAAAAAAGTGGACCTAACAATCGTAAATCATCGTAAATGGTTTAATCGATTAATGATGTGTAACGGCTATAATTTTTGTTAGAAATGACTTATGGTTTCAAGGTCAACACTCAGTTAAAAATGCCTTACTGTCCCTCTTCAGATGATTGCAAAATTCAATACATAAAAAAACTAAAAGATTTTAAAATCCTTAAAAATCATAGATACATTTTGGAATTATAGCTCTCAGTATTTGTACATTTCCATTTTGGATGCTTAATTTTTTTTCAAATCCAAACTTGAGTATTCACTCTCCCATTTTTCTCGTAATAAAAAATATAAATCAAATAATTCACAACAAAATGAAAATTTTAGAAAATTGAAAAAAATAAAAAATGTAAGTGAAGAAAATTATTTCACACACTAAAAATGAACACCAATGTTTTGTTATCCATTTTTTGGAAATTCCACTATTACAACCCCTAATAGCTTGGTGTGACTTTATAAGAAAGAGATTTATAATTGATCCAATCTTAGATCATCGTAAATATTTTGATTGATTGATGATGTGTAACGGCTATATTTTTTGTTAGAAATGACTTACGATAAGGGAGTCAACAGTCAGTTAAAAATCCTCGCCCACTGTCTTCCGATGATTGCAAAACCCAATAAATAAAAAAGTAAAAGAGTTTACAATCCTTAAAAATCACAAATGTTTTTTGGAATTATCTCTCTCAGCATTTGTACATTTCCATTTTTTATGATCAATTTTTTTTCAAATCCTAACTTGAGTTTTCACTCTCCCATTATTCTTGTAAATAAAAAGATAATGCAAATTGATCACAACAAAATGAAAATTTTAGAGTTTATTTATGCAAAAAATGAAAACTACAATAAATTTTAAGTGGAGAAAATTATTTCATGCACTTAAAATGAACACCAAAGTTTTGTTATCCTTGTTTGGGAAATTCCACTAGTACAAACCCTAATAGCTTGCTGGAATTTTATAAGAAAGGGATTTCTAAGTGGACCTAACATGTTTTAAATGTGGTAGATATGCATGCCTAAAATATGTTCATGATGCAAATGACCTAAAGATCAAAAAATTTGGAGTAAAAAACATTAAATTCTCAAGTTATGTGCGGTGGGATATTTACTTGAGCCAATCAACCCACTTTTTGCCGATTTTACACAAAGCGGACCTAACAATCATAGATCATTGTAACGGTTTTGATCGATCAATGATGTGTAACGGCTATAATTTTTGTTAGAAATAACTTATGGTTTGGGAGTCAACTCTCAATTAAAAATGCCTCACCCCCCTCTACCAATGATTGTAAAACCCAATATATAAAAAACTAAAAGAGTTTAAAATCCTTAAAAATCACAGATACTTTTGGAATTATCTTTCTCAGCATTTGTGCATTTCCATTTTGGATGTTCAATTTTTTTTCAAATCCAAACTTGAGTTTTCACTCTCCAATTTTTCTCGTAAACAAAAAGATCAGGCAAATAGATCACAAAAAAATGAAAATTTTAGAGTTTATGCTTAGAAAAAATTGAAAACAAAAATAAATGTAAGTGAATAAAATTATTTCACGCACTAAACATAAACACCAAAGTTATGATATCCATGTTGGGAAATTCCACTAGTACAACCCCTAATAGCTTGGTGGAATTTTATAAGAAAGTGATTTCTAATTGATCCTAACATGTTTTAAATGTGGTGGATAAGCATGCCAGAAACATGTTGATGATGCAAATGACCTAATGATCCAAAAATTTCAAGGACTAGAAAAAATTATATTTTGAAGTTAACATGCAGTGGGATATTTACAAGAGCCAAACAACCCGGTTTTTGCCTAGTTTTAAAAAAGCGGTCCTAACAATAAAAGATCATCGTAAATGTTTTAATCTATTATCGATGTGTAATGGCTATAATTTTTGTTAGAAATGACTTACGGTTTTGAAGTCAACACTCAGTTAAAAATGCCTCCCCTCCCCCTCTTTCGATGATTGCAAAACCCAATATATAAAAAACTTAAAGAGTTTAAAATCCCTAAAAATCACAGATACTTTTTGGAATTATCTCTCTAAGAATTTGTGCATTTCCATTTTAGATGTTCAATGTCTTTCAAATCCACACTTGTGTTTTTACTCTCCTATTTTTCCCTAAAACAAAAAGAAAAGGCAAATAGATCACAACAAAATGAAAATTTTAGAGTTTATGTATGTAAAAAATTGAAAACAATAGTAAATGTAAGTGAAGACAATTTTTTCACTCACTAAAAATGAACACCAATGTTTTGTTATCCATGTTTGGGAAACTGCACTAGTACAACCCCTAATTACTTGGTGCAACTTTCTATGAAAGTGATTTCTAATTGATCCTAACATGTTTGAAATGTGGTGGATATGCATGCGTGAAACAAGTTGAAGATGCAAATGACCTAATGATCCAAAAATTTCAAGGAGTAGAATAAATTAAATTCTCAATTTAATGTGTTGTGGGATATTTACCAGAGCCAAACAACCCACTTTTTGCCTTTTTACAAAAAGCGGACCTAACAATCATAGATCATCATAAATGTTTTGATTGATTCATGACATGTAACGGTTATAATTTTTGTTAGAAATGACTTAAGGTTCAGGAGTCAACACAAAATTAAAAATACCTCGCCCCCCTGTTCCTGTGATTATAAAACCTAATATATAAAAAACTAAAAAAGTTTACATTCCTAAAAAATCATAGATACATTTTTGGAATTATCTCTCTCAGCTTTTGTGCATTTCCATTCCGGATGTTCAATTTTTTTTCAAATCCAACTTGAGTTTTCACTCTAGCATTTTTCTCGTAAACAAAAAGATCAGGCAAATAGATCTCAACAAAATGAAAATTTTAGAGTTTATGTATGAAAAAAATTGAAAACTTTAATAAATGTAAGTGAAGAAAATTAATTCACGCACTAAAAATGAACACAAAAGTTTTGATATCCATGTTTGGGAAATACCACTAGTACAACCCCTTATAGCTTGGTGGAATTTTATAAGAAAGAGATTTCTAATTGATCCTAACATGTTTTAAATGTGGTGGATATGCAATCAAAAAACATGTTGAAGATGCAAATGACCCAATGATCCAAAAATTTCAAGGAGTAGAAAAAAATTAAATTCTCAAGTTAATGTGTAGTTCGATATCTACCAGAGCCAAACAACCCACTTTTATCCTATTTTGAAAAAAGTGGACCTAACAATCATAGATCATCGTAAATGGTTTAATTGATTAATGATGTGTAATGGCTATAATTTTTTTTAGGAATGACTTATGGTTTGGGGGTCAACACTCAGTTAAAAATGCCTCACCGCACCTCTTCTGCTGATTGCAAAATTCAATATATAAAAAAATAAAAGAGTTTAAAATCCTTAAAAATCACAAATACTTTTTGGAATTATATCTCTCAGCATTTGTACATTTCCATTTTGGATGTTCAATTTTTTTTCAAATCCAAACTTGTGTTTTCACTCTCCAATTTTCTCGTAATAAAAAATATAAATCAAATAATTCACAACAAAATGAAAATTTTAGAGTTTATTTAAGCAAAAAATTGAAAACAATAAAAAATGTAAGTGAAGAAAATTATTTCACACACTAAAAATGAATACCAATGTTTTGTTATCCATTTTTGGGAAATTCCACGAGTACAACCCCTAATAGCTTTGTGCAACTTTATAAGAAAGAGATTTCTACCTGATCCAAATATGTTCTAAATGTGGTGGATATGCATGCCTGAAACATGTTGAAGATGCAATGACTTAATGAACCAAAAATTTCAAGGACTAGAAAAAATTAAATTCTCACGTTAACGTGCGGTGGGATTCTTACCTGAGCCAAGCAACCCACTTTTTGCCTATTTTACAAAAAGTGGACCTAACAATCATAGGTCATCATAAATGTTTTGGTCGATTAATGATGTGTAACGGCTATAAATTTTTGTTAGAAAAGACTTATGGTTAGGGAGTCAACAATCAGTTAAAAATGCCCCGTCCCCCCTCTTCCAATGATTGCAAAACCCAATACATAAAAAACTAATAGAGTTTAGAATCCTTAAAAATCGCAGATACTTTTTGGAATTATCTCTCTCAGCATTTGTGCATTGTTTTCGATGTTCAATTTTTTTTCAAATGCAAACTTGAGTTTTCACTCTCCCATTTTTCTAGTAAACAAAAAGATAAGGAAAATAGTTCACAACAAAATGAAAATTTTAGAGTTTATGTATGCAAAAAATTGAAAACTATAATAAATGTATGTGAAGAAAATTATTTCCTGCACTAAAAATGAACACCAAAGTTATATTATCCATGTTTGGGAAATTCCACTAGTACAACCCCTAATAACTTCGTGGAACTTTATAAGAAAGAAATTTCTAATTGATCCTAACATGTATTAAATGTGGTGGATATGCATGCCTGAAACATGTTGAAGATGAAAATGACCTATTGATCCAAAATTTTCAAGGAGTAGAAAAAGTTATATTCTCTAGTTAAGATGCGGTGGGATATTTACCAGAGCCAAACCACCCACTTTTTGCCTATTTTACAAAAAGCGGACCTGACAATCATAGATCATCGTAAATGTGTTGATAAATTAATGATGTGTAATGGCTATAATTTTTGTTAGAAATGACTTACGGTTTGGGTGTCAAGTCTGAGTTCAAAATGCCTTGCCTTCCCTCATTCGAAAATTGCAAAACCAAATATATAAAAAACTAAAGAGTTTACAACCCCTAAAAATCATAGATACTTTTTGGAATTATCTCTCTCAGCATTTGTGTATTTCCATTTTGGATGTTCAATTTTTTTTCAAATCCAAACTTGAGTTTTCACTCTCCTTTTTTTCTCGTAAACTAAAAGATAAGGCTAATAGATCACAACAAAATAAAAATTTTAGAGTTTATGTCTGCAAAAAAATGAAAAAAAAAATAAATGTAAGTGAAAAATTATTTCACGCACTAAAAATTAACAGCAAAGTTTTGTTATCCATGTTTTGGAAATTCCACTAGTACAACCCCTAATAGCTTGGTGGAATATAATATGAAAAATATTTCTAATTGATCCTAACATGTTTTAAATGGGTGGATATGCATGCCTGAAACATGTTGAAGATGCAAATGACCTAATGATCCAAAAATTTCATGGAGTACAAAAAATTAAATTCTCAAGTTAACGTGCGGTTGGTTATTTACAAGAGCAAAACAACCCACTTTTTGCCGATTTTTAAAAAAGCGGACCTATCAATCACAGATCTTTGTAATTTTTTTATCAATTGATGATGTGTAACGGCTATCATGTTTGTTAGAAATGACTTATGGTTTGGGCGTCAACCCTCAGTGAAAAATGCCTCTTCCAATGATTGCAAAACCCAATATATAAAAAACTAAAAGAGTTTACAACCATGAAAAATCACAAATACGTTTTGGAATTATCTCTCACAACATTTGTGCATTTATATTTTGGATGTCCAATTTTTTTTCAAATCCAAACTTGAGTTTTCACTCCCCTTTTCTTCTCGTAAACAAAAAGATAAGGCAAATAGATCACTAAAAAATGAAAATTTTTGACTTTATGTATGCAAAAAATTGAAAAATATAATAAATGTTAGAAAAGAAAATTATTTCAACCACTAAAAATGAACATCTAAGTTTTGTTATCCATGTTTGTGAAATTCCACTAGTACAACCCCTAATAACTTGGTGGAACTTTATAAGAAAGAGATTTCTAATTGATCCTAAAATATTTTAAATGTGGTGGATATGCATGCCTGTAACATGTTGATGATGCAAATGACCTAATAATCCAAAAATTTTGAGTAGAAAAAATTAAATTCTCTAGTTAACGTGCGGTGGGATATTTACCAAAGTCAAACAACCTACTTTTTGCCTATTTTACAAAAAGCCGACCTAACAATCATAGAACATCGTAAATGTTTTGATTTATTAATGATGTGTAACGGCTATAATTTTTGTTTGAAATGACTTACGGTTTGGGAGTCAACACTTATTTAAAAATGCCTCACTCCTCTTGTTCTGAGGAATCCAAAACCCTCTATATAAAAAACTAAATGAGTTTACATCCCTTTAAAATAACAGATACTTTTTGGAATTATCACTCTCACCGTTTGTGCATTTCTATTTTGGATGTTAAATTTATTTTCAAATCCAAACATGAGTTTTCACTCTCCTATTTTTCTCGTAAACAAAAAGATAAGGCAAATAGATCACAAACAAATGAAAATGTTAGAGTTTATGTATGCAAAAAATATAAAATTAATATAAATGTAAGTGAATAAAATTATTTCATGCTCTAAAAATGAACACCAATGTTTTATTATCCATGTTTGAGAAATTCCACTTGTACAACCCCAAATAGCTTAGTGGAGTTTTATAAGAAATAGATTTCTAATTGATCCTAACATGTTTTAAATGTGGTGGATATGCATGCCTGAAACATGTTGAAGATGCAAATGACCTAATGATCCAAAAATTTGAAGGACAAGAAAAAATTAAATTCTCAAGTGAACGTGCAGTGGGAAATTTACTAGAGCCATTCAACCCACTTTTTGCCTATTTTTCAAAACGTGGACCCAACAATCATAGATCATCGTAAATATTTTGATCAATTAATGAAGTGTAACGGCTATAATTATTGTTAGAAATGACTTATGGTTTGGGAGTCAACACTCAGTTAAAAATATCTCACCCCAACTCTTCCGATGATTGCAAAACCCAATATATAAAAAAGTAAAAGAGTTTAAAATCCTTAAAAATCACAGATACTTTTTGGAATTTTCTCTCTCATCATTTGTGCATTTCATTTTTGGTTTTTAAATTTTTTTTCAAATCCAATCTTGAGTTTTCATGCTCCCATTTTTTTTTCTAAAACAAAAAAAAGGCAAATAGAACACAACAAAATGAAAATTTTAGACTTTATGTTTGCAAAAAAATTAAAATATAATAAATGTAAGAAGAGAAAATTATTTCACACACTAAAAATGAACACTGAAGTTTTGTTATCCAAGTTTCGGAAATTCCACTAGTACAACCCCTAAAAACTTGGTGGAACTTTATAAGAAAGAGATTTCTAATAGATCCTAACTTGTTTTAAATGCGGTAAATATGCATGCCTGAAACATGTTGATAATGCAAATGACCTAATGATCCAAAAATTTCATGGAGTAGAAAAAATTAAATTCTCGAGTTAATGTGTGGTGCGATATTTACCTGAGCCAAACAACCCACTTTTTTCCTATTTTACAAAAAGCGGACCTTACAGTCATAGATCAATGTAAATGTTTTGATCGATTAATGATGTGTAACAACTACAATTTTTATTAGAAATGACTTATGGTTTGGGAGTCAACACTCAGTTCCAACTTCCGATGAAAGCAAAACCCAATATATAAAAAACTAAAAGAGTTTAAAATCCTTAAAAATCACAAATAATTTTTGGAATTATCTCTGTCCGCATTTGTGCATTTCCATTTTGGATGTTCATTTTTTTTTCAAATCCAAACTTGAGTATTCAGTCTCCCATTTTTTTCGTAAACCAAAAGATAAGCCACATAGATCACAACAAAATGAAAATTTTAGAATTTATGTATGCAAAAAATTGAAAACTATAATAAATTTAAGTGAATAAAATTATTTCATGCACTAAAAATGAACACCAAAGTTTGGTTATCCCTGTTTTGGAAATTCCACTAGTACAACCTCTAATAGCTTGGTGGAATTTTAGAAGAAAGAGATTTCTAATTGATCCTAACATGTTTTAAATGTGGTGGATAAGCATGCAAGAAACATGTTGATGATAAAAATGATCTAATAATCCAAAAATTTCAAGGAGTTGAAAAAATTAAATTCTGAAGTTAACATGCGGTGGGATATTTACCAGAGCCAAAGAACCCACTTTTTGCCTATTTAACAAAAAGCGGACCTCACAATCAAAGATCATCGTAAATGTTTTTATCGATTAATGATATGTAAAGGCTATAGTATTTGTTAGAAATGACTTACGGTTTGGAAGTCAATACTTAGATACAAATACCCCCCCCCCCCCCCCCCCCCCCCCCCCCTCTTTCGATGATTGCAAAACCCAATATACAAAAAACTAAAAGTGTTCACAACACTTTAAAATCATAGATACTTTTTGGAATTATCTCTCTCAGCATTTTTGCATTTCCATTTTGGATGTTCAATTTTTTTACAAATCCAAACTTGAGTTTTCACTCTCCCATTTTTCTCGTAAACAAAATGATAAGGCAAATAGATCACAACAAAACGAAAATTTTAGAGTTCATGTATGCAAAAAATTGAAAACTATAATAAATGTAACAGAAGAAAATTATTTCATGCAGTAAAAATGAAGAACAAAGTTTTGTTATCCATGTTTGGGAAATTCCACCAGTACAACCCCAAATAGCTCGGTGGAGTTTTAGAAGAAATAGATTTCTAATTGATCCTAACATGTTTTAAATGTGGTGGATATGCATGCCTAAAACATGTTGAAGATGCAAATAACCTAGTGATCCGAAAATTTGGAGTAGAAAAAATAAAATTCTCAAGTGAATGTGCTGTGGGATATTTACTTGAGCCATTCAACCCAATTTTTGCCTATTTTACAAAAAGTGGACCTAACAATCATAGATCATCAAATGTTTTGATCGATTAATGAAGTGTAATGGCTATAATTATTGTTAGAAATGACTTATGGTTTGGGAGTCAACACTCAATTAAAAATATCTCACCCCCTTCTTCCGATGATTGCAAAACCCAATATATAAAAAACTAAAAGAGTTCAAAATCCTTAAAAATCACAAATACTTTTTGGAATTATCTCTCTCAGAATTTGTGCATTTCAATTTTGGATGTTCAATTTCTTTTCAAATCCAATCTTGAGTTTTTACTCTCCCAATTTTTTCTAAAACAAAAAGATAAGGCAAATAGAACACAACAAAATGAAAATTTTAGAGTTTAAGTTTGCAAAAAAATTATCACTATAATAAATGTAAGAAAAAAAAACTATTTCACGCACTAAAAATGAACACGTTAGTTTTGTTATCCAAGTTTGGGAAATTCCACTAGTACAACCCCTAAAAACTTGGTGGACTTTATAAGAAAGAGATTTCTAGTTGATCTTAACATGTTTTAAATATGGTGGATATGCATGCCTGAAACATGTTGATGATGCAAATGACCTAATGATCAAAAAATTTCATGGAGAAGAAAAAATTAAATTCTCAAGTTACTGTGCGGTGGGATATTTACCTGAGCCAAACAACCCACTTTTTTCCTATTTTACAAAAAGCAGACCTAACAGTCATAGATCAATGCAAATGTTTTGATCGATTAATGATGTGTAACAACAAAAAAATTTATTTGAAATGACTTATGGTTTGGGAGTCAACACTCAGTTAAAAATTTCTCACCTCCCACTTCCGATGAAAGCAAAACCCAATATATAAAAAACTAAAAGTGTTTAAAATCCTTAAAAATCACAGATACTTTTTGGAATTATCTCTCTCAGCATTTGTGCATTTCCATTTTGGATGTTCATTTTTTTTTCAAATCCAAACTAGAGTATTCAGTCTCCCATTTTTTTTGTAAACAAAGATATCAGGCACATAGATCACAACAAAATGAAATTTTTAGATTATATCTATATAAAAAATTGAAAAAAATAATAAATTTAAGTGAAGAAAATTATTTCACGCACTAAAAATGAATACCAAAGTTTTGTTATCCATAAAAGATCATGATAAATGTTTTGATCGATTAATGATGTATAATGCCTATAATATTTTTTAGAAATGACTTACGGTTTGGGAGTCAATACTCAGTTAAAAAATGCCTCACCCCCCCCCCCCCCCTGCCGCTCTTCCGATGATTGCAAAACCCAATATATAAAAAAATAAAAGAGTTAACAACCCTATAAAATCATAGATACTTTTTGGATTTATCTCTCTCAGCATTTGTGCATTTCCATTTTGGATGTTCAATTTTTTTACAAATCCAAACTTGAGTTTTCACTCTCCCATTTTTCTCGTAAACAAAAAGATAAGGCAAATAGATTACAACAAAATGAAAATTTTAGAGTTTATGTAGGCAAAAAATTGAAAACTAAAATCAATGTGCATGAAAAAATAATTTCATGCACTAAAAATGAACACCAAAGTTTTGTTATCCATGTTTGGGAAATTCCACTAGTACAACCCCTAATAGCTTGGTGGAATTTTATAAGATAGAGATTTCTAATTGACCCTAACATGTTTTAAATGTGGTGGATATGCATGCCTAAAACATGTTGAAGATGCAAATGACCAAATGATCTAAAAATTTCAAGCAATAGAAAAAATTAAATTCTCAAGTTAATGTGCGGTGAGATTTTTACCAGAGCCAAACAACCCACTTTTTACCTATTTTAGAAAAAGCGGACCTAACAATCATAGATCATCGTAAATTTTTTGATCGGTTAATGATGTCTAACGGCTATAAATTTTCTTAGAAATAACTTATGGTTTGGGACTCAACACTCAGTAAAAAATGTCTCACCCCACCCCCTCCCCCCCCTTCTTCTGATGATTGCAAAACCCAATATATAAAAAACTAAAAGAGTTTAAAATCCTTAAAAATAAAAGATAGTTTTTGGAATTATCTCTCTCAGCATTTGTGCATTTCCATTTTAGATGTTCAATTTTTTTTCAAATCCAAACTTGAGTTTTCGCTCTCCCATTTTTTCCTAATACAGAAAGATAAGGCAAATAGATCACAACAAAAGGAAAATTTTAGATTTTATGTATGCAAAAAAATGAAAACAATAATAATTTTAAGTGAAGACAATTATTTCACGCACTAAAAATGAACATCAAAGTTTTGTTATCCATCATAGGGAAAGTCGACTAGTACAACCCCTATTAGCTTTGCGGAATTTTATAAGAAAGAGATTTCTAATTGATCATAACATATTTTAAATGTGGTGGATAAGCTTGCCGGAAACATGTTGATGATCCAAATGTCCTAATGATCCAAAAATTTCGAGCAGAAAAAATTAAATTCTCAAGTTAACGTGCGGTGGGATTTTTACCAGAGCCAAACAACCCACATTTTGCTTATTTTACAAAAAGCGGACCTAACTATCAAAGATCATCAAAAATGTTTTGATCGATTAATGAAGTTTAACTGCTATAATTTTTGGTAGAAATGACTTACGATTTGGGTGCAACACTCAGTTAAAAATGCATCGGCCCCCCCTCTTCGTATGATTAAAAAACCCAATATATAAAAAACTAAAACAATTTACAATCCATAAAAATCACAGATGCATTTTGGAATTATCTCTCTCAACATTTATACATTTCCATTTTGGATGTTCAAGTTTTTTTCAAATCCAAACTAGAGTTTTCACTCTCCCATTTTTCTTGTAAATAAACAGATAACGCAAATTGATCACAACAAAATGAAAATTTGACAGTTTATTGATGCAAAAAATTGAAAAATACAAAAAATGTAAGTGAAGAAAATTATTTCATGCACTTAAAATGAACACCAAAGTTTTGTTATCCATGTTTGGGAAATTCCACTAGTACAACCCCTAATAGCTTGGTGGAATTTTAAAAGAAAGAGATTTCTAATTGATCCTAACATGTTTTAAATGTGGTGGATGTGTATGCCTGAAACATGATGAAGATCCAAATGACCTAATGATCCAAAAATTTGGAGTAGAAAAAATTAACTTCTCAAATTAACGTGCGGTGGGATATTTACCAGAGCCAAACAACCCACTTTTTGGCTATTTTACAAAATGCAGACCTAACAATCATTGATCATCGTAAATGTTTTGATCGATTAATGATGTGTAACGGCTATAATTTTTGAAACAAATTACTTATGGTTTGGGAGTCAACACTTAGTTTAAAATGCCATGCCTCCCATCTTCCGATGATTGCAAAACCCAATTTATAAAAAAAATAAAAGAGTTTACAGCCCATTAAAATCATAGATACTTTTTGGAATTATCTCTCTCAGCATTTGTGCATTTCCATTTTGTGTGTTGATTTTTTTTCAAATCCAAACTTCTGTTTTCACTATCCTATTTTTCTCCCGAACAAAAAGATTAGGGAAATAGGTCACAAAAAATTGAAAATTTTAAAGTTTATGTAAGGAAAAAATTGAAAACTATAATAAATGTAAGTGAAGAAAATTATTTCACGAACTAAAAATGAACATCGAAGTTTCTTTATCCTTAACAGGGAAATTCCACTAGTACAAACCCTAGTAACTTGGTGGAACTTTTTAAGAAAGATATTTCTAATTGACCCTAACATTTTTTAAATGTGGTGGATATGCAGGCCTGAAACATGTAGAAAATGCAAATGAACTAACGATCCAAAAATTTCAAGGAGTAAAAAAAAATTAATTCTCAAGTTAACGTGCAGTGAGATATTTATTACAGCCAAACAACCACTTTTTCATATTTTAAAAAAAGCGAACCTAACAATCATAGATCATCGTAAATGTTTTCATCGATTAAAAATGTGTTACGGCTATAATTTTTGTTAGAAATGACTTATGGGTTGGAAGTCAACACTCAGTTAAAAATGCCTCAACCCCCTCTTCCGATGATTGTAAAACCCAATATAGAAAAAACTAAAAGAGTTTACAACCCTTAAAAATGATAGATTCTTTTTGGAATTATCTCTCTCATCATTTGTGCATTTCCATTTTGGATGTTCAATTTTTTTTTAAATCCAAAAATGAGTTTTCACTCTCCTATTTTTCTTGTAAACAAAAAGATAAGGAAAATAGATCACAACAAAATTAAAATTTTAGTGTTTATGTATGCAAAAAATTGAAAACTAAAATAAATGTAAGTGAATAAAATTATTTAATGCACTAAAAATGAATAACAAAGTTTCGTTATCCATCTTAGGGAAATTCCACTAGTACAACCCCTAATAGCTTGGTGGAATTTTATAAGATATAGATTTCTAATTTATCCTAACATGTTATAAATGTGGTGGATATGCGTGCCTAAAACATGTGGAAGATGCAAATGACCTAATGATTCAGAAATTTCAAGGACTAGTGAAAATTAAATTCTGAAGTTAACGTGTGGTGGGATATTTGCTAGAGCCAAACAACCCAATTTTTACCTATTTTACAAAAAGCGGACCTAACAATCATTGATCATCGTAAATTTTTTGATCGACTAATGATGTGTAACATCTATAATTTTTGTTAGAAATGACTTATGGTTTGTGAGCCAACATTCAGTTAAAAATGTCTCACCCCCCTCTTTCGAGTATTCATATATAAAAAAAACTAAAAGAGTTTAAATCCTTAAAAATCACAGTTACTTTTTGAAATTATCTCTCTCTGCATTGGTACTTTTCCATTTTGGATGTTCAATTTTTTTTCAAAACCAAACTTGAGTTTTCAGTCTTCCTTTTTTCTCATAAACAAAAAGATAAGGAAAATAGATCACAACAAAATGAAAATTTTAGAGTTTATGTATGCACAAAATTTAAAACTATTATAAATGTACGGGAAGAAAATTATTCCACGCACTAAAAATGAACACCAAAGTTTTGTTATCCATGTTTGGGAAATTCCACTTGTACAACCCCTAATAGCTTTGTGAAATTTTATAAGAAAGAGATTTCTAATTGATCCTAACATATTTTAAATGTGGTGGATAACCAAGCCGGAAACATGTTGATGATGCAAATGACCTAATGGTCCAAAAATTTCGAGTTGAAAAAATTAAATTCTCAAGTTTACGTGCGGTGGGATATTTACCAGAGCCAAACAACCCACTTTTTGCCTATTTTAAAAAAAAGCGGACCTAACAATCAAACTCAGTTACAAATGCCTCCCCCCACCCTCCTCCTCCCCCCTCCCCCCCCCCCCCCCCCCCCCCCCCCCCCTCCCCCCTCCTCCTCCTCTTCTGAGTATTGAAAAACCAAATATTTTAAAAACTAAAAGAGTTTACAACCCTTCAAAATTATAGATACTTTTTGGAATTATCTCTGTCAGCATTTGTGCATTTCCATTATGGATGTTCAATTTTTTTCACTCTCTTATTTTTCTTGTAAATAAAAAGATAAGGCAAATAGATCACAACAAAAAGAAAATTTTAGAGTTTATGTATGCAAAAATTTGAAAACTAAAATAAATGTAAGTGAATAAAATTATTTCACGCACTAAAAATGAACACCAAAGTTTTGCTATCCATGTTTGGAAAATTCCACTAGTATAACCCCTAATAGCTTGGTGGAATTTAATTAGAAAGAGATATCTAATTGTTCCTCTCATGTTTTAAATTTGGTGGATATTCCTGCCTAAAACATGTTGAAGATGTAAATGACCTAATGATCCAAAAATTTGGAGTAGAAAAAATTAAACTCTCAAGTTAACATGCGGTGGGAAATTTACTTGAGCCCACTTTTTGCCTGTTTTACAAAAAGCGGACCTAACAACCACAGATCATCGTAGATGTTTTGATCGATTATTGATGAGAAACGGGTATAATTTTTGTTAAATATGACTTATGGTTTGGGAGTGAACACTCTGTTAAAAATGTCTCACCCCCCTCTTCCGATGATTGCAAACCCAATATATAAAAAACTAAAAGAGTTTAAAATCCTTAAAAATCACAAATACTTTTTGGAATTATCACTCTCAGCATTTGTGCATTTCCATTTTGGATGTTCAATTTTTTTTCAAATTCAAACTTGAGTTTTCACTCTCCCATTTTCCCCTAAAACAAAAAGATAAGGCAAAGAAAATTTTAGAGTTTATATATGAAAAAAATTGAAAACAATAATAAATGTAAGCGAAGAAATTTATTTCACGCACTAAAAATGAACACCAAAGTTTTGTATGCCACATTTGGGAAATTCCACTAGTACAACCCCTAATAACTTGGTGGAACTTTATAAGAAAGAGATTTCTAATTGATCCTAACATGTTTTTAATGTGGTGGATATGCTTGCCTGAAAATTTTGGAAGTTGCAAATGACCTAATGATGCAAAAATTTCAAGGAATAGAATAAACTAAATTCTCAATTTAACGTGTTGTTGGATTTTAACCAGTGCCAAACAACCCACTTTTTACATTTTTACAAAAAGCGGACCTAATAATCACAGATCATCGTAATTATTTTGATCGATTCATGATGTAACGGCTTTAATTTTTGTTAGAAATGACTTATGGCTAGGGAGTCAACACTCAGTTAAAAATGCTTCGCCCCCCTTTTCCAATGGTTGGAAAACCCAACATATAAAAAACTAAAAGAGTTTACATTCCTAAAAAATCACAGAAATACTTTGGAATTATCTCTCTAAGTATTTTGGAATTTTACTCTCCCATTTTTCTCGTAAACAAAAAGATAAGGCAAATAGATCACAATAAAATGAAAATTTTAGAGTTTATGCATGCAAAAATTTGAAAACTATAATAAATGTAAGTGAAGAAAATTATTTCACACACTAAAAATGAACATCAAAGTTTAGTTATCCTTGTTTGGGAAATTTCTCTAGTACAACCCTTAATAGCTTCGTGGAATTTTATAAGAAAGACATTTCTAATTGATCCTAATTTGTTTTAAATGTGGTGGATATGCATGCCTGAAATATGTTGAAGATGCAAATAACCTAATGATCCAAAAGTTTCAAGGAGTAGAAAAAATTAAATTCTCAAGTTAACGTGCAGTGGGATATTTATTGGAGCCAAACAACCCACTTTTTGCCTATTTTACAAAAAGCGGAGCTAACAATCAAAGATCATTGTAAATATTTTGATTGATTAATGATGTGTGACGGCTATAATTTTTGTTAGAAATGACTTACGGTATGGGAGTCAACACTCAGTTAAAAATGCCAAGCCATGCCCCCCCCCCCCCCCCCCCCCCCCCCCCCCACAACTCTTCCGATGATTATAAAACCAAATATAAAAAAAATAAAAGAGTTTAGAACCCTTAAAAATCATAGATACTTTTTGGAATTATCTCTCTTAGCATTTGTGCATTTCCTTTTTGGATGTTTAATTTTATTTCAAATCCAAACTGGAGTTTTCACTCTCCTATTTTTCTCGTAAATAAAAAGATAAGGCAAAAAGATCATAACAAAATGAAATTTTAGAGTTTATGAATGAAAAAAATTGAAAACTAAAATAAATGTAAGTGATTAAAATTATTTCACGCACTAAAAAAGAACACCAAAGTTTTGTTATCCATGTTTAGGAAATTCCACTTGTACAACCCCTAATAGCTTGGTGGAATTTTATGAGAAAGAAATTTCTAACTGATCCTAACATGTTTAAAATGTGGTGGATATGCATGCCTGAAACATGTTGAAGATGCAATTGACCTAATGATCCAAAAATTTCAAGAGTAGAAAAAATTAAATTCTGAAGTTAACGTGCAGTGGGATATTTACGAGAGCCAAACAACCCACTTTTGCCTATTTTACAAAAAGCGGACATAACAATTATTGATCATCATAAATGTATTGATCGATTAATTATGTGTAATGGCTAAAAATTTTGTTATAAATGACTTAAGGTTTGGGATTCAACACTCAGTTAAAAATGTCTCACTCCCCCACTTCCGATGATTGCAAAACCCGATATATAAACTACTAAAAGAGTTTTAAATCCTTAAAAATCACAGATACTTTTTCGAATTATCTCTCTCAGCATTTGTGCGTTTCCATTTTGGATGTTCAATGTTTTTCAAATAAAAACTTGAGTTTATTTATGCTGAAAATTGAAAACTACAACAAAATGTAATTGAAGAAATTTATTTCATGCACTTAAAATGAACCCCAAAGTCTTCTTATCTATGTTTTGGAAATTCCACTAGTACAACCCCAAATAGCTTGGTGGAATTTTATAGGAAAGTGATTTCTAATTGATCCTAACATGTTTTAAATGTCGTGGATATGTGTACCTAAAAGATGTTGGAGATGCAAATGACCTTATGATCCAAAAATTTCACGGAGTTGAAAAAAATAAATTCTCAAGTTACTGTGCAGTGGGATATTTACTAGAGCCAAACAACCCACTTTTTGCCTATTTTAAAAAAAGTGTTCCTAACAATCAAAGATCATCATAAATATTTTGATCGATTAATGATGTGTAACGGCTATAATTTCTGTTGGAAATGACTTACGGTTTGGGAGTTAACACTCAGTTAAACATGCATCACCCCCTTCCCCCCCCCCCCCCTCCCCCTCTTCCAATGATTACAAAACCTAATATATAAAAAAAATAGTTTAAAACCCTTAAAAATCATAGATACTTTTTGGAATTATCTCTCTCAGCGTTTGTGCTTTTCCTTTTTGGATGTTCATTTTTTTTCAAATCCAAACTTGAGTTTTCTCTCTCCTATTTTTCTCGTATAGAAAAAGATAAGGCAAATAGATCACAACAAAAAGAAAATTTTAGAGTTTATGTATGCAAAAAATTGAAAACTAAAATAAATGTAAGTGAATAAAATTATTTCACGCACTAAAAAGGAACACCAAAGTTTTGTTATCCATGTTTGGGAAATTCCACTAGTACAACCCCTAATAGCTTCGTGGAAGTTTATAAGAAAGAGATTTTGAACTGATCCTAACATGTTTTAAAGGTGGTGGATATGCATGCCTTAAACATGTTGAAGATGCAAATGACCTAATGTTCCAAAAATTTCCAGTAGAAGAAAAAATTAAATTCTCAAGTTAACGTGTGGTGAGATATTTACCAGAGCCAAACAACCCACATTTTGCCAATTTTAACAAAACCGGACATAAAAATCATAGATCATCGTAAATGTTTTGATCGATTAATGATGTATAACGGCTATATTTTTTGTTAGAAATAACTTATGGTTTCGGAGTCAACACTCAAATAAAAACGTCTCACCCCCCCCCCCCCCCCCCTTCTTCTGATTATTGCAAAACCCATTATATAAAAAACTAAAAGATTTTAATTCCTCAAAAATCACAGATACTTTTGGAATTATCTCTCTCTGCATTAGTGCATTTCCATTTTGGATGTTTAATTTTTTTTCAAATCCAAACTAGAGTTTTCACTCTCCCATTTTTCCTAAAACAAAAAGATAAGGCAAATAGATCACAACAAAATGAAAATTTTAGAGTTTATGTATGCAAAAAATTGAAAACAATAATAAATGTAAGTAAAGACAATTATGTTACGCACTAAAAATGAACAAAAAAGTTTTGTTACCCATGTTTGGGAAATTCCACTAGTACAACCCCTAATAACTTGGTGGAACTTTATAAGAAAGAGATCTCTAATTGATCCTAACATGTTTCAAATGTGGTGGATAGGCATGCTTGAAACATGTTGAAGATGCAAATGAGCTAATGATCCAAAAGTTTTAAGAAGTAGAATAAATTAAATTCTCAATTTAACGTGTTGTGGGATATTTACCATAGCCAAACAACCCACTTTTTGCTATTTTACAAAAAGCGGACCTAACAGTCATAGATCATCATAGATGTTTTGATCGATTCATGATGTGTAACGACTATAATTTTTGTTAGAAATGACTAATGGTTAGGGAGTCGACACTCAGTTAAAAATACCTTGTCCCCCTCTACCGATGATTGCAAAACACAATATATAAAAAAATAAAAGTTTTTACATTCATAATAAATCACGAATAATTTTTGGAATTATCTCTCTCAGCATTTGTGCATTTCAATTTTGGATGTTCAATTTTTTTTCAAATCCAAAGTTGAGTTTTCACTCTCCCATTTTTCTCGGAAAAAAAAAAAGATAAGGCAAATGATCACAACAAAATGAAAATTTTAGAGTTTATATATGGAAAAAATTGAAAAAAAATTTAAATGTAAGTGAAGAAAATTACTTCACGCGCTAAAAATGAACACCAAAGGTTTGCTTTACATGTTTGGGAACTTCCAGTAGTACAACCCTAATAGCTTGGAGGAATTTTATAGGAAAGAAATTTCTAATTGTTCCTAACATGTTTTAAATGTAGTGGATATGCATTCCTAAAACATGTTGAAGATGCAAATGACCTGATGATCAAAAAATTTTGAGTAAAAAAAATTAAACTCTCAAGCTAAAGTGTGGTGGGATATTTACTTGAGCCAAACAACCCACTTTTTGCCTATTTTACAAAAAGCGGACCTAAAAATCATAGATCATCGTAAATGTTTTGATTGATTAATGATGTGTAATGGCTATAATTTTTGTTAGAAATGACTTACGGTTCTGGAGTCAACACTCAATTAAAAATGCCTCGCCCCCTCTTCTGATGATTGTAAAACCCAATATATAAAAAACTAAAAGAGTTTACGACCCTAAAAAATCACAGATACTTTTTGGAATTATCTCTCTCAGCATTTGTGCATTTCCATTTTGGATGTTCAAATTTTTTTCATATCCAAACTTGAATTTTCACTCTCCTATTTTTTTAGAAACAAAAAGATAAGGAAAATAGATCACAACAAAATGAAAATTTTAGAGTTTATGTCTGCAAAAAAATATAAAACTAAAATAAATGTAAGTGAATAAAACTATTTCACACAATAAAAATGAACACTAAAGTTTTGTTATCCATGTTTGGGAAATTCCACTAGTATAACACCTAATAGCTATGTGAAATTTTATAAGAAATAGATTTCTAATTGATCCAAAATTGTTTTTAATGTGGTGGATATGTATGCCTAAAACATGTTGAAGATGGAAATCACTTAATGATCCAAAAATTTCTTGGACTCGAGAAAATTAAATTCTCAAGTTAACATGTGGTGGGACATTTACTAGAGCCAAACAACACAATTTTTGCCTATTTTACAAAAAGTGGACCCAACAATCATAGATCATTGTAATGTTTTGATCGATTAATGATGTGTAACGGCTATAATTTTTGTTAGAAATGACTTATGATTTGGGAGTCAACACTCAGTTAAAAAAGTCTCAACACCCCCGCCCCCCCCCCCCCCCCCCCCCCCCCCCCCCCCCCCCTCCTCCGATAATTGCAAAACCCAATATATAAAAAACGAAATGACTGTAAAATCCTTAAAAATCACAGATACTTTATGGAATTATCTCTCTCAGCATTTGTGCATTTCCATTTTGGAATTTCAATTTTCTTTCAAATCCAAACTTGAGTTTTCACTCTCCCAGATAAGGCAAACAGATCACAACAAAATGATAATTTTAGAGTTTATGTATGAAAAAAATTGAAAAAAATAATAAATGCAAGCGAAGACAATTATTTCACGCACTAAAAATGAACACCTAAGTTTTGTTATCCATGTTTGGGAAATTCCACTAGAACAACCCCTACTAACTTGATGGAACTTTATAAAAAAAGATTTCTAATTGATCCTCGCCTGAAACATGTTGAAGATGCAAATGACCTAATAATCCAAAAATTTGGAGTAGAAAAAATTAAATTTTCAAGTTACTATGCAGTGGGATATTTACTTGAGCCGAACAACCCACCTTTTGCCTATTTTACAAAAAGCGGACCTAACAGTCATAGATCAACGTTAATGATCCAAAATTTTCAAGGACTATAAATAATTAAATTCTAAAGTTAACGTGCGATGGGATATTTACCAGAGCCAAACAACCAACTTTTTGCCTATTTTACAAAAAGCGGACGTAACAATCAAAGATTATCGTAAACATTTTGATCGATTAAAGACGTGTAACGGCTATAATTTTTGTTAAATATGACATACGGTTTGGGAGTCAACACTCAGTTAAAAATTTCTAGCCACCCACCCCCCCCCCCCCCCCCCCCCCCCCCCCCCTCTCCCTCTTCCGATGATTGCACAACCCAATATAAAAAAAAACTAAAAGAGTATACAACCCATAAAAATCGTAGATACTTTTGGAATTATCTCTCTCAGCATTTGTGCATTTCCATTTTGGATGTTCAATTTTTTTTCAAATCCAAACTTCATTTTTCACTCTCCCATTTTTCTCGTAATCAAATAGATAAGGCAAATAGATCACAACAACATGAAAATTTTAGAGTTTATGTAAGAAAAAAATTTAAAAATATTATAAATGTAAGTGAAGAAAATTATTTCACTTACTAAAAATGAACACCAAAGTTTTGTTATCCATGTTTGGGAAATTCCACTTGTAGAACCCCTAATAGCTTTGTGGAATTTGATAAGAAAGAGATTTCTAATTGATCCTAACATGTTTTAAATGTGGTGGATAGGTGTGCCTGAAAGATGATGAAGATGCAAATGACCTAATGATTCAAAAATTTCAAGGAGTGGATAAAATTAAATTCTCAAGTTAACGTGCGATGGGAGATTTACTAGAGCCAAACAACCCACTTTTTGCTTATTTAACAAAAAGCGGACCTAACAATCAAAGATCATCATAAATATTTTGATCGATTAATAATGTGTAACGGCTATAATTTTTGTTAGATTTTAGAGTTTATGTATGCAAAAAATTTAATACTAAAATAAATTTAAGTGAATAAAATTATTTGACGCACTAAAAATAAACACCAAAGTTTTGTAATCTATGTTTGGGAAATTCCACTAGTGCAACCCCTAATAGGTTGGTGGAACTTTATAAGAAAGTGATTCCTAATTGATCCTAACATGTTTTAAATGTGGTACATATGCATGCCTTAAACATGTTGAAGATGCAAATGACCTAATGATCCAAAAATTGCCAGGAGTACAAAAAATTAAATTCTCAAGTTAACGTGCTGTGTGATATTTACCGGAGCCAAACAACCCACTTTTTGCTTATTTTACAAAAAGTGGACATAACAATCATAGATCATCATAAATGTTTTGATAGATTAATGATGTATAACGGCTATAATTTTTGTTAGAAAACACTTATGGTTTGGGAGTTAACACTCAGTTAAAAATGTCTCACCCCCCCCCCCCCCTTCTTCTGATGATTGCAAAACCCGATATATAAAAAACTAAAAGATTTTTAAATCCTTAAAAATCATAGTTATTTTTTGGAATTATCTATCTCAGCATTTGTACATTTCCATTTTGGATGTTTAATTTTTTTTCAAATCCAAACTGGAGTTTTCACTCTCCCATTTTTCCCTAAAACAAAAAGATAAGGCAAATAGATCACAACAAATTGAAAATTTTAGAGTTTATGTATGCAAAAAATTGAAAAACATAATAAATGAAAGTGAACACAATTATTTCATGCACTAAGAATGAACAACAAAGTTTTGTTATCCATGTTTGGGAAATTCCACTAGTACAACCCCTAATAATATGGTGGAACTTTATAAGAAAGTGATTTCTAATTGATCCTAACATGTTTTAAATGTGGCGGATATGCATGCCTGAAACATATAGAAGATGCAAAGGACCTAATACTCCAAAAATTTCAAGGAGTTGAATAAATTAAATTCTCAATTTAACGTGTTGTGGGATATATACTTGAGCCAAACAACCTGCTTTTTGCCATTTTACAAAAAGCGGACCTAACAATCATAGATCATCATAAATTTTTTGATCGATTCATGACGTGTAACGGCTATAATTTTTGTTAGAATTGACTTATGGTAAGGAGTCAACACTCAGTTAAAAATGCCTCTTCGCTCTCTACCGATGATTGCAAAATCCAATATACAAAAAACTAAAACTGTTTACATTCCTAATAAATCACAGATACTTTTTGGAATTATCTCTCTCAGCATTTGTGCATTTCAATTTTGGATGGTCAATTTTTTTTAAAATCCAAACTTGAGTTTTCACTCTCCCGTTTTTCTTGTAAACAAAAAGATAAGGCAAATAGATCACAACAAAATGAAAATTTTATAGTTTCTGTATGCAAAAAATTGAAAACTATATTAAATGTAAGTGAAGAAAATTATTTCCCACACTAAAAATAAACACCATAGTTTGTTATCCATGTTTCGGAAATTCCACTAGTACAACCCCTAATAGCTTGGTTGAATTTTATAAGAATGAAATTTCTAATTGTTCCTAACATGTTTTAAATGTGGTGGATATGCATTCCCGAAACATGTTGAAGATGCAAATGACCTAATGATCCAAAAATTTGAAGGAGTAGAAAAAATTAAACTCTCAAGTTAAAGTCCGAGGGGATATTTACCTGAGCCAAACAACCCACTTTTTGCCTATTTTACAAAAAGCGGACCTAAAAATGATAGATCATCGTAAATGTTTTGATTGATTAATGATGTGTAACGGCTATAATTTTTGTTGGCAATCACTTTTGGTTAGGGAGTTAACACTCAGTTAAAAATCCTCGCCCCCCCTTTTCCGATGATTGCAAAACCCTATATACAAAAAACTAAAATAATTTACAATCCTTAAAAACCACAGTTGCTTTTTGGAATTATCTCTCTCGGCATTTGTGCATTTCCATTTTGGATTCTCAATTTTTTTTCAAATCCAAATTTGAGTTTTCACTCTCCCATTTTTCTCGTAAATGAAAAGATAAGGCCAATTGATCACAACAAAATCAAAATTTTAGAGTTTATTTACGCAAAAAATTGAAAACTACAATAAATGTAAGTGAAGAAAATTATTTCTTGCACTTAAAATGAACACCAAAGTTTTGATATCCATGTTTTGGAAATTCCACTAGTACAACCCCAAATAGGTTGGTGGAATTTTATAAGAAAGAGATTTCTAATTGATCCTGACATGTTTTAAATTTGGTGGATATGCATGCCTCAAACATTTTGAAGATGCAAATGACCTAATGATCCAAAAATTTCAAGGAGTAGAAAAAATTAAATTCTCAAGTTAACGTGAGGTGGGATATTTACCAGAGCCAAACAACCCACTTTTTGCCTATGTTACAAAAAGTGGACCAAACAATCATAGATCATCGTAAATGTTTTGATCGATTAATGATGTACAACGGCTAAATTTTTTGTTAGAAATGACTTATAGTTTGGGTCAACACTCAATTTAAAATGCCTTGCCTCCCCTCTTCCGACGATTGAAAAACCCATTATATAAAAAACTAAAAGTGTTAATAACCCATTAAAATCACAGATACTTTTTGGAATTATCTCTATCAGCAAATGTACATTTCCATTTTGTATGTTCAATTTTTTTCAAATCCAAACTTCAGTTTTCACTATCCTATTTTTCTCATAAACAAAAAGATTAGGCATATCAATCACAACAAAATGAAAATTTTAGAGTTGATGTATGAGAAAATTTGAAATCTATAGTAAATGTAAATGATGAAAATTATTTTATGCACTGAAAATGAACACCAAAGTTTTGTTATTCTTGTTTGGGAAATTCCACTAGTACAATCCCTAGTAACTTGGTGAAACTTTATAAGAAAGATATTTCTAATTCATCCTAACTTGTTTTAAATGTGGTGGATATGCTTGCCTGAAACATGTTGAAGATGGAAATGACCTAATGATCCAAAACTTTCAAGGAGTAGAAAAAATTTAATTCTCAAGTTAACATGCAGTGGGATATTTACCAGAGCCAAACAACCCACTTTTTGCCTATTTTACAAAAAGCGGACCTAACAATCATAGATCATCATAAATGTTTTTATCGATTATTGATGTGTAATGGCTATAATATTTTTTTAGAAATGACTTACGGTTTGGGAGTCAACACTTAGTTAAAAATGCCTCGACCCCCCCCTCTTCCGATGATTGTAAAACCCAATAAAAAATACTAAAATAGTTTAACACCCTTAAAAATCACAGATACCTTTTGGAATTATCTCTCTCAGCATTTGTGCATTGCCATTTTGGATGTTCATTTTTTTTTTAAATCCAAAATTGAGTTTTCACTCTCCCATTTTTCTCTATAACAAAAAGAAAAGGCAAATAGATCACATCAAAATGAAAATTTTAGAGTTTATTTTTTAAAAAAATTGAAAACTATGATAAATGTAAGAGAAGAAAATTATTTCACACACTAAAAATGAACATCAAAGTTTTGTTATCTATGTTTGGGAAATTCCACTAGTACTACCCGTAATAACTTGGTGGAACTTTATAAGAGATTTGTAATTGATCCTAACATGTTTTAAATCCGTATGCATGGCTGAAACATGTTGATGATGCAAATGACCTAATGATCCAAAAATGTCAAGGGGTAGAAAAAAATAAATTCTCAAGTTAACGTGTGGTGGGATATTTACCTAACCAAACAACCAAATTTTTGCCTATTTTACAAAAAGCGGACCTAACAGTCATAGATCATCGTCAATGTTTTGATTGATTAATGATGTGTGCTAAAATTTTTGTTAGAAATGACTTATGGTTTGAAAGTAAACACTCAATTAAAAAGGCCTCGCCCCCCTCTTCCGATGATTGCAAAACCAAATATTTAAAACACTAAAAAAATTTACATTTCTTAAAAATCAGATATACCTTTTGGAATTATCTCTCTCAGCATTTGTGAATTTCCATTTTGGATGTTCAATTTTTTTTCAAATCCAAACTTGAGTTTTCTCTCTCCTATTTTTCTCGTAAACAAAAATATAAGGCAAATAGATCACAACAAAATGAAAAATTTTGAGGTTATGTATGCAAAAAATTGAAAACTACAATAAATGTTAGTAAAGGATATTATTTCACGCACTAAAAATGAACACCAAAGTTTTGTTATCCATGTTTCGGAAATTCCACTTGTACAACCATTAATAGCTTGGTGGAATTTTATAAGACATAAAATTCTAATTGATCCTAACATGTTTTAAATGTGGTGGATATGCATGCCAGAAACATGTTGAAGATTCAAATGACCTAATGATCCAAAAATTTCAAGGAGTAGAAAAAATTAAATTCTCAAGTTAACGTGTGGTGGGATATTTACCAAAGCCAAACAATACACTTTTAGCCTATTTTACAAAAGTTGGACCTAACAAATGTAGATCATCGTAAATGTTTTGATCGATTAATGAAGGGTAGCGGCTATAATTTTTGTTAGAAATGACTTATGGTTAGGGAGTCAACACTCAGTTAAAAATCCCTCATCCCCCCTCTTCCGATGATAGCAAAATTCATATATAAAAAATACTAAAAGAGTTTACAATCGTTAAAAATCACATATACTTTATGGAGTTATCTCTCTCAGAATTTTTGCATTTCATTTTGCATGTTGAATTTTTTTTCAAATCGAAACTTGAGTTTTCACTCTCCCATTTTTCACATAAACAAAAAGATCAGGCAAATAGATCACAACAAAATGAAAATTTTCAAGTTTATGTATGAAAAAAATTGAAACCTATAACAAATGTAAGTGAAGAAAATTATTTCAAGCACTAAAAATGACCACTAAAGTTTTGTTATCCATGTTTGGAAAATTCCAGTAGAACAACCTCTATTAACTTAATGGAACTTTATAAGAAAGAGATTTCTAATTGATCCTTACATGTTTTAAATGTGGTGGATATGCATGCGTAAAACATGTTGAAGACGTAAATGACCTAATGATCCAAAATTTTCAATGAGTAGAAAAAATTAAATTCTCAAGTTAACGTGCGGTGGGATATTTTTCCAGAGCCAAACAACCCACTTTTTGCCTATTTTACAAAAATTGGACCTAACAATCTTAAATCATTGTAAATGTTTTGATCGATAAATGATGTGTATCGGCTATAATTTTTGTTAGAAATAACTTATGGTTTGGGAGTCAACACTCAGTTAAAAATGCCTCGCCCCCCTCTTCTGATGATTACAAAACCTAATTTATGAAAAACTAAAAAATTTTACAATCCTTAAAAATCATAGATACTTTTTAGAATTATCTATCTCAGCATTAGTGCATTTCCATTTTGGATGTTCAATTTTTTTTTCAAATCCAAACTTGAATTTTCACCTTCCCATTTTTCTCTAAAACAAAAAGAAAAGGCGAATAGATCACTACAAAATGAAAATTTTAGATTTTATGTTTGTAAAAATTTGAAAAATATAATAAATTTCAGAGAAGAAAATTATTTCATGCACTAAAAATGAACACCAAAGTATTGTTATCCTTGTTTGGGAAATTCCACTAGTACAACCCCTAATCACTTCGTGGAACTTTATAAGAAAGAGATTTCTAATTGATCCTAACATATTTTAAATGTGGTGGATATGCATGCATGAAACATGTTGAACATTCAAATGACCTAATGATCCAAAAATGTCAAGGAGTAAAAAAATTTAAATTCTCAAGTTAACGCGCGATGGGATATTTACCTAAGTCAAACAACCACTTTTTGCCAATTTTATAAAAAAGCGGACCAACCAATCGTTGATTATCATAAATGTTTTGATTGATTAATGATGTGTAACGTCTAAAATTTTTGTTGGAAATGACTTATTGTTAGGGAGTCAACACTGAGTTAAAAATGCCTCGCCCCCTCTTCCGATGATTGCAAAACCCAATATATAAAAAACTAAAAGAGTTTACAATCCTTAAAAATGACAGATACCTTTTGGAATTATCTCTCTCAGCATTTTTGCATTTCCATTTTGGATGTTCAATTTTTTTTCAAATCCAAACTTGAGTTTTCACTCTCCCATTTTTCTCGTAAATAAAAAGATAAGGCAAATAGATCACAAAAAAATAAAAAAATTAGAGTTTATGTTAACAAAAAATTGAAAACTATAATAAATGTAAGTGAAGAAAATTATCTCACACAGTAAAAATGAACACCATAGTTTTGTTATCCATGTTTTGGAAATTCCACTTGTACAACCCCTAATAGTTTGGTAGAATTTTATAAGATAAAAATTTCTAATTGATCCTAACATGTTTTAAATGTGGTGGATATGCATGCCTAAAACATGTTGAAGATGCAAATGACCTAATGATCCAAAAATTTCATGGAGTAGAAAAAATTAAATTCTCAAGTTAACGTGCGGTGGGATATTTACAAGAGCCAAACAACACACTTTTTTGCCTATTTTACAATAGGCAGACCTAACAATCATAGATCATCATAAATGTTTTGATTGATTAATGATGTGTAATGGCTATAATTTTTGTTAGAAATGACTTATGGTTAGGGAGTCAACACTCATTTAAAAATGTCTCGTCCCCCCTCTTCCAATTATAGCAAAACCCTATATATAAAAAACTAAAAGAGTTACAATCCTTAAAAATCATAGATACTTTTTGGAATTATCTCTCTCAGAATTTGTGCATATTCATTTTGGATGTTCAATTTTTTTTCAAATCCAGACTTGATTTTTCACTCTCCCTTTTTTCTCGTAAACAAAAAGAAAAGGCAAATAGATAAAAAAAATGAAAATTTTATAGTTTATGTATGCAAAAAATCAATAGATATAATAAATGTAAGTGAAGAAAATTATATCACGCACTAAAAATGAACACCAAAGTTTTGTTATCCATGTTTGAGGAATTCCACAAGTACAACTCCTAATAGCTTGGTGGAATTTTATAAGAAAGAGATTTCTAATTGAACCCTAACAAGTTTTTAATGTGCTGGATATGCATGCCTAAAACGTGTTGAAGAAGCAAATGACCTAATGATCCAAAATTTTCGAGTAGAAAAATTAATTTCTCAAGTTAACGAGCGGTGGGATATTTACTAGAGCCAAACAACCCACTTTTTGCCTATTTTACGAAAAGCGGTCCTAACAATCATAGATCATGGTAAATATTTTGATTGATTAATGATGTGTAACAGCTATAATTTTCGTTAAAAATGACTTATGGTTTGGGAGTCAACACTCAGTTAAAAATGCCTCCCCCCCCCCCCCCCCCCCCCCCCCCTTCCAATGATTACAAAACCCAATATATAAAAAACTAAAAGAGTTTAATTTCCTTAAAAATAACAGATACTTTTTGGAATTATCTCTCTCAGAATTTGTTCATTTCCATTTTGGATGTTCAATTTTTTTCAAATCCAAACTTGAGTTTTCACTCTGTCATTTTTCTCGTAAACAAAAAGAAAAGGCAAAGAGATCACAACAAAATGAAAATTTTAGAGTTTATGTATGCAAAAAATTGAAAACAATAATGAATGTAAGTGAAGAAAACTATTTCACCCAGTAAAATTAACACCAAAGTTTTGTTATCCATGTTTGGGAAATTCCACTAATACATCTCCTAATAGCTTGGTGGAATTTTATAAGAAAGAGATTTCTATTTGATCCTAACCTATTTTAAATGTGGTGGATATGCATGTCTGAAACATGTTGAAGATGCAAATGACCTAATGATCCAAAAATTCCGAGTAGAAAAAAATAAATTCTCAAGTTAACGTGTGGTGGGATATTTTCAAGAGCCAAACAACCCACTTTTTGACTTTTTTACAAAAAGTGGACCTAACATTCATAGATCATCGTAAATGTTTTGATTGATTAATGATGTGTAACGGCTGTAATGTTTGTTAGAAATTAATTATGGTTTGGGAGTCAACACTCAGTTAAAAATGTCTCTTCCCCCCCCCCCCCCCCCCCCCCCCCCCCCCCCCCCGCGCCTCTTCCGATATTGCTAAACCCAATATATAAAAAACTAAAAGACTTTACAGTCCTTAAAAGTCGCAGATACATTTTGGAATTATCTCTCTCAGCATTTGTGCATTCCAATTTGGATGTTCAATTTTTTTCAAATCCAAACTTGTATTTTCACTTTCCCTTTTTTCTTGTAAACAAAAGGATCAGGCAAATAGATCACAACCAAATGAAATTTTAGAGTTTATGTATGCAAAAAAATTTAAATTATAATAAAGGTAAGTGAATAAAATAATTTCACGCACTAAAAATGAACACCAAACTTTTGTTATCCATGTTTGAGAAAGTCCACAAGTACAACCCCCAATGACTTCGTGGAAATTTATAAGAAAGAGATTTCTAATTGATCCTAACATGCTTTAAATGTGGGGGATATGCATGCCGGAAACATGTTGATGATGCAAATGACCCAATGATGCAAAAATTTTGAGTAGATAAAATTTAATTCTCAAGTTCTCGTGCGGTGGGATATTTACCTGCGCCAAACAACCCACTTTTTGCCTATTTTACAAAAAGCGGACCTAACAGTCTCAGATCCTCACAAATGTTTTGATCGATTAATGATGTGTAACGGTTTAACTTTTTGTTAGAAATCACTTATGGTTACACTCAGATAAAAAAGTCTCCCCCCCCCCCCCCTCTTTTGATGATTGCAAAACCCAATATATAAAAAACTAAAAGAGTTTAAAATCCTTAAAAATTACAGATACTTTTTGGAATTATCTCTCTCAGCATTTGTGCATTGCCATTTTCGATGTTCAATTTTTTTTCAAATCCAAACATGAGTTTTCACTTTCCCATTTTTCTCTGAAAAAAAAGATAAGGCAAATAGATCACAAAAAAATGAAAATTTTAGAGTTTATGTATGCAAAAAATTGAAAACTATTTGAAGAAAATTATTTCACGCACTAAAAATGAACACCAAAGTTTTGTTATCCAAGTTTCGCAAAATTCCACTAGTAAAACCACTAATAGCTTGGTTAAATTTCATAAGAAAGAGATTTCTAATTGATCCAAACATGTTTCAAATGTGGATATGCATGCCTAAAACATGTTGAAGATGCAAATTACCTAATGATCCAAAAATTTCAAAGAGTAGAAAAAAATAAATTGTCAAGTTAACGTGCTCTGGGATATTAACCAGAGCCCAACAACCCACTTTTTGCGAATTTTACAAAAAGCGGACCTAACAATCATAGGTCATCGTAAATATTTTAATCGATTAATGATGTGTAACAGCATTAATTTTTGTTAAAAATGACTTATGGTTTGGGAGTCAACACTCAATTAAATATGCCTTGCTGCCCCCTTTTTCGATGATTTCAAAACCTAATATATAAAAAACTAAAAGAGTTTACAATCCTTAAAAATCACAGATACTTTTGAAATTATCTCTATCAACATTTGTGCATTTCCATTTTGGAAGTTTTAATTTTTTTTCAACTCCAAACTTAAGTTTTCACTCTCCCATCTTGAGTTTTCACTCTCCCATTTTTCTCGTAAACAATAAGATAAGGCAAATAAGTCACAACAAAATAAGAACTTTAGAGTTTATGTATGAAAAAAAAATTGAAAACTATAATAAATGTAAGTGAAAAAAATTATTTCACGCACTAAAAATGAACACCAAAGGTTTGTTATCCATGTTTGGGAAATTCCACTTGTACAACCCCAAATAGCTTGGTGGAATTTTATAAGAAAGAGATTTCTAATTGATCCTAACATGTTTTAAATGTGGATATGCATGCCTGAAACATGTTGAAGATGCAAATGACCTAATGATCCAAAAAGTTTTAGGAGTAGAAAAAATTAACTTCTAAAGTTAACGTGCGATGGGATATTTACCAGAGCCAAACAACCACATGTTGCCTATTTTACAAAAAGCGGACCTAAGAATCATAGATCATTGTAAATTTTTTGATCGATTAATGACGTGTAACGACTATAATTTTTGCTAGAAATGACTTATGGTTTGGGAGTCAACGCTCAGTTAAAAAGGCCTTGCACTCCACCACCCCCCCCCCCCCCCCCCCCCCCCCCTCACTTTTTTGATGATTGTAAAACCTAATATATAAAAAAATAAAAGAGTTTACAATTCTTTAAAATTGCAGAAACTTTTTGGAATTATCTCTGCCAGCATTTGTGAATTTCTATTTTGGATGTTCAATTTTTTTTCCAAATCCAAACTTGAGTTTTAACCCTTTCATTTTTCTCGTAAACCAAAAGATAACGCAAAAAGATCACCACAAAATGAAAATTGTAGAGTTTATGTATGAAAAAAATTGAAAAACTGTAATAAATGTAAGTGAAGAAAATTATTTCACGCACTAAAAATGAACACCAAAGGTTTGTTATCCATGTTAGGAAAATTCCACTAGTACAACCCCTAATAGATTGGTGGAATTTTATAAGAAAGAGATTTCTAATTGATCCTAGCATGTTTTAAATGTGGACATGCATGCCTGAAATATGTTGAAAAATAAAATTACCTAATGATCCAAAATTTTCAAGGACTAAAAAAAACTAAATTCTCAAGTTAACGTGAGGTGAGATATTTACGAGAGCCAAACAACCCACTTTTTGCCTATGTTACAAAATGCGGACCTAAAATTCATAAATCATCATAAATGTTTTGATCGATTAATGATGTGTAATGACTATAATTTTTGTTAGAATTGACTTATAGTTTGGGAGTGAACACTCAGTTAAAAATGCCTCACCACCCTTTTTCCGATGATTGCAAAACGTAATATATAAAAAACTAAAATAGTTTAAAATCCTTCAAAATCACCAAAACTTTTTTGAATTAGCTCTCTCAGCATTTGTGCATTTCCATTTTGGATGTGCAATTTTTTTTCAAATCCAAACTTGAGTTTTCACTGTTTCATTTTTGTCGTAAAAAAAAGATAAGGCAAATAGATCACAAAAAAATGAAAATTTTGGAGTTTATGTATGCAAAAAATCTGAAACTATAATAAATGTAAGTGAAGAAAATTATTTCACGCACTAAAAATGAACACCAAAGTTTTGTTATCCATGTTTGGGAAATTCCACTAGTACAACCCCTAATAGCTTGGAGGAATTTTATAAGAAAGAGATTTCTAATTGATCCTCACTTGTTTTAAATGTGGATATGCACGCCTGAAACATGTTAAAGATGCAAATAACCTACTGATCCTAAAATTTCAAGGAGTAAAAATTAAATTGTCAAGTTAATCTACGGTGGGATATTTACCAGAGCCAATCAACCACTTTTTGCCTATTTTATAAAAAATGGACCTAACAATCATAGATCATCGTAAATGTTTTGATCAATTAATGATTTGTAATGGCTATAATTTGTTTTTAGAAATGACTTTTTGTTTGGGAGTAAAAACACAGTTAAAAATGCCTCCCCCCCCCCCCCCCCCCCCTCCCCGCCTTGTTCGATGATTTAAAAACCTTATATATAAAAAAACTAACATAGTTTACAATCCTTAAAAATCACAGATACTTTTTAGAATTAACTCTCTCTGTATTTGTGCATTTCCACTTTGGATGTTCAATTTTTTTTCAAATCCAAACTGGAGTTTTCACTCTCCCATTTTTTTCGTAAACAAAAAGATAAGGCAAATAGATCACAACAAAATAAAAATTTTAGTGTTTATGTATGCAAAAAATTGTAAACTATAAGAAAATTATTTCACGCCCTAAAAATGAACACAAAAGTTTTGTTATCCATGTTTGCAAAATTCCACTAGTAAAGCTCATAATAGCTTGTGGAATTTAATAAGAAAGAGATTTCTAATTGATCCTTACATGTTTTAAATGTTGATATGCATGCCTGAAACATGATGAAGATGCAAATGACATAATTATCCAAAAATTCCAAGGAGTAGAAAAAATTAAATTCTCAAGTTAACGTGCGGTGGGATATTTACTAGCGACAAACAACCCACTTTTTGCCTATTTTACAAAAATCGGACCTAACAATCATATATCATCATAAATGTTTTGATCAATTGAAGATGTGTAAAAGCTATAATTTTTGTTAGAAATGACTTATGATTTTGGATTCAACACTCAATTAAAAAGGCATGGCTCCCCCTTTTCTGATGATTGCAAAACCGAATATATAAAAAACCAAAAGAGTTTACAATCCTTAAAAATTACAGATACTTTTTGGAATTATCTCTCTTAGCATTTTTACCTTTCTATTTTGGATGTTAAATTCTTTTTCAAATCCAAACTTGCATTTTGACTCTCCCATTTTTCTTGTATACAAAAATGTCAGGCAAATAGATCACAACAAAATTAAAATTTTAGGGTATATGTATCCAAAAAATTTAAAACTATAACAAATATTAGTGAAGAAAATTATTTCACGCACAAAAAATGAAAAAAAAAATTTTGTTATCCATGTTTTGGAAATTCCTCTACTACAACCCCTAATAGCTTGGTGGAATTTTATAAGAAAGAAATTTCTAATTGATCCTAACATGTTTTAAATGTGGATATGCATGCCTGAAACATGTTGAAGATGCAATGACCTAATGATCTGAAACTTTCAAGGAGTAGAAAAAAATTAAATTCTCAAGTTCATGTGCGGTGGGATATTTACCAGAGCCAAACAACCTACTTTTTGCTTATATTACAAAAAGTGGACCTAACAATCATAGATCATTGTAAATATTTTGATCAATTAATAATGTGTAACGACTATAATTGTTTTTTAGAAATGACTTACATAAGAGTTTAAAATCCTTAAAAATCACAGATACTTTTTGGAATTATCTCTTTAGGCATTTGTGCATTACCATTTTGGATGTTTAGTTTTTTTTCAAATCCAAATTTGAGTTTTTACTCTCCTATTTTTCTCGTAAACAAAAAGACAACGCAAATACATTACTACAAAATGAAAATTTTAGAGTTTATGTACGCAAAAAAATGGAAACTATAACAAATGTAAGTGAAGAAAATTATTTCACGCACAAAAAATGAACACCAAAGGTTTGTTATCCATGTTTGGGAAATTCCATTAGTACAACCCCTAATAGCTTGGTGGAATTTTATAAAAAAGAGATTACTAATTGATCCTAACATGTTTTAAATGTGGATATGCATGCCTGAAACATGTTGAAGATGCAAATGACCAAATGATCTGAAAATTGCGAGAAGAAAAAATTAAATTCTCAAGTTAATGTGCAGTGGGATATTTACCAGACTCAAACAACCCATTTTTTGCCTCTTATTCAAAAAGTGGACCTAACAATCATAGATCATCGTACATGTTTTGATTGATTAATGATGTGTAACGGCTATAATTGTTGTTTGAAATGACTTATGGTTATGGAGTCAACACTCAGATAAAAATGCCTCGCCCCCCCTTTTTCGATGATTGCAAAACCTTATATATAAAAAACAAAAAGAGTTTACAATCCAAAAAAATCACCGATACATTTTTGAATTATCTCGCTCAGCATTTGAGCATTTCCATTTTGGATGTTTAATTTTTTTTCAAATCCAAACTTCAGTTCTCACCCTCCCATGTTTCTCATAAACAAAAAGATAAGGCAAATAGATCACAACAAAATGAAAATTTTAGAATTTATGAATGCAAAAAATTGGATACAATAAGAAATGTAGTTAAAAAAATTTATTTTACCCACTAAAAGTGAACACCAAAGTTTTGTTATCCATGTCAGGGAAATTCACTTTTTAAAACCGTTAATAGCTTGGTGGAATTTTATAAGAAGGAGATTTCTAATTGATCTTAACATCCCTTAAATGTGGATATGCATGCCTGAAACATGCCTTGGTCCCCCTTTTCCGATGATTGAAAAGTCTAATATATCAAAAGCTTAAAGATTTTAAAATCCTTAAAAATCACACAGACTTTTTTGAATTATATATCTCGAAATTTGTGCATTACCATTTTACATGTAAAATTTTTTTTCAAATCCAAACATGAGTTTTGACTTTCCCATTTTTCTCTTTAACAAAATGATAAGGAAAATAGATCACAAAAAATGAAAATTTTAGAGTTTATGTATGAAAAATATTGAAAACTACAATAAATGTAAGTGAAGAAAATTATTTAATGCACTAAAAATTAACACCAAGTTTTGTTATCCATATTTGGGAAATTCCACTAGTACTACCCCAAATAGCTTGGTGGAATTTTATATGAAAGAGATTTCTAATTGATCCTAACATGTTTTAAATGTGGATATGCAAGCTTCAAATATGGTGAAGATGCAAATGATCTAACGATCCAAAAATTTCAAGGAGCAAAAAAATGAAATTCTCAAGTTAACGTGCGGTGGGATATTTACCTGAACGAAACAATCTACTTTTTGCCTATTTTACAAAAAGCGTACCTAACAATCATAGATCATCGTAAATGTTTTTTTTTTATTAATGATGTGTAACGGCTATAATTTCTTTTAGAAATGACTTGTGCTTTGGGAGTTAACACTCAATTAAAAATTCCTCGCCCCCACTTTTTCGATGATTCGAAAACTTAATATATAAAAAACTAAAAGAGTTTACACACTTTAAAAATCATAGATACTTTTTTGAATTATCTCTCTCAGCATTTGTGCATTTCCATTTTGGATGTCAATTTTTGTTCAAATCCAAACTTTAGTTTTCTCGCTCCTATTTTTCTCATAAAAAAAGATAAGGCAAATTGATAATAAAAAAAAATTTATAGTTTATGCATGCAAAAAATTGAAAACTATAACAAATGTAAGTGAAGAAAATTATTTCACGCACTAAAAATGAACACCAAAGTTTGGTTATCCATGTTTGGGAAATACCACTAGTTCAACCTCTAATACCATGGTGGAATTTTATATAAAAGAGATTTATAATTGATCCTAACATGTTTTAAATGCGGATATACATGCCTAAAACATGTTAAAGATGCAAATGACTAAATGATCCAAAAATTTCAAGGAGTAGAAAAAATTAAATTCTCAAGTTAACGTGCGGTGGGATGTTTATAAGAGCCAAACAACTAACTTTTTGCCTATTTTTAAAAAATGGACTAGACAATCAAAGATCATTGTAAATATTTTGATCGATTAATGATGTGTAATGGCTATATTTTTTCTCAGAAATGACTTATGGTTTGGGAGTCAACACTCAGTTAAAAATAAGTCACACCCCCTTTTTCGATGATTGCAAAACCTAATCTATAAAAAACTAAAAGAATTTAAAATCCTTAAAAATCACAGATACTTTTTGGAATTATCTCACTCAGAATTTGTGCATTTCCATTTTGGATGTTCAATATTTTTCAAATCCAAAATTGAGTTTGCACTCTCGCTTTTTTCTCGTAAACAAAAAGATAAGGCAAATAGATCACAACAAAATGAAAATTTTAGAGTTTATGTATGCAAAAAATTGAAAACTATAATAAATGTAAGTGAAGAAAATTATTTCACACACAAAAAATGGAGCCAAAGTTTTGTTATCCATGTTTGGGAACTTTCACTAGTACAACCCCTAATAGCTTGGTGAAATTTTATAAGAAAGAGATTTCTAATTGATCCTATCATGTTTTAAATGATGTGGATATGCATGCCTAAAACATGTTGAAGATACAAATGGCCTAATGATCCAAAAATTTCAACGGGTAGAAAAAATTAAATTCTCAAGCTAACGTGTGGTTGGATATTTACTAGAGCCAAACAAAACACTTTTTGCCAATATCACAAAAAATAGACCTGACAATCATAGGTCATCGTAAATTTTTTGATCGATTAATGATGTGTAACGGTTATAATTTATGTCAGAAATGACTTTTGCTTTCAGAGTCAACACTCTGTTAAAAAAAGCAAGACCTCCCCCCCTCCCCCCCTTTTTCGATAATTGCAAAACCTAATATATAAAAAATCAAAGCGTTTACAATCTTTAAAAATGACAGATACTGTTTTGAATTATCTCTCTCAACAATTGTGCATTTTCATTTTGGATGTTCAATTTTTTTTCAAATCCAAACTTGAGTTCTCACACTCCCATTTTTCTTATTAACAAAAAGATAAGGCAAATAGATGATAACAAAATGAAAATTTTAGAGTTTATGTTTGAAAAAAATATAAAACTATAAAAAATGTAAGTGAAAAAAATTATTTCATGCACTAAAAATGAACACCAAAGTTTTTTTATCCATGTTTGGGAAATTCCAATGTACTACCCCTAATAGCTTGATGAAATTTTATAAGAAAGAGATTTCTACTTGATCCTAACATGTTTTAAATGTAGATATGTATGCCTGAAAAATGTTGAAGATGCAAATGGCCTAATAATAAGAAAATTTCAAGGAGTTGAAAAAATTAATTTCTCAAGTTAACGTGCGGTGGGATATTTACCTGAGCCAAACAACCGACATTTTGCCTATTTTACTAAAAGTGGACCTAAAACTCATAGATCATCGGAAATGTTTTGATCGATTAATGATGAGTAACGGCTATAATTTTTGTTAGACATGACTTCTGGTTATCGAGTCAACACTCAGTTAAAAAAGCCTCGCCCCCTTTTTTGAAGATTGCAAAACCTAATATATAAAAAACAAAAATATTTTACAATCCTTAAAAATCACAGATTCTTTTTGGAATTATCTCACTCAGCATTTGTGAATTTCCATTTTGGAAGTTGAATTTTATTTTCAAATCCAAACTTGAGTTTTCACTTTCCCATTTTTTCTATTAAACAAAATGATAAGGAAAATAGTTCACAACAAAATGAAAATTTTAAAGTTTATGCTGCAAAAAATTGAAAACTATAATAAATGTAAGTGAACAAAATTATTTAACGCTCTAAAAATGAACACCAAAGTTTATTTATCTATCTATGGTAAATGCCACAAGTTTAACCCCGAATAGCTTGCTAGAATTTTATAAGAAAGAGAATTCTAATTGATCCTAACATGTTTTAAATGTGGATATGCATGCTTGAAACATGATAAAGAAGAAAATGTCCTAATGATCGAAACATTTCAAGGAGCAGAAAAAATTAAATTCTCAAGTTAACGTGCGGTGGGATATTTACCAGAGCCAAACAACCACATGTTGCCTATTTTACAAAAAGCGGACCTAAGAATCATAGATCATTGTAAATTTTTTGACCGATTAATGACGTGTAACGACTATAATTTTTGCTAGAAATGACTTATGGTTTGGGAGTCAACGCTCAGTTAAAAAGGCCCCGCACTCCACCCCCCCCCCCCCCCCCCCCCCCCCCCCCCCCCCCCCCCCCTCCCCTCCTCACTTTTTTGATGATTGTAAAACCTAATATATAAAAAAATAAAAGAGTTTACAATTCTTTAAAATTGCAGAAACTTTTTGGAATTATCTCTGCCAGCATTTGTGAATTTCTATTTTGGATGTTCAATTTTTTTTCCAAATCCAAACTTGAGTTTTAACCCGTTCATTTTTCTCGTAAACCAAAAGATAACGCAAAAAGATCACCACAAAATGAAAATTGTAGAGTTTATGTATGAAAAAAATTGAAAAACTGTAATAAATGTAAGTGAAGAAAATTATTTCACGCACTAAAAATGAACACCAAAGGTTTGTTATCCATGTTAGGAAAATTCCACTAGTACAACCCCTAATAGATTGGTGGAATTTTATAAGAAAGAGATTTCTAATTGATCCTAGCATGTTTTAAATGTGGACATGCATGCCTGAAACATGTTGAAAAAGAAAATTACCTAATGATCCAAAATTTTCAAGGACTAAAAAAAACTAAATTCTCAAGTTAACGTGAGGTGAGATATTTACGAGAGCCAAACAACCCACTTTTTGCCTATGTTACAAAATGCGGACCTAAAATTCATAAATCATCATAAATGTTTTGATCGATTAATGATGTGTAATGACTATAATTTTTGTTAGAATTGACTTATAGTTTGGGAGTCAACACTCAGTTAAAAATGCCTCACCACCCTTTTTCCGATGATTGCAAAACGTAATATATAAAAAACTAAAATAGTTTAAAATCCTTCAAAATCACCGAAACTTTTTTGAATTAGCTCTCTCAGCATTTGTGCATTTCCATTTTGGATGTGCAATTTTTTTTCAAATCCAAACTTGAGTTTTCACTGTTTCATTTTTGTCGTAAAAAAAAGATAAGGCAAATAGATCACAAAAAAATGAAAATTTTGGACTTTATGTATGTAAAAAATCTGAAACTATAATAAATGTAAGTGAAGAAAATTATTTCACGCACTAAAAATGAACACCAAAGTCTTGTTATCCATGTTTGGGAAATTCCACTAGTACAACCCCTAATAGCTTGGAGGAATTTTATAAGAAAGAGATTTCTAATTGATCCTCACTTGTTTTAAATGTGGATATGCACGCCTGAAACATGTTAAAGATGCAAATAACCTACTGATCCTAAAATTTCAAGGAGTAAAAATTAAATTGTCAAGTTAATCTACGGTGGGATATTTACCAGAGCCAATCAACCACTTTTTGCCTATTTTATAAAAAATGGACCTAACAATCATAGATCATCATAAATGTTTTGATCAATTAATGATTTGTAATGGCTATAATTTGTTTTTAGAAATGACTTTTTGTTTGGGAGTAAAAACACAGTTAAAAATGCCTCCCCCCCCCCCCCCCCCCCCTCCCCGCCTTGTTCGATGATTTAAAAACCTTATATATAAAAAAACTAACATAGTTTACAATCCTTAAAAATCACAGATACTTTTTAGAATTAACTCTCTCTGTATTTGTGCATTTCCACTTTGGATGTTCAATTTTTTTTCAAATCCAAACTGGAGTTTTCACTCTCCCATTTTTTTCGTAAACAAAAAGATAAGGCAAATAGATCACAACAAAATAAAAATTTTAGTGTTTATGTATGCAAAAAATTGTAAACTATAAGAAAATTATTTCACGCCCTAAAAATGAACACAAAAGTTTTGTTATCCATGTTTGCAAAATTCCACTAGTAAAGCTCATAATAGCTTGTGGAATTTAATAAGAAAGAGATTTCTAATTGATCCTTACATGTTTTAAATGTTGATATGCATGCCTGAAACATGATGAAGATGCAAATGACATAATTATCCAAAAATTCCAAGGAGTAGAAAAAATTAAATTCTCAAGTTAACGTGCGGTGGGATATTTACTAGCGACAAACAACCCACTTTTTGCCTATTTTACAAAAATCGGACCTAACAATCATATATCATCATAAATGTTTTGATCAATTGAAGATGTGTAAAAGCTATAATTTTTGTTAGAAATGACTTATGATTTTGGATTCAACACTCAATTAAAAAGGCATGGCTCCCCCTTTTCTGATGATTGCAAAACCGAATATATAAAAAACCAAAAGAGTTTACAATCCTTAAAAATTACAGATACTTTTTGGAATTATCTCTCTTAGCATTTTTACCTTTCTATTTTGGATGTTAAATTCTTTTTCAAATCCAAACTTGCATTTTGACTCTCCCATTTTTCTTGTATACAAAAATGTCAGGCAAATAGATCACAACAAAATTAAAATTTTAGGGTATATGTATCCAAAAAATTTAAAACTATAACAAATATTAGTGAAGAAAATTATTTCACGCACAAAAAATGAAAAAAAAAATTTTGTTATCCATGTTTTGGAAATTCCTCTACTACAACCCCTAATAGCTTGGTGGAATTTTATAAGAAAGAAATTTCTAATTGATCCTAACATGTTTTAAATGTGGATATGCATGCCTGAAACATGTTGAAGATGCAATGACCTAATGATCTGAAACTTTCAAGGAGTAGAAAAAAATTAAATTCTCAAGTTCATGTGCGGTGGGATATTTACCAGAGCCAAACAACCTACTTTTTGCTTATATTACAAAAAGTGGACCTAACAATCATAGATCATTGTAAATATTTTGATCAATTAATAATGTGTAACGACTATAATTGTTTTTTAGAAATGACTTACATAAGAGTTTAAAATCCTTAAAAATCACAGATACTTTTTGGAATTATCTCTTTAGGCATTTGTGCATTACCATTTTGGATGTTTAGTTTTTTTTCAAATCCAAATTTGAGTTTTTACTCTCCTATTTTTCTCGTAAACAAAAAGACAACGCAAATACATTACTACAAAATGAAAATTTTAGAGTTTATGTACGCAAAAAAATGGAAACTATAACAAATGTAAGTGAAGAAAATTATTTCACGCACAAAAAATGAACACCAAAGGTTTGTTATCCATGTTTGGGAAATTCCATTAGTACAACCCCTAATAGCTTGGTGGAATTTTATAAAAAAGAGATTACTAATTGATCCTAACATGTTTTAAATGTGGATATGCATGCCTGAAACATGTTGAAGATGCAAATGACCAAATGATCTGAAAATTGCGAGAAGAAAAAATTAAATTCTCAAGTTAATGTGCAGTGGGATATTTACCAGACTCAAACAACCCATTTTTTGCCTCTTATTCAAAAAGTGGACCTAACAATCATAGATCATCGTACATGTTTTGATTGATTAATGATGTGTAACGGCTATAATTGTTGTTTGAAATGACTTATGGTTATGGAGTCAACACTCAGATAAAAATGCCTCGCCCCCCCTTTTTCGATGATTGCAAAACCTTATATATAAAAAACAAAAAGAGTTTACAATCCAAAAAAATCACCGATACATTTTTGAATTATCTCGCTCAGCATTTGAGCATTTCCATTTTGGATGTTTAATTTTTTTTCAAATCCAAACTTCAGTTCTCACCCTCCCATGTTTCTCATAAACAAAAAGATAAGGCAAATAGATCACAACAAAATGAAAATTTTAGAATTTATGAATGCAAAAAATTGGATACAATAAGAAATGTAGTTAAAAAAATTTATTTTACCCACTAAAAGTGAACACCAAAGTTTTGTTATCCATGTCAGGGAAATTCACTTTTTAAAACCGTTAATAGCTTGGTGGAATTTTATAAGAAGGAGATTTCTAATTGATCTTAACATCCCTTAAATGTGGATATGCATGCCTGAAACATGCCTTGGTCCCCCTTTTCCGATGATTGAAAAGTCTAATATATCAAAAGCTTAAAGATTTTAAAATCCTTAAAAATCACACAGACTTTTTTGAATTATATATCTCGAAATTTGTGCATTACCATTTTACATGTAAAATTTTTTTTCAAATCCAAACATGAGTTTTGACTTTCCCATTTTTCTCTTTAACAAAATGATAAGGAAAATAGATCACAAAAAATGAAAATTTTAGAGTTTATGTATGAAAAATATTGAAAACTACAATAAATGTAAGTGAAGAAAATTATTTAATGCACTAAAAATTAACACCAAGTTTTGTTATCCATATTTGGGAAATTCCACTAGTACTACCCCAAATAGCTTGGTGGAATTTTATATGAAAGAGATTTCTAATTGATCCTAACATGTTTTAAATGTGGATATGCAAGCTTCAAATATGGTGAAGATGCAAATGATCTAACGATCCAAAAATTTCAAGGAGCAAAAAAATGAAATTCTCAAGTTAACGTGCGGTGGGATATTTACCTGAACGAAACAATCTACTTTTTGCCTATTTTACAAAAAGCGTACCTAACAATCATAGATCATCGTAAATGTTTTTTTTTTATTAATGATGTGTAACGGCTATAATTTCTTTTAGAAATGACTTGTGCTTTGGGAGTTAACACTCAATTAAAAATTCCTCGCCCCCACTTTTTCGATGATTCGAAAACTTAATATATAAAAAACTAAAAGAGTTTACACACTTTAAAAATCATAGATACTTTTTTGAATTATCTCTCTCAGCATTTGTGCATTTCCATTTTGGATGTCAATTTTTGTTCAAATCCAAACTTTAGTTTTCTCGCTCCTATTTTTCTCATAAAAAAAGATAAGGCAAATTGATAATAAAAAAAAATTTATAGTTTATGCATGCAAAAAATTGAAAACTATAACAAATGTAAGTGAAGAAAATTATTTCACGCACTAAAAATGAACACCAAAGTTTGGTTATCCATGTTTGGGAAATACCACTAGTTCAACCTCTAATACCATGGTGGAATTTTATATAAAAGAGATTTATAATTGATCCTAACATGTTTTAAATGCGGATATACATGCCTAAAACATGTTAAAGATGCAAATGACTAAATGATCCAAAAATTTCAAGGAGTAGAAAAAATTAAATTCTCAAGTTAACGTGCGGTGGGATGTTTATAAGAGCCAAACAACTAACTTTTTGCCTATTTTTAAAAAATGGACTAGACAATCAAAGATCATTGTAAATATTTTGATCGATTAATGATGTGTAATGGCTATATTTTTTCTCAAAAATGACTTATGGTTTGGGAGTCAACACTCAGTTAAAAATAAGTCACACCCCCTTTTTCGATGATTGCAAAACCTAATCTATAAAAAACTAAAAGAATTTAAAATCCTTAAAAATCACAGATACTTTTTGGAATTATCTCACTCAGAATTTGTGCATTTCCATTTTGGATGTTCAATATTTTTCAAATCCAAAATTGAGTTTGCACTCTCGCTTTTTTCTCGTAAACAAAAAGATAAGGCAAATAGATCACAACAAAATGAAAATTTTAGAGTTTATGTATGCAAAAAATTGAAAACTATAATAAATGTAAGTGAAGAAAATTATTTCACACACAAAAAATGGAGCCAAAGTTTTGTTATCCATGTTTGGGAACTTTCACTAGTACAACCCCTAATAGCTTGGTGAAATTTTATAAGAAAGAGATTTCTAATTGATCCTATCATGTTTTAAATGATGTGGATATGCATGCCTAAAACATGTTGAAGATACAAATGGCCTAATGATCCAAAAATTTCAATGGGTAGAAAAAATTAAATTCTCAAGCTAACGTGTGGTTGGATATTTACTAGAGCCAAACAAAACACTTTTTGCCAATATCACAAAAAATAGACCTGACAATCATAGGTCATCGTAAATTTTTTGATCGATTAATGATGTGTAACGGTTATAATTTATGTCAGAAATGACTTTTGCTTTCAGAGTCAACACTCTGTTAAAAAAAGCAAGACCTCCCCCCCTCCCCCCCTTTTTCGATAATTGCAAAACCTAATATATAAAAAATCAAAGCGTTTACAATCTTTAAAAATGACAGATACTGTTTTGAATTATCTCTCTCAACAATTGTGCATTTTCATTTTGGATGTTCAATTTTTTTTCAAATCCAAACTTGAGTTCTCACACTCCCATTTTTCTTATTAACAAAAAGATAAGGCAAATAGATGATAACAAAATGAAAATTTTAGAGTTTATGTTTGAAAAAAATATAAAACTGTAAAAAATGTAAGTGAAAAAAATTATTTCATGCACTAAAAATGAACACCAAAGTTTTTTTATCCATGTTTGGGAAATTCCAATGTACTACCCCTAATAGCTTGATGAAATTTTATAAGAAGGAGATTTCTACTTGATCCTAACATGTTTTAAATGTAGATATGTATGCCTGAAAAATGTTGAAGATGCAAATGGCCTAATAATAAGAAAATTTCAAGGAGTTGAAAAAATTAATTTCTCAAGTTAACGTGCGGTGGGATATTTACCTGAGCCAAACAACCGACATTTTGCCTATTTTACTAAAAGTGGACCTAAAAATCATAGATCATCGGAAATGTTTTGATCGATTAATGATGAGTAACGGCTATAATTTTTATTAGACATGACTTCTGGTTATCGAGTCAACACTCAGTTAAAAATGCCTCGCCCCCTTTTTTGAAGATTGCAAAACCTAATATATAAAAAACAAAAATATTTTACAATCCTTAAAAATCACAGATTCTTTTTGGAATTATCTCACTCAGCATTTGTGAATTTCCATTTTGGAAGTTGAATTTTATTTTCAAATCCAAACTTGAGTTTTCACTTTCCCATTTTTCTATTAAACAAAATGATAAGGAAAATAGTTCACAACAAAATGAAAATTTTAAAGTTTATTCTGCAAAAAATTGAAAACTATAATAAATGTAAGTGAAGAAAATTATTTAACGCTCTAAAAATGAACACCAAAGTTTATTTATCTATCTATGGTAAATGCCACAAGTTTAATCCCGAATAGCTTGCTAGAATTTTATAAGAAAGAGAATTCTAATTGATCCTAACATGTTTTAAATGTGGATATGCATGCTTGAAACATGATAAAGAAGAAAATGTCCTAATGATCGAAAAATTTCAAGGAGCAGAAAAAATTAAATTCTCAAGTTAACGTGCGGTGGGATATTTACCCTAGTGAGCAATCCACATTTTGCCTCTTTTACAAAAAGCGAACCTAACAATCATAGATCATCGTAAATGTTTTGATCGATTAATGATGTGTAACGGCTATAGTTTTATTTAGAAATGAGTTGTGGTTTGGGAGTCAACACAGTTAAAAATGCCTCACCCCCCCTTTTTCGATGATTGCAAAACCTAATATATAAAAAACTAAAGGAGATAACAATCCTTAAAAATCACAAATATTTTTTGGAATTATTTCTCTCAACATTTGTGCATTTCCAAAATAGATTTCCAAATGATGCTAACATGTTTTAAATGTGGAAATGCATGCCTGAAACATGTTGAAGATGCAAATGACCAAACGATTCGAAAATTTTAAGGAGCAGAAAAAATTAAATTCTCAAGTGAACGTGCGGTGGGATATTTACTAGAGCCAAACAATCCACTTTTTGCCTATTTTACCAAAAGCGTACCTACCAATCAAAGATGATCGTAAATGTTTTGATCGATTAATGATGTGTAGCGGTTGTAATTTTTGTTAGAAATGACTTATGGTTTGGGAGTCAACACTCAGTTTACAATGCGTCGCACCCTTTTTCTAAAGATTGCAAAACCTAATATGTAAAAAACTAAAAGAGTTTATATTCCTTAAAAATCACAATCACTTTTGTGAATTATCTCACAAAGCATTTGTGCATTTCCATTTTGGACGTTCAATTTTTTTTTCAAACCCAAAGTAGCATTTTCACTCTCCAATTTTTCTCATAAACAAAAAGATAAGGCAAATAGGTCACAAAAAAATGAAAATTTTAGAGTTTATGTATATAAAAAAGTGAAAACTATAATAAATGAAAGTGGAGGAAATTATTTCACACACTAAAAATGGACACCAAAGTTTTGTTATACATGTTTGGGAAATTTCACTAGGACAACCCCTAATAGCTTGGTGGAATTTTATAAGGAAGAGATTTCTAATTGATCCTAACATGTTTTAAATGTTGTGGATATGCATGCCTGAAACATGTTGAAGAAGCAAATGACCTAATGATCCAAAAATTTCAAGGATTAGAAAAAATTAAATCCTCAAGTTAACGTGCAGTGGGATATTTACTAGAACCAAAAAACCCACTTTTTACCTATTTCACAAAAAGCGGACCTAAGAATCATAGATCATCGTCAATGTTTTGTTCGATTAATGATGTGCAACGGTTATAATTTTTGTTACAAATGACTAATGGTTTGGGAGTCAACACAATTAAAAACGCCTCACCACCATTTTTCGATAATTGCAAAATTCAGATTTTACAAGCACTAAAATCACAGATACTGTTTGGAATTATCTCTCTAAGCCATTGTGCATTTCCAATTTGGATTTAAATTTTTTTTTCAAATCCAAACTTGAGTTTTCACTCTCCCATTTTTCTCGTAAACAAAAAGATAAGGCAAATAGATCACAAAAAAATGAAAAACTAAAACAAATGTTAGTTTAAAAAATTATTTAAAACATTAAAAATGAACACCAAAGTTTTGTTATCCATGTTTTGGAAATTCCATTAGTACTATCCCTAATAGCTTGGTGGAATTTTATAAGAAAGAGATTTCTAATTCATCCCTACATGTTTTAAATCTAGACATGTATGCCTGAAACATGTTGAAGATGCAAATGACTTAATGATCCAAAAATATCAAGGAGTAGAAAAAATTAAATTCTCTTGTTAACGTGCATTGGGATATTTACCAGAGCCAAACAAGCCACTTTTTGCCTATTTTTCAAAAAGCAAACCTAACAATCTTAGATCATCGTAAATGTTTGGATCGATTAATGATGTGTAATGGCTATAATTTTTGTTTGAAATGACTTATTTTTAGGGAGTCAACACTCGGGTAAAAATTCCTCGTCCCTCCTTTCCAATTTGGATTTAAAATTTTTTTTCAAATCCAAACTTGAGTTTTCACTCTCCCATTTTTCTCGTAAACAAAAAGATAAGGCAAATAGATCACAAAAAAATGAAAATTTTAGAGTTTATTTATGCAAAAATGAAAAACTATAACAAATGTAAGTGAAGAAAATTATTTCACGCACTAAAAATGAACACCAAAGTTTTGTTATCCATGTTTGGGAAATTCCACTAGTACAACCCCTAATAGCTTGGTGGAATTTTATGAGAAAGAGATTTCTAATTGATCGTAACATGTTTAAAATGTGGATAAGCATGACTAAAACATGTTGAAGATGAAAATTACCAAATGATCCAAAATTTTCATGGAGTAGAAAAAATTAAATTCTCAAGTTAATAATGTGTAGTGGGATAATTACCGGAGCCAAACAACCCACTTTTTGCCTATTTTAAAAAAAGCGGACCTAACAATCCTAGATCATCGTAAATATTTTGTTCAATTAATGATGTGTAACAACTATAAATTTTATTAGAAATGACTTATGGTTTGGGAGTCAACACTCAAATAAAAATGCCTCGCCCCTCGTTTTTTGATGATTGCAAAACCTAATATATAAAAAAAAAAAAGAGTTTACAATCCATAAACATCACAGATACTTTTTGGAATTATCTTTCTCAGCATTTGAGCATTTCCATTTTGGATGTTCACTTTTTTTTCAAATCCAAACTTGAGTTTTCACTTTCCCATTTTTCTCTTAAACAAAATGATAAGGAAAATAGATCACAAAAAAATGAAAATTTTAGAGGTTATGTATGCAAAAAAATGAAAACTAAAACAAATGTTAGTGGAAAAATTTATTTAACGATCTATAAATGAACACCAATGTTTTGTAATCCATGTTTGGGAAATTCCATTAGTACTACCCCTAATAGCTTGGTGGAATTTTATAAGAAAGAGATTTCTAATTGATCTAAACAAGTTTAAAATGTGGATATGTATGCTTGAAACATGTTGAAGAAGCAAATGACCTAAAGATACAAAATTTTCAAGTAGAAGAAAAAATTAAATTCTCAAGTTAATGTGCGGTGGAATATTTACTAGAGCCAAACAATCCACTTTTTGCCTATTTTACAAAAAAGGACCTAACAATCATAGATCATCGTAAATGTTTTGATCGATTAATGATGTGTAACAACTGTAAATTTTGTTGGAAATGACTAGTGGTTTGGGAGTCAATACAGTTAAAAATGCCTCCCCCTGCCCTTTTCCGATGATTGCAGAACCTAATTTATAAAAAACTAAAAGAGTTTACAATCTTTTAAAATCATATATACTTTTTGGAATTAACTCTCTCAGAATATGTGCATTTCCATTTTGGATGTTCAATTTGTTTTCAAAATCGAACTTGAGTTTTCATTCTCCCTTTTTTCTCGTAAATAAAAAGATAGGGCAAATAGATCACAACAAAATAAAAATTTGAGAGTTTATGTATGCAAACAATTGAAAACAATAACAAATGAAAGTGAAAAAAAGTATTTCATGCGCTAAAAATGAACACCAAAGTTTTATTATCCATGTTTGGGAAATTCCACTAGTACAACTCCTAATTGCTTGGCGGAATTTCATAAGAAAGAGATTTCTAATTTTTCCTAACATTTTTAAATGTGGATATGTATGCCTGAAACATGTTGAAGATGCAAATAACCTAATGATCTGAAAATTTCAAGGGGTAGAAAAAATTAAATTCTCAAGTTAACGAGCGGTGGGATATTTACAACAGCCAAACAACGTACTTTTTGCCTATTTTACAAAAAAGTGGACCTAACAATAATAGATCATCATAAATATTTTGATCGATTAATGATGTGTAACAGCTACAATTTTTGTTAGAAATGACTTATGGTTTGGGAGTCAAGACTCAGTAAAAATGCCTCACCCCCCCTTTTTCGATGATTGAAAAACCTAATATATAAAAAAGTAAAAGAGTTCACAATCCTTAAAAATCGTAAATACTTTTTGGAATTATCTATCTCAGAATTTGTGCATTTCCATTTTGGATGTTCCATTTTTTTTCAAATCCAAACTTGAGTTTTCACTCACCCATTTTTCTCGTAAAAAAAAAGATAAGACAAATAGATCACAACAAAAAAAATATTGCAGTTTATGTATGCAAAAAATTGAAAACTATAACAAATGTAAGTGAAGAAAATTATTTCATGAACTAACAATGAACACCAAAGTTTTGTTATCCATGTTTGGGAAATTTCACTAGTACAACCCCTAAAAGCTTGGTGGAATTTTATAAGAAAGAGATTTCTAATTGACCCTAACATGTTTTAAATGTGGATATGCTTTCCTGTAACATATTGAAGATGCAAATGACCTAATGATCCGAAAATTTCAAGGAGTTGAAAAAATTAAATTCTCAAGTTAACGTGCGGTGGGGCTATTTACCAGAGCCAAAGAACCCACTTTTTCCCATTTTACAAAAAACGGACCTAACAATCATTGATCATCAAAAATGTTTTGATCGATTAATGATGTGTAATGGCTATAATTTTTGTTAGAAATGACTTTTGGTTTGGGAGTCAACACTCAGTTAAAAAGGCCTCGCCCCCCTTTTCCGATGATTGCAAAACCTCATATATAAAAAACTAAAAGAGTTTAAAATCCTTAAAAATCACAGATAATTTTTGGAATTATCTCTGTTAGAATTTGTGAATTTCCATTTTGGATGTTCAATTTTTTTTCAAATCGAAACTTGAGTTTGTACTCTCCCTTTTTTCTCGTAAACAAAAACATAAGGCAAATACATCAAAACAAAATTAAAGTTTTAGAGTACATGTATGCAAAAAATTAAAAACTATAACAAATGTAAGTGAAGAAAATTATTTCACGCACTAAAAATGAACACCAAAGTTTTGTTATCCATGTTTGGGAAATTCCACTAGTACAACCCCTAATAGCTTGGTGGAATTTTATGAGAAAGAGATTTCTAATTGATCCTAACATGTTTAAAATGTGGATAAGCATGACTAAAACATGTTGAAGATGAAAATTACCAAATGATTCAAAAATTTCATGGAGTAGAAAAAAATAAATTCTCAAGTTAATGTGTAGTGGGATATTTACCGGAGCCAAACAACCCACTTTTTGCCTATTTTAAAAAAAGCAGACCTAACAATCCTAGATCATCGTAAATGTTTTGTTCAATTAATGATGTGTAACAGTTATAATTTTTATTAGAAATGACTTATGGTTTGGGAGTCAACACTCAGTTAAAAATGCCTCGCCCCTCATTTTTTGATGATTGCAAAACCTAATATATAAAAAACAAAAAGAGTTTATAATCCATAAAAATCACAAATACTTTTTGGAATTATCTTTCTCAGCATTTGAGCATTTCCATTTTGGATGTTTACTTTCTTTTCAAATCCAAACTTGAGTTTTCACTCTCCCATTTTTCTCGTAAACAAAAAGATAAGGCAAATTGATCACAACAAAAAGAAAATTTTAGAGTTTATGTATGCAAAAAAATGAAAACTATAATAAATGTAACTGAAGCAAATTATTTCACCCACTATAAATGAACACCTAAGTTTTGTTATCCATGTTTGGGAAATTCCACTAGTGAAACCCCTAATAGCTTTGTGGAATTTTATAAGAAAGAGATTTTTAATTGATCCTAGCTTGTTTTAAATGTGGATATGCAAGCCTGAAACATGTTGAAGATTCAAATGTGTAGAATTTAGGATCTCATGAAAGGAACTTTAGATCAACAAGAAAGAAGAAGAAGAAGAAGAGAGAAGGAGAAGAGAAGAAGAAGAACGTGGAAGAAGAGAGTTTGGATTAAGGGAGAAGAGGGTTACGTCAAAAGGAAAAATGAGGTTGGACGAATTTGTGGAATGAGAGGAGAGTGCTTCAATGCCCTACCTCTTAGCCAATGCCTTTATTTGTAGTTTTACAATACCCTTAGGGCTACAACTTGATAAAACAAAAGACATAAAAGGAACACATATTTACAATTCTATGCCATCTTTACGGAAAGTACCATATTTTACACATATGCCACTCCTTTGACATGTGGGCTTCTTGTCTTGAGCTCGTGGGCTTGAGCCCATCCTCCAACACTCCCCCTCAAACTAGAGGAGAAAAGATATCATAAATACCCAGCTTGCCACATATAAACGATAGGATTTTAGATGTAACGGGTTTAGTGAGAATTTCAGCTACTTGCTCTTGAGATGACACATGTTTGAGATAGATTATTCCTGCTTGAAACTTGTCCCATATAAAATGACAATCCACCACAATATGTTTAGTTCTTTCATGAAAAACTGGATTTGAAGTGATATGAATAGCTGCTTGATTATCACAATGCAGATTCATGGACCCCTTTTTATATAAACCTAGTTCAGTAAGAAGGGTCCTAATCCATAAAATTTCACTAACGGTATGGGCCATAGCTCTGTATTCTGCTTCGGCGCTAGATCTTAAAACCACATTTTTCTTCTTACTTTTCCATGTAACCAAGTTTTCCCCCAACTAGAGTACAATATCCTGATGTAGATTTTCTATCATCAGGAGATCCGACCCAATCTGCATCTGAGAAGCCTTCTATATTGAAGTGCCCATGTTTTTTATACAGCAATCCTCTTCCTGGAGCTCCTTTTAGATAACGTAATATTCTCTCTAAAGCCTGCCAGTGGGTAATTTTTGGTTTGTGCATGAATTGACTCACCACACTTACAACATATGACATGTCTGGCCTAGTTACCGTGAGATAAATCAATTTTCCCACGAGTCTTTGATATTTGCCAATATCAATATCTTCTTCATTTGTGGCACATAATTTTACATTTGTATCCATAGGTGTGTCAACTGGTCTACAACCCTTCATTCTTGTTTCTTCAAGGAGATCCAAGACATATTTCCTTTGAGACAATATTATCCCATGTTTGGATTGAAGAACTTCTATACCCAAAAAATATTTAAGCATACCAAGGTCTTTAGTCTTGAATTCCTGACATATCATCTGTTTCACCTCTTGTATGCTCAAAGCATCATCACCGGTTAAGATAATATCATCCACGTATACGGCCAATAATATTTTCCCTTTGACTGTATCTTTATAATATATGGAATGATCAACTGAGCACCAATGAAAACCAAATCGTAGGAGTGTTTGACTAAATTTATCAAACCAAGCCCGAGGGGACTGCTTAAGCCCATATAGACTTTTTTAACCGGCATACTGACTTCCCCTCAACCACATAACTAGGTGGTTGAACCATATAAATTTCCTCACTGATATCACCATTTAAAAAAGCATTTTTAACATCCAACTGATAGACGGGCCATGAGGTGTTAGCAGCAATAGATAAGATGATGTGTACCGAATTCAATTTTGCAACAGGAGAGAAGGTCTCCTCATAATCTATCCCATAGCACTGCGTATAGCCCTTAGCAACCAGTCGAGCTTTAAGACGAGCAACCAATCCATCAGGATTATGTTTCATTGAAAAAACCCATCGACAACCAACCGATCTTTTACCTTTCAGGAGTGATGTTAAGTACCAGGTTTTGTTTTCATATAAGGCGTGCATTTCTTCATCCATAGCCGCCTTCCATCCTGGATGTCTCAGGGCCTCCTAATACGACTGTGGAATGGAAGTAGAAGAAAGGGACACAAGAAACTGAAAACACTCGAAAGACAAGCGATGGTGAGACATAAAATTTGAGATAGGATGCGAAGTAGTACAAGAGAGATAGGCTGAGTATCAAATTCAGGCCCATACATAGGAGGAGAAGGACTTACCTCAGGTGGATCTGACAACTCCACAGGTGAAGGTACGGCCGGTGCATCAGGGGATGGATCCACTTCAAGATTGAACGGCACAAGCGAACAAGGAGTAGTAGAAGGACAAGTCCATCCTAGAGGAGCATCATGGGAGGAGTAGAAGGGAGTGTCCTCAAAGAAAGTCACATCCCTAGAGATAAACATCCTCCGAAGGGTAGGATTATAACAGACATAACCTTTCTGGGTGCGAGAGTATCCCAAAAAAATGAACTTCATAGACCGAGGATCAAGTTTATTTTTATGTGGAGATGCAACATGAACAAAACATGTACATCCAAACACTTTCAAAGGAAGAGAAAAAGGATCTTCGCCATTAAATAACATAGAGTAAGGAGTTTTATGATGAAGGACTGATGAAGGTAAACTATTAATGAGAAAGCATGCTGTAAGAATAGCATGAGGCCAATAGAAATAGGGTACCTTCATGGAGTAGAGGAGGCCCCGAGAAACTTCAAGAAGATGACGATTCTTCCTTTCAGCAACACCATTTTGTTGAGGAGTATAGGCACATGATGTTTGATGAATAAGCCCATTACTCTCACAAAATGATTTGAAGTCATGAGACATGTATTCCTTAGCATTATCAGATCTAAGGGTTTGAATTTTCTTCCCAAATTGTGTCAAGACCATAGCATGAAAATTGTAAACAAAGGAAGAATTTCGGAATGCTCTTTAAATAGAAATAACCAAGTCACTCGAGTAAAATCATCAACAAAATGATAAAATATTTAACTTGGGAAATATTTGAGACACATAAAGGGCCCCATACATCAGAATGTATTAGCTCAAACGGAGCAGTACTTGTAGTTGTAAGACAAGGAGAATATGTACTCCTGACATGTTTACTTAATTGACAAACCTCACAACTGATATTAGAAAGTCCTTTTAAAGATGGAACCAAAGAACGAAGTGAAGGGGTAGATGGTTGACCAAGTCGGTTGTGCCAAAGTTAGGCCTCAGATGTACTGGACGATAATGCAGCTAATGGTGGAAGAGTGAAGAAGTACAAACCCCCCTTTTCATGGCCGCCACCAATCACCCGCTTCGTAGTGAGATCCTAAAAGACACAAGAAGACGGTGAGAAGGTGATAGAGCAATTTAATTATTTGGTCAATTGGCTAACCGAGAGCAAATTTAAAGGAAATTGAGGAACAAACAAGACATCTTGAAGGGGAATAGATGAAGTAAGAGAGGAGGAACCTTTGCCAAGGACCTTGGTTTGGGTACCATCAGCAATAGTAATGAATTTATGAGGATAACAAGGAGATAAGGACTGCAACAAGTGTTTGTTACCTGATAGATATTCGGAGGCCCCAGAGTCGATGATCAAAGAGGAAGAGGAAGAAGAGGAAGAAAGCATACCTGAGGCAATTGTTGTGGCAACAATAGATGATGAGGGAATAGAAGATTCCATGAAAGACTTCATTTTCTGAAATGCAACATAGTCCTCAGCCGTAAGAATCACATTTCTGGATGATGATTCAGCCTTATCTTCATTTTTCTCAACGTTAACAGAGACTGGGTTAGCTGTGGCCCAATCAGGCTTGCCATGAAGTTTCCAGCATGATGCCACAAGGTGGTTCTGATGGCCACAATAAGTGCAAATTTGAGGCTCAGTACGAAAAGATTTTTGACCCATTCTACCACCTCTTTTTTCAGCCCCTCTCATAGTTCGACCCTCTCTAATATTTCTGCCCCGTCCTTGGGATAAGGAAGATGTTCCCCGATTGCCAGAGAAAATCACCGATGGAGCATCAATAGGAGAAGGAGGGGATGGATCCGGTATCCTAAGTAATATAGCACTAATATCAACGAAGGATGGAAGAGCAGAAGAACTAAGAAGTTGAATTTTGGCCACCTCAAGGTATGGTTTAATATTCGATAAGCAAATGGCTGCTGCCAAAACTTCTCTTTGTCATTCTTGAACGGAAATATCAGTGGAATATGGCTGAGCTAGTTTCCATTCTTGAAAAAGACCGCGAAACCGTGCCAAAAATTTGTGAATATTATCTCCATGTTTCATATGCAGCATGTTTTGTAAGACATCATATATTTTTTGTAATGAAGCAGTGCTTGAGTAAAGCTTGGCACAAGTGTCCCATATGTTCTTGGTGGTTTCCAAGTGGACCACCTTGTTGGCCACCTACTCTTCCATGCTATTAATGAGCCAACTTATCACCATGTTATCATCCTTAACCCACTTGTGGTAGGACGCATCTTCATCATCAATCGGAGGAAAGTTAACAACGTGGCTCAAGAGGTCACGAGTAATAAGAACCCTTCGAACTGATTGTGACCAGCTCATGTAATTGGAGAGACCTCTAAGCAGAATTGTAGTAATACGGAGTATATCACTCTTATTACTATTGTATCCAATCTCCATGATGAGGCAAGTAAAATATGGAGGTCAAGGGAAAAGGCCTTCTTCAAAGAACAATTACTCTATGTAATTTGAAGAACCCGTAGACCAAATCAATCACCAACAAAAGAGAACAAGAACCAATTTCTTTCACAAGGGCTAGCACCAAATTATCAACAAATTTGTGCCTTTAGAAAGTGATAATAACATCCAGCCATCACTCAACTTCTCTTGTATTCATAAGAACAAAGAGAAGAAAGTAGATGCAACCGATTAGGCCTTAATCCAAACTCCAACACAAACGAGCAATAGACAAAAATTTAGAGAAGATTTAACGACAAATCAAGACACTTGGAAGAGATTTATCTTCAGCTCATGGGAGACTTCAACGTAAGAAAAAATTCAATTGTTGAAGTTAAAAAAAATGGAACTACAAAGGGTAAATGGCTGTTGGCATTTCATCAAACATGTAATGGGCATCCAACAACACAACATAAACCCATGAGCAACCTAAAGTAGGAGAAGATACACAACATGTGCTGGAATTCTACTTCAAATGAGATGGATCCAAATTACATAAAGGTAATTGAATTTCACCCATCAATCTTAATAAGATGCAAACAACAAATGATCTTGATCACTCTTGTAATTGATTTACAAGGAGTCAAGATTATAACATCAATTTAGTCATAGAAATAATCTTTACAACATATAAAGATTTATCTTGACTTGATGTGACTCAAAATTCAGGAAAGTAAAGAAAAACAGTAAAAAGGAGTATGTAAATAAGAAAAGGAAACAAAAAAAACGTAAATAAGAAGATGATGAACTTATCTCTTTATGACTGAACTTCTTTTACAACTTCTTGAACAAATTTCATAATAACTCCATGAAGAGATCCTAAACTCCTTGCTCTGATACCATGTAGAATTTAGGATCTCATGAAAAGAACTTTAGATCAACAAGAATGAAGAAGAAAAAGAAGAGAGAAGGAGAAGAGAAGAAGAAGAACGTGGAAGAAGAGAGTTTGGATTAAGGGAGAAGAGGGTTGCGTCAAAAAGAAAAATGAGGGCTGGACGAATTTGTGGAAAGAGTGGAGAGTGCTTCAATGCCCTGCCTTTATTTATAGTTTTACAATACCCTTAGGGCTACAACTTGATAAAACAAAAGACATAAAAGGAACACATATTTACATTTCTATGCCATCTTTATGGAAAGTACCATATTTTACACATATGTGACTCCTTTGATGTGTGGGCTTCTTGTCTTGAGCTCGTGGGTTTGAGCCCATCTTCCAAAAAAATGACCTAATGATCCAAAAATTTCGAGTAGAAAAAATTAAATTCTCAAGTTCACGTGCAGTGGGATATTTACCAGAGCCAAACAACCCAATTTTTGCCTATTTTAAAAAATACAGACCTGACAATCATAGATCATCGTAAATGTTTTGATCGATTAATGATGTGTAATGACTATAATTTTTGTTAGAAATGACTTATGGTTTGGGAGTTAACACTCAGTTATAAAAAATAAAAGAGTTTACAATCCTTAAAAATCACAGATACTGTTTGGAATTATCTCACTCAGCAATTGTGCATTTCCATTTTGGATGTTCAATTTTTTTTAGAATCCAAACTTGAGTTTTTACTGTCCCCTTTTTCTCGTAAACAAAAAGATAAGGCAAATAGATCACAAAAAAATGAAAATTTTAGAGTTTACGTATTCAAAAAAATTCAAAACTATAACAAATGTAAGTGAAGAAAATTATTTCTCAACAAAAAGAAAATTTTAGAGTTTATGTATGCAAAAAATTGAAAACTATAATAAATGTAAGAGAAAATTATTTAACGCCATAAAAATGAACACCAAAGTTTTGTGATCCATGTTTGGGAAATTCAACTAGTGCTACCCCAAATAGTTTGCTGGAATTTTATAAGAAAGAGATTTCTAATTGATCCAACATGAGTTAAATGTGGATATGCATGCTTGAAACATGTTGAAGATGCAAATGACCTAGCGATCCAAAAATTTCAAGGAGCAAAAAAAATTAAATTGTCATAACGTGCGGTGGGATTTTTACCAGAGCCAAACAATCCACTTATTGCCTATTTTACAAAAAGCGTACCTACCAATCAGAGATCATCGTAAATGTTTTGATCGATTAATAATGTGTAATGGATATAATTTTTCTTAGAAATGACTTATGATTTTGGAGTCAACACTCAGTTAAATATGTGTCGCACCCCCTATTTCAATGATTGCAAAACCTAATATATAAAAAAGTAAAAGAGTTTACAATCCTTAAAAATCACTGATAATTTTTGGAATTATGTCACTCAGCATTTTTGCATTTCCATTTTGGACGTTCAATTTTTTTTCAAATCCAAACTTTAGTTTTCACTCTCCCTTTTTTCTCGTAAACAAAAAGATATGGCAAATAGATCACGACAAAATGAAAATTTTAGAGTTTATGTATGCAAAAAATTGAAAAATAAAATAATTGAATGTGAAGAAAATTATTTCACGCATTAAAATGGACACCAAAGTTTTGTTATCCATGTTTGGGAAATTTCACTAGTACAACCCCTAATAGCTTGGTGGAATTTTATAAGAAAGAGCTTGCTAATTGATCCTAACTTGTTTTAAATGTTGTGGATATGCATACCTGAAACATGTTGAAGATGCAAATGACCTTATGATGCAAAAAATTTCGAGTAGAAACAATTAAATTCTCAAGTTAACTTGAGGTGGGATATTTACCAGAGCCAAACAACCCACCTTTTGCCTGTTTCACAAAAATGGGAACTAACAATCATAGACCATCGTAAATATTTTGATCGATTAATATTGTGTAACGGCTATAATTTTTGTTAGAAATGGCTTATGCTTTGGGAGTCAACACGCGGTTAAAAATGCTTCACCCCCTCTTTTCTAATGATTGCAAAACCTAATATATAAAAGAATAAAAGAGTTTACAGTCCTTAAAAATCACATATAGTTTTTGGAATTATCTCTGTCTGCATTTGTGCATTTCCATTTTGGATTTTCATTTTTTTTTCAAATCCAAACTTCAGTTTTACCTCTTCCATTTTTCTCGAAAACAAAAAGATAAGACAAATAGATCACAACAAAATGAAAATTTTAGAGTTATAAATGAAAAAAATTGAAAACTTTAACAAATGAAAGTGAAGAAAATTATTTCACGCACTAAAAATGAAAACCAAAGTTTTGTTATCCATGTTTGGGAAATTCCACTAGAACAACCGCTAATAGCTTGGTGGAGTTTTATAAGAAAGAGATTTCTAATCGATCCTAACAAGTTTTAAATGTGAATATGCATGCCTGAAACATGTCGAAGATGCAAATGACCTAATGATCCAAAAAATTCAAGGAGTAGAAAAAATTCAATTCTCAAGTTAATGTGCGGTGGGTTATTTACCAAAGCCAAACAACCCCCTTTTTGCCTATTATATAAGAAGCATACCTAAAAATCATAGATCCTCATAAATGTTTTGATCAATTAATGATGTGTAATGGCTATAGTTTTTGTTAGAAATGATTAATGGCTTGGAGGTCAACACTTAGTTAAAAATGCCTGGCTCCCATTCAATGATTGCAATACCTAATATATAAAAAATAATAGAGTTTACGATCCTTAAAAATCACAGATACTGTCTGGAATTATCTCTCTCAGAAATTGTGCATTTCCATTTTGGATGTTCAATTTTTTTTAGAATCCAAACTTGACTTTTTACTCACCCATTTTTCTCGTAAACAAAAAGATAAGGCAAATAGATCACAATAAAATGAAAAATTTAGAGTTTATGTATGCAAAAAATTGAAAACTATAACAAATGTAAGTGAAGAAAATTATTTCACTTACTAAAAATGAAAGAGATTTCAAATTCCACAAGTACAACCCCAAATAGCTTGGTAGTATTTTATAAGAAAGAGATTTCTAATTGATCCTAACATGTTTTAAATGTGGATATATATGCTTGAAACATGTTGAAGAAGCAAATGACCTAAAGATCCAAAAATTTCAAAGAGCAGAAGAAATTAAATTCTCAAGTTAACGTGCGGTGGGATATTTAGCAGAGCCAAAATATCCACTTTTTGCCTATTTTACAAAAACCGGACCTAACAATCATAGATCATCATAAATATTTTGATCGATTAATGATGTGTAACGGCTATAATTTTTATAGAAATGACTTGTGGTTTGGGAGTCAATAATTTTAAAAAAGCCTCGCCCTCCCTTTTTCGATGATTGTAAAACCTAATATATAAAAAACTAACAGAGTTTACAGTCCTTAAAAATTACAGACACTTTTTTGAATTATCTCTCTTAGCATTTGTGCATTTCCATTTTGGATGTTCAATTATTTTTCAAATCCAGACTTGAGTTTTCTCTCTCCCATTTTTCTTGTAAACAAAAAGATAAGGCAAATAGATCACAAATGAAAATGTAGGAGTTTATGTATGCGAAAAATTGAAAACAATATCAAATGTAAGTGAATAAAACTATTTCACGCACTAAAAATGAACACCAAAGTTTTGTTATCCATGTTTGGGAAATTCCACTGGAACAACCCCTAATAGTTTGGGGGAATTTTATAAGAAAGATATTTCTAATTGATCATAACATGTTTTAAATGTGGATATGCATGCCTGGAACATGTTGAAGATGCAAGTGACCAAATGATCCAAAAATTTCAAGGAGTATAAAAAATAAAATTCTCAATTTAATGTGCGGTGGAATATTTACAAAAGATCATCGTAAATGTTTTGATCGATTAATGATGTGTAACGGCCATAATGATCAAGCCCACCTAACAATCCTAGATCATCGTAAATGTTTTGATCAATTAATGATGTGTAACGGCCATAATGTTTTTTAGAAATTATTTACGGTTTGGGAGTCAACACTCAGTTAAAAATGCCACGCCCCCCTTTTTTGATAATTGCAAAACCAAATATATATAAAAAAAGATTTTAAAATCCATAAAAATCGCAAATACCTTTTGGAATTATCTCTCTCGGCATTTGAGCATTTCTATTTTGGATTTTTAATTTTTTTTCAAATCCAAAATTGAGTTTTCAGTCTCCCAATTTTCTCGTAAACAAAAAGATAAGGCAAATAGATCACATCAAAATGAAAATTTTAGAGTTTATGTATGCACAAAATTGAAAACTATAATAAATGTAACTGAAGAAAATTATTTCACCCACTAAAAATGACACCAAAGTTTTGTTAACCATGCTTGGGAAATCCACTAGTAAATCCCCTAATTGCTTCATGGAGTTTTATCAGAAAGAGATTTCTAATTGATCCTAACATATTTTAAATGTGGGTAAGCATACCTGAAACATGTAGAAGATGCAAATGACCTAATGATACAAAAATTTCAAGGAGTAGAAAAAATTAATTTCTCAAGTTAACTTGCGGTGGGATATTTACCAGAGCCAAACAACCCACTTTTTGCCTATTTTAAAAAAAGAAGGCTTAACAATCATAGATCATTGTAAATGTTTTTATCAATTAATGATGTGTAACGGCTATAATTTTTGTTAAAAATGACTTATGGTTTGGGAATCAACACTTAGTTAAAAATGCCTCACTCCTTCTTTTTCGATGATTGCATAACCTAATATATAAAAAATAAAAGAGTTTACAATCGTTAAAAATCACAAAAACTGTTTGGAAATATCTCTCTTAGAAATTGTGCGTTTCCATTTTGGATATTCAATTTTTTTTAGAATCCAAACTTGAGTTCTTACTCTCCAATTTTTCTTATAAAGAAAAAGATAAGGCAAATAGATCTCAACAAAATGAAAATTATAGAGTTTCTGCATGCAAAAAATTGAAAACTAAAACAAATGAAAATGAAGAAAATTATTTCATGCACAGAAAAATGATCACCAAATTTTTGTTATCCATGTTTGGGAAATTCCACTAGTACAAATAGCTTGGTGGAATTTTATAAGAAAGACATTTCTAATTGATCCTAACATGTTTTAAATATGGATATGGATGCCTGAAACATGTTGAAGATGCAAATGTCCTAATGATCCAAAATTTTTAAGGTGCAGAAAAAATTAAATTGTCAAGTTAATGTGCGGTGGGATATTTACCAGAGACGAACAACCCACTTTTTGCCTATTTTACAAAAAGCGGACCTAACAATCATAGATGATTGTAATTTTTTTATCGATTAATGATGTGTAACAACTATAATTTTTTTTAGAAATGACATATGGTTCAGGAGTCAACACTCAGTTAAAAATGCCTCCCCCCTTTTTTAAGATTGAAAAACCTTATATATAAAAAATTAAAAGAGTTTAAAATATTAAAAAAGCAAACATACTTTTTGGAATTATCTCTCTCGGCATTTGTGCATTTGCATTTTGGATGTTCCATTTTTTTTCAAATCGAAACATGAGTTTTCACTCTCCCATTTTTCTCGTAAAACAAAAAGATTAGGCAAATAGATCACAACAAAATGAATATATAGGGGTTTATGTATGCAAAAAATTGAAAACTATGACAAATGTAAGTGAAGAAAACTATTTCACGCACTAAAAAGGAACACAAAGTTTTGTTATCTATGTTTGGGAAATTCCACTAGTACAACCCCTAAAAGCTTTGTGGAATTTTGTAAGAAAGAGATTTCTAATTGATCCTAACATGTTTTAAATGTGGATATGCATGCCTGAAACATGTTGAAGATGCAAAAGACCTAATGATCCAAAATTTTCAAGGAGCAAAAAAAATTAAATTGTCAAATTAACGTGCGGTGGGATATTTACCAGAGCAAAACAACCCACTTTTTGCCTATGTTGCAAAAAGCGGACCATACAATCATAGATCATCATTATTATTTTTTTATCGAATAATGATGTGCAATGGCTATAATGTTTTCATAAATGACTTATGGTTTGGGAGTCAACACTCAGTAAAAAAACCTTATATATAAAAAAATAAAAGTTTAAAATCCTTAAAAAGCACACATACTTTTTGGAATTATCTCTCTCGGCATTTGTGCATTTGCATTTTGGATGTTCCATTTTTTTTCAAATCCAAACTTGACTTTTCACTCTCCCATTTTTCTCGTAAACAAAAAGATTAGGCAAATAGATAACAAAATGAAAATATAGGAGTTTATGTATGCAAAACATTGAAAAATATAACAAATGTAAGTGAAGAAAAATATTTCACGCACTAAAAATTAACACCAAAGTTTTGTTATCCATGTTTGGGAAATTCCACTAGTACAACCCCTAAAAGCTAGGTGGAATTTTATAAGAAAGAGATTTCTAATTGATCCTAACATGTTTTATATGTGGATATGTATGCCTGAAACATGTTGAAGATGCAAATGACCTAATGATCCAAAATTTTCAAGGAGTAGAAAAAATTAAATCTTCAAGTTAACGTGCGGTTGGATATTTACCAGATCAAAACAACCCACTTTTTGCCTATTTTACAAAAAGCGAACCATACAATCATAGATCATCGTTATTTTTTTTATCGAATAATGATGTGTAGAGGCTATAATTTTTTTAGAAATGACTTATGGTTTAGGAGTCAACACTCAGACCGCCCCCCCCCCCCCCCCCCCCCATATTTCAAGATTGAAAAACCTAATATATAAAAAATAAAAGAGTTTAAAATCCTTAAAACGCACACATATTTTTTGGAATTATCTCCCTCGGCATTTGTTCATTTGCATTTTGGATGTTCCATTTTTTTTCAAATCCAAACTTGACTTTTGACTCCCATTTTTCTCGTAAACAAAAAGATTAGGCAAATAGATCACAACAAAATGAAAATATAGGAGTTTCTGTATGCAAAAAATTGAAAACTATAACAAATGTAAGTGGAAAAATCTATTTCACGCACTAAAAATGACCACCAAAGTTTTGTTATCCATGTTTGGGAAATTCCACTAGTACAACCCCTAAAAGCTAGGCGGAATTTTATAAGAAAGAGATTTCTAATTGATCCTAACATGTTTTACATGTGGATATGCATGTCTGAACATGTTGAAGATGCATATGACCAAATGATCCGAATATTTCAAGGAGTAAAAGAAATTAAATTCTCAAGTTAATTTGCGGTGGGATATTTACCAGAGCCAAACAACCCACTTTTTGCCTATTTAATAAATAGCGAACCTAACAATCCTAGATCATCGTAAATGTTTTGATAGATTAATGATGTTTAATGGCTATAATTTTTCTTAGAAATGACTTACGGTTTGGGGCTCAACACTCAGTTAAAAATGCCATGCCTCCCATTTTTCGATGATTGCAAAACCAAATATTTAAAAAACTGAAAGAGTTGACAATCCTTAAAAATTACAGCTACTTTTTGGAATTATGTCTCTTAGCATTTGAGCATTTCCATTTTGGATGTTGAATTTTTTTTCAAATCCAAACTTGAGTTTTCAATCTCCCATTTTTCTCGTAAGCAAAAAGATAAGGAAAATAGATCACAACAAAATAAAAATTTAAGAGTTTATGTATACTAAAATTTGAAACCTAAAATAAATGTAAGTGAAGAAAATTATTTCACGAGCTAAAAATGAACACCAAAGTTTTGTTATCCATGTTTAGGAAATTCCACTAGTACAACACCTAATAGGTTGGTGGAATTTTATAAGAAAGAGATTTCTAATTGATCCTAACATGTTTTAAATGTGGACATGCATGCCTGAAACATGTTGAAGATGTAAATGACCAAATGATCCAAAAATTTCAAGCAGTAGAAAAAAATTAAATTCTCAAGTTAACGTGTGGTGGGATATTTACCAAAGCCCAACAACCCACTTTTTGCCTATTTTACAAAAAGTGGACCTAACAATCCTAGATCATCGTAAATGTTTTGATCAATTAATGATGTGGAATTGCTTTAATTTTTGTTAGAAATGACTTATGGTTTGGGAGTCAACACTTAGTTAGAAATGCCTCGCCCCCCTTTTCGATGATTGCAAAACCTAATATATAAAAAACTAAAAGAGTTAGCAATCCTTAAAACTCACATATACTTTTTTCAATTATCTCTTTTAGCATTTGTGCATTTCCATTTTGGATGTTCAATTTTTTTTTCAAACCAAAAATTGATTTTTCACGCCCCTATTTTTCTCGTAAAACAAAAAGATAAGGAAAATTAATCACAACAAAATGAAAATTTTAGAGTTTATGTATGCAAAAAAATTTTAAACTACAATTAATGTATGTGAAGAAAATTATTTCACGCATTAAAAATGAACACCGAAGTTTTGTTATCCATGTTTGGGAAATTCTACTAGTACAACCCCTAATAGCTTGGTGGACTTTTATAAGAAAGAAATTTCTAATTGATCGTAACATGCTTTAAATGTGGATATGCATGCCTGAAACATGTTAAAGATGCAAATGACCTAATAATCCAAAATTCCACATTTAACATGTGGTGGGATATTTACTAGACCAAAACAACCCTTTTTTTGCCTATTTTACAAAAAGCTGACCTAACAATCATAGATCATCGAACAATGTTTTGGTCGAATAATGATGTGTAAGGGCTATAATTTTTGTTAGATATGACTTATGGTTTGGGAGTCAACACTCAGTTAAAAATGCCTCGCCCCCCATTTTTCGATGATTCCAAAACCAAATATTAAAAAAACTAAAATAGTTGACAATCCTTAAAAATCACAGATACTTTTTGGTATTATCTCTCTCAGCATTTGAGCATTTCCATTTTGGATGTTGAATTTGTTTTAAAGTTCAAACTTGAGTCTTCACTCTCCCATTTTTCTAGTAAACAAAAAGATAAGGCAAATAGATCACAACAAAATGAAAATTTTAGAGTTTATGTATGCAAAAAATTGAAAACTATAACAAATGCAAGTGAAGAAAATTATTTCACGCACTAAAAATGAACACCAAAGTTTTGTTATCCATGTTTGGGAAATTCCACTAGTACAACCCCAAAAAGCATGGTCGAATTTGATAAGAAAGAGATTTCTAATTGATCCTAACATGTTTTAAATGTGGATATGCATGACTGAAACATGTTGAAGATGCAAATGACCAAATGATCCAAAAATTTCGAGTAGAAATAATTAAATTCTCAAGTTAATGTGCGGTGGGATATTTACCAAAGCCAAACAACCTAGTTTTTGCCAATTTTACAAAAAGTGAACCTAACAATCCTAGATCATCGTAAATGTTTTGATCGATTATTGATGTGTAACAACTATAATTTTTGTTAGAAATGACTTATGGTTTGGGAGTCAACACTCAATTAAAAATGTCTCGCCCCCCTTTTTCGATGATTGCAAAACCAAATATATAAAAAAGAAAAAGAGTTTACAATCCATAAAAATCACAAATACTTTTTGGAATTATCTCTCTCAGCATTTGATCATTTCCATTTTGGATGTTCAATTTTTTTTCAAATCCAAACTTGAGTTTTCACTCTCCCATTTTTCTCATAAACAAAAAGATATGGGAAATAGGTCACAACAAAATGAAAAATTTAGAGTTTATATTTGCAAAAAATAGAAAACTATAATAGTTGTAAGTGAAGAAAATTATTTCACGCACTAAAAATGAACACCAAAAATTTGTAATCCATGTTTCAGAAATTCCACTTGTACAACCCCTAAGAGAAAGGTGGAATTTTATACGAAAGAGATTTCTAATTGATCCTAACATGTTTTAAATGTGGATATGCATGCCTAAAACATGTAGAAGATGCAAATGACCAAATAATCCAAAAATTTCGAGTAGAAAAAATTAAATTCTAAAGTTAATGTGCGTTGGGATATTTACCAAAGCCAAACAATCCACTTTATGCGTATTTAAAAAAAAGCGGACCTAACTGACCTAGATCATCGTAAATGTTTTCATCGATTAATGATGTGAAACGGGTAAAATTTTTGTTAGAAATGACTTATGGTTTGGGACTCAACACTCAATTAAAAAAGCTTTGCCCCCCCCTTTTCGACGATTGAAAAACCTAATATATAAAAAATTAAAAGAGTTTACAATCCTTATAAATTACATATACTTTTTGCAATTATCTCTCTCAGCATTTGTGCATTTCTATTTTGGATGTTCAATTTTGTTTCAAATCAAATATTGACTTTTCACACTCCTATTTTTCTCGTAAAACAAAAAGATAAGGCAATTAGATCACTAGAAAATGAAAATTTTATAGTATATGTATTAAAAAAATTGAAAAATGCAATTAATGTATGTGTAGAAAATTATTTGACGCACTAAAAATGAACACCAAAGTTTTGTTATCCATGTTTGGGAAATTCCACTAGTACAACCCCTAATAGCTTGGTGGAATTTTATAAGAAAGAGATTTCTAATTGATCCTAACATGTTTTAAATGTGGATATGCATGCCTGAAACATGTTGATGATGTAAATGATCTAATGATCCAAATATTTCATGGAGTAGAAAAAATTAAATTGTCAAGTTAACGTGCGGTGGAATATTTACCTGAGCCAAAAATCCACTTTTTGCCTATTTTACAAATAATGGACCATACTATCATAGATCGTCGTAATTTTTTTTATCGCAAAATGATGTGTAACGCCTATAATTTTTGTTGGAAATGACTTATGGTGTGGGAGTCAACACGCAGTTAAAAATGCCTCCCTCCCCCTTTTCCGATGATTAAAAAACCTAATAAATAAAAAACTAAAAGAGTTTAAAATCCTTAAAATTCACACATAATTTTTGGAATTATTTCTCTCAGAATTTGTGCATTTCAATTTTTGATGTTCAATTTTTTTTCAAATCTAAACTTGAGTTTTCACTTTCCCATTTTCTCGTAAACAAAAAATTAGGCAAAAAGATCACAAAAAAATGAAAATTTTAGAGTTTATGTATGAAAAACATTGAAAACTATAATAAATTTAATTGAAGAAAATTATTTCACCAACTAAAAATAAACACCAAAGTTTGGAAAATTCCACTACTAAAACCCCTAATAGCTTGGTGAAATTTTATAAGAAAGAGATTTTTGATTGACCCAAACTTGTTTAAATGTGGATATACATGCATGAAACATGTTGAAGATGCAAATCACCTAATGATCCAAAATTTTCAAAAAGTAGAAAAAATTAAATTCTGAAGTTAACGTGCGGTGGGATATTTACCTGAACCAAACAACCCACTTTTTGCCTATTTTACAAAAAGCGGACCTAACAATCATAGATCATCTTAATTTTTTTGATCGATTAATGACTTGTAATGACTATAATTTTTGTTAGGAATGTCTTATAGTTTGGAAGTCAACACTTAGTTAAAAACGTCCCCCCCCCCCCTCCTTTTCTGATGATTCAAAAACCTAATATATAAAAAACTAAAAGAGTTTAAAATCCATAAAAATCACACATACTTTTTGGAATTATCTCTCTCCACATTTGTTTCTTTCCATTTTTTATGTTCAATTTTTTTTCAAATCCAAACTTGTGTTTTTACTCTCCCATTTTCTCATAAACAAAAAGATTAGGCACAAAGATCACAACAAAATGTAAATCTTAGAGTTTATGTATGCAAAAATTTTAAAAATTTAACAAAATCTAAGTGAAGGAAACTATTTCACACACTAGAAAAGAACACCAAAGTTTTGTTATCCATGTTTGGGAAATTCCACTAGTACAACCCCTAAAAGCATGGTGGAATTTTATAAGAAAAAGATTTCTAAATGATCCTAAAATATTTTAAATGTGGATATGCATGCCTGAAACATGTTGAAGATGCAAATGACAAAATCATCCAAAAATTTCAAGGAGTAGAAAAAATTAAATTCTCAAGTTAATGTGCAGTGGGATATTTATCAGAGCCAAACAACCCACTTTTTGCCTATTTTACAAAAAGCGGACCTAACAATCCTCGATCATCATAAATGTTTTGATTGATTAATGATGTGTAACGGCTATAATTTTTGTCAGAAATGACCTATGGTTTGGGAGTCAACACTCAGTTAAAAATGCTTCATCGCCCCCTTTTTTCATGATTGCAAAACTAAATATATATAAATAAAGAGTTTACAATCCATAAAAATGATAAATACTTTTGGGAATTATCTCTCTCAGCATTTGAACATTTCCATTTTGGATGTTGAATTCGTTTTCAAATCGAAATTTGAGTTTTCACTCTGTTATTTTTCTCTTAAACAAAAAGATAAGGCAAATAGACCACAACAAAATGAAAATTTTAGAGTTTATGTACGCAAAAAATTGAAAACTATAATTAATGTAAGTGAAGAAAATTATTTCACGCACTAAAAATGAACACCAAAGCTTTTGTTATCCATATTTGGGAAATTCCACTGGTACAACCCCTGAAAGCTTGGTAGAATTTTATAAGAAAGAGATTTCTAATTGATTCTAACTTGTTTTAAATGTGGATATGCATGCCTGAAACATGTTGAAGATGTAAATGACCAAATGATCCAAAAATTTCAAGGAGTAGAAAAACTTAAATTCACAAGTTAATGTGCGATGGGATATTTACCAGAGCCATACAACCCACCTTTTGCGTATTTTACAAAAAGCGGAGCTTACAATCCTAGATCATCATAAATATTTTGATCGATTAATGATATATAACGGCTACAATATTTGTTAGAAATGACTTATGGTTTAGGTGTCATCACTCAGTTAGAAATGCCTCGCCCCCCCTTTTCCGATGATTGCAAAACATAAAATATAAAAAACTAAAAGATTCTACAACCCTTAAAAATCACATACTTTTTGCAATTATCTCTCTCAGCATTTATGCATTTCTATTTTGGATGTTCTTTTTTTTCAAAATAAAAATTGTGTTTTCTCTCTCCTTTTTTTCACATAAAAAAAAAGATAAGGAAAAAAGATAACAACAAAATAAAAATTTTAGATTTTATTTATGCAAAAAATTGAAAACTACAATTAATGTATGTGAATAAAATTATTTCACGCACTAAAAAAGAACACCAACGTTTTGTTATCCATGTTTTGGAAATTCCACTAGGACAACCCCTAATAGCTTGGTGAAATTTTATAAGAAAGGGATTTCTAATTGATCCACACATGTTTTAAATGTGGATATGCATGCCAGAACCAAACAAGTTAACGTGTGGTGGGATATTTACCAGAGCCAAACAACCCACTTTTTGTGTATTTTACAAAAAGCGGACCATACAAACATAGATCATCGTAATTTTTTTATCGAAAAATGATGTGTAGCTTCTATATTTTTTGTTAGAAATGACTTATGGTTTGGGAGTCAACACTCAGTTTAAAATACCTCGCCCCCCCCCCCCCCCCCCCCCCCCCCCCTTTTCTGATGATTGAAAGACCTAATATATAAAAAAACTAGAAGAGTTTAAAATCCTCAAAAATCACACATACTTTTTGGAATTATCTCTCTCGGCATTTGTGCATTTCCATTTTGAATGTTCCATTTTTTTCAAATCCAAACTTGAGTTTTCACTCTCCCTTTTTTCTTGTGAACAAAAAGATAAGGCAAATAGATTACAACAAAATAAAAATGTAGGAGTTTATGTATGCAAAAAATTGAAAACTATAACAAATGTAAGTGAAGAAAATTATTTCATGAACTAAAAATGAACACCAAAGTTTTGTTATCCACGTTTGGGAAATTCCAATAGTACAACCCCTATAAGCTTGGTGAAATTTTATAAGAAAGATATTTCTAAATTATCCTAACATGTTTTAAATGTGGATATGCATGCCTGAAACATGTCGAAGATGCAAATGACCAAATGATCCGAAAATTTCAAGGAGTTGAAAAAATTCAATTCTCAAGTTAATGTGCGGTGGGATATATACCATAGCCAAACAACCCACTTTTTGCCTATTTTAAAAAAAGACGTCATAACAATCCTAGATCATCGTAAATGTTTTGATCGATTAATGATGTGTAACGGCTATAACTTTTGTTAGAAATGACTTATGGTTTGGGAGTCAGCACTCAATTAACAATGCCTCGCACAGCACCCCCCCCACCCCCCCCCCCCCCCCCCCCCCCCCCCCTCCTTTTTTTGATGATAGCAAAAAAATATATATAAAAAAGAAAAGAGTTTAAAATCCATAAAAATCATAGATACTTAGTGGAATTATCTCTCTCAGTATTTGAGCATTTCCATTTTGGATGTACAAATTTTTTTTCAAATCCAAACTTGAGTTTTCACTCTCCCATTTTTCTCCTATACAAAAAGATAAGGCAAATAGATCACAACAAAATTAAAATTTTAGATTTTATGTATGCAAAATATTGAAAACTATAATAAATGTGAGTGAAGAAAATTATTTCACGCACTAAAAATGAACACCAAAGTTTTTTTATCCATGTTTGGGAAATTCCACTAGTACAAGCACTAAGAGCTTGAGGGAATTTTACTAGTAAGCGAATTCTATTTGATCCTAACATGTTTTAAATGTGGATAAGATTGCCTGAAACATGTTGAAGATGCAAATGACCAAGTGATCCGAAAATTGCGAGTAGAAAAAATTAAATTCTCAACTTAACGAACAGTGGGATATTTACTAGAGCCAAACAACCCACATTTTGCCTATTTTACAAAAGCGGACCTAACAATCTTTGATCATAGTAAATGTTTTGATTGATTAATGATGTGTAACGGTTATGATTATTTTTAGAAATGACTTATGGTTTGGAAGTTAACACACAGTAAAAAATCCCTTGCCCCCCTTTTTCGATGATTGCAAAACCTAATATATAAAAAACTAAAAAAGTTTACAATCCTTAAAAGTCACAGATACTTTTTGGAATTATCTCTCTCTGCATTTGTGAATTTATATTTTGGATGTTCAATTTTTTTTCAAATCCATACTTGAGTTTTCACTCTCCCATTTTCCTCATAAACAAAATGATTAGGCAAAAAGATCACAACAAAATGAAAATTTTAGAGTTTATGTGTGCAAAAAATTGAAAACTATAATAAATGTAAGTGAAGATAATTATTTCATGCACTAAAAATTAACATCAAAGTTTTGTTATCCATATTTGGGAAATTCCACTATTACAACCCCTTATAGCTTGGTGGAATTTTATGAGAAAGAGATTTCTAATTGATCCTAACATATTTTAAATGTGGACATGCGAGTTTGAAACATGTTGAAGATTCAAATGACCTAATAATCCAAAAATTTCAGGGAGTAAAAAAAATTGAATTCTCAAGTTAACGTGCGGAGGGATATTTACCAGAGCCAAACAACCCACTTTTTGCCTATTTTTCAAACAGTGGTCCTAACAATCCTTGATCATTAAAAATGTTTTGAACGATTAATGATGTGTAATGGCTACAAATTTTGTTAGAAATGACTTATGGTTTGTGAGTCAACATTCAGTTCAAAATGCCCCGCCCGCCCTTTTCCAATGATTGCAAAACAAAATATTTCAAAAACTAAAACAGTTTAAAATCCATAAAAATTAAATATACTTTTTGGAATTATCATTCTCTGTATTTGTGCATTTCCATTTTGGATGTTCAATTTTTTTTCCAATCAAAACTTGAGTTCTTCACTCTCCACTTGTTCTCGTAAGTTAAAAGATAAGGCAAATAGATTACAAAAAAAAGAAAATTATAGAGTTTATGTATGCAAAAAATTGAAAATTATAATAAATGTAAGTATTATTTCACGCACTATAAATGAACACCAAAGTTTTGTTTTCCATGATTGGGAAATTCCACTAGTATAACCCCTAATAGCTTGGTGAAATTTAATAAGAAAGAGATTTCTATTCGATCCTAACATGTTTTAAATGTGGATATGAATGGCTGAAACATATTGAAGATGCAAATGACCTAATGATCCAAAAATTTCAAAGAGTAGAAAAAAATTAAATTCTCAAGTTAAACGTGCGGTGGGATATTTACCAAAGCAAAACAACTCACTTTTTGCCTATTTTACAATAAATGGACCTAACAATCATAGATCATCGTAAATGTTTTGATCAATTATTGATGTGTAACAACTATAATTTTTGTTAGAAATAACTTATGGTTTGGGAGTACACACTCAGTTAAAAAAACCACACCGCTCCCCCCCCCCCCCCCCCCCCCCCCCCCCCCCCCCCTCCTCTCTTTTCCCAAGATTGCAAAACCTAATATATAAAAAACTAAAAGAGTTTACGACCCTTAAAAATCACAGATACTTTTTGGAATTATCTTCTCTCAGCATTTGTACATTTCCATTTTGGATGTTTAATTTTTTCAAATCCAAACTTTAGTTTTTATCACTCCCATTTTTCTCATAAAAAAAAAAGATAAGCCAAATAGATCGCAATAAAATTAAAATTTTAGAGTTTTTGTATGCCAAAAAATTGAAAGCTATAATAAATTTAAATTAAGAAAATTATTTCACACACTAAAAATGAACACCAAAGTTTTGTTATCCATGTTTCGGAAATTCCACTATTACAACCCCTAAAACTTGGTGGAATTTTATAAGAAAGAGATTTCTAATTGACCCTAACATGTTTTAAATGTGGATATGCATGCCTAAAATATGTTGAAGTTGCAAATGACCTATTGATCCAAAAATTTGAAGGAGTAGAAAAAATTAAATTCTCTAGTTAACTTACGGTGGGATATTTACCAGAGCCAAACAACACACTTTTTGCCTATTTTACAATAAAAGGACCTAACAATCATAGATCATCGTAAATGTTTTGATCGATTAATGATGTGTAACGACTACTATTTTTGTTAGAAATGACTTATGGTTTGGGAGTCAACACTCAGTTAAAAATGCCACACCCCCCCTTTTTCGATGATTGCAAAACCTAATATATAAAAAAACTAAAAGAGTTTACAATCCTTAAAAAAAATAGATACTTTTTGGAATTATCTCTCTTAGTATTTTTCGCATTTCAATTTCGAGTGTTTAATTTTTTGTCAAATCCAAACTTGAGTTCACAATCTCCCAATTTTCTCGTTAACAAAAAGATACGGCAAATTTATCATAGCAAAATGATTTTTTTTTGAGTTTATGTACGCAAAAAATTGAAATCAATAATAAATGTAAGTGAAGAAAATTATTTCATGCCCTAAAAATGAACACGAAATTTTATTATCTATGTTTGGGAAATTTCACATGTACAACCCCTAATAGCTTGGTGGAATTTTATTAGAAACAGATTTCTAATTGATCCTAACATGTTTTCAATGTGGTGGATATGCATGCTTGAAACATGTTGAAGATGCAAATGACCTAATGATCAAAAAATTTTGAGTAGAAAAAATTAAATTCTCAAGTTAACGTGCGGTGGGATATTTACCAAAGCCAAACAACCCACTTTTTGCCTGTTTTACAAAAAACTGAGCGAACAATCAGAGATCAGCGTGTTATGGTCCTGGGTTAAGTACTTGGCTTTCCGCTTCCTTCTAGGCCGGTCTTTTGGGTAGTATTGGTTAGGTGCTTAACAATTGGTATCAAAGCGGGCACCCACGTTGCGAGTTCGAATCTCGGTGTGAGCAAACTTAGTGGAGGGGGCGACTTAGAGGCTGAATTAAAATTACTGGTAGGGTCACAAAAGGTGGGTCGGGCAAGTGTCGCTAGAGGCTGGATTAAAATTACTAGTAGGGTCACAAAAAAAGGTGGGTTGGGCCAGTGTCGCTAGAGCCTGGATTAAAATTACTGGTAGAGTCACAAAAGGTGGGTCGGGCCAGTATCGCTAGAGTGGGTCGTCGCATGTGGGCCGTCATGGACGTCGGCTCGTGAAGGTGGGTGTGATGTTGTGGTCCTGGGTTAAGTACTTGGCTTTCTGCTACCTACTAGGCCGGTCTTTTGGGTAGTATTGGCTAGGTGCTTAACACAGCGTAAATGTTTTGATCGATTAATGTTGTGTAACGACTATAATTTTTGTTAGAAATGACTTATGGTTTGGGAGTCAACACTAAGTTAAAAATGCCTCGCCCCCCCTTTTTCGATGATTGCAAAACCTAAAATATAAAAAACTAAAAGAGTTTACAATCCTTAAAAATCCCAGATACCTTTTGGAATTATCTCTCTCAGCAATTGTGCATTTCTATTTTGGATGTTCAATTTTTTTTCAAATCCAAACTTGATTTTTCACTCTCCCATTTTTCTCGTAACAAAAAGATAAGGAAAATAAATCACAACAAAAAGAAAATTTTAGAGTTTATTAACACAAAAATTTGAAAAATATAATAAATGTTAGTGAAGGAAATTATTTCACACACTAAAAATAAACACCAAAGTTTTGTTATCCATGTTTGAGAAATTTCCCTAGTAAAACCCCTAATAACTTGGAGGAAATTTATAAGAATGAGATTTCTAATTGATCCTAACATGTTTTAAATGTGGATATGCATGCCTAAAACATGTTAAAGATATAAATGACCTAATGATCCAAAAATTTCAAGGAGTAGAAAAAATTAAATTCTCAAGTTCACGTGTAGTGGGATATTCACCACAGCCAAACAACCGACTTCTTGCCTATTTTACAAAAAGCAGACCTAACAATCTTAGATCATCATAAATGTTTTGATCGATTATTGATGTGTAACGGCTATGATATTTTTTACAAAAGACTTATGGTTTGGAAGTCAACACAGTTAAAAATTCCTCGACACCCTTTTCTGATGATTGCAAAACCTAATCTATAAAAAACTAAAAGAGTTAAGAATCCTTAAAAGAGTTGGAATTATCTCTCTCAGCATTTCTACATTTCCATTTTGGATGGTCAATTTTATTTCAAATCCAAACTTCAGTTTTCACTCTCCCTTTTTTCTCGTAAACAAAAAGTTAAGGCTAATAGATCACAACAAAATGAAAATTTTAGAGTTTATGTAAGCAAAAAATTGAAAAATATAATAAATGGAACTGAAGAAAATTATTTCACACACTAAAAAGGAACACCAAAGTTTTGTTATCCATGTTTGGGAAATTCCACTAGTACATCCCCTTAAAGCTTGGTTGAATTTTATAAGAAAGAGATTTCTAATTGATCCTAACATGTTTTAAATGTGGTTATACATGCTTGAAACATGTTGAAGATGCAAATGACCAAATTATCCAAAAATTTCGAGGAGTAGAAAAAATTATATTCTCAAGTTAATTTGAGGTGTGATATTTACCAAAGCCAAAGAACCCACTTTTTGTCTATTTTAAAAAAAGCGAACCTAACAATCCTAGATCATCGTAAATGTTTTGATCGATTAATGATGTGTAATGGCCATAATTTTTGTTAGAAATGACTTATGGTGTGGGAGTCAACAATCAGTTAAAAACGTCTCACCCAGCTCCCCTCCCCCCCCCCCCCCCCCCCCCCCATCCCCCTCCTCTCCCACCCCTCCCCCTTTTTCGATGATAGCAAAACCAAATATATAAAAAACAAAAAGAGTTTGCAATCCTTAAAATCACATAGACTTTTTGGAATTATCTCTCTCAGCATTTGTGCATTTCCATTTTGGATCTTCAACTTTTTTTCAAATCAAAACTTCATTTTTCACTCTCACATTTTTCCCGTAAACAAAAAGATAAGGCAGATAGATCACACCAAAACGAAAATTTTAGAGATTATGTACGCAAAAAATTGAAAACTATAATAAATATATGTGAAGAAAATTATATCATGCACTAAAAATGAATACGAAAGTTTTGTTATCCATGTTTGGGAAATTCCACTAGTACAACCCCTAGTAGCTTGGTGGAATTTTATAACAAAGAGATTTCTATTTGATCCTAACATGTTTTAAATGTGGATATGAAAATGCCTCGCCCCCCCTTTTCCTATGATTGCAAAACCTAATATATAAAAAACTAAAAGAGTTTACAATCCTTAAAAATCATAGATACTTTTTGGAATTATCTTCTCTCAGCATTTGTGCATTTCTATTTTGAATGTTCAATTTTTTTTCATATCCAAACTTTGGTTTTCACTCTCCCATTTTTCTCGTTAACAAAAAGAAAAGGAAAATAGATCACAAAAAAATGAAAATTTTCTAGTTTATGTATGCAAAAAAATCAAAAATATAATAAATGTAAGTGAAGAAAATTATTTCACGGACAAAAAATGAACACCAAAGTTTTTTTATCTTTGTTTGGGAAATTCCACTAGTAGAACCCCTAATTGCTTAGTGGAATTTTATAAGAAAGAGATTTCTAAGTGATCGTAACATGTTTTAAATGTGGATATGCATGCCAGAAACATGTTGAAGATGCAAACGACAAAATTTTCAAAAAATTTCAAGGAGAAGAAAAACTTAAATTCTCAAGTTAACGTGCGGTGGGATATTTACTAGAGCAAAACAACCCACTTTTTGCCTATTTTACAATAAATGGACCTAAAAATCATAGATCAACATAAAGGTTTTGATCGATTGTTGATGTGTAACAACTATAATTTTTGTTAGAAATGACTAATGGTTTGGGAGTCAACAATCAGTTAAAAATACCTCACCCCCTCTTTTCCGAAGTTTGCAAAACCTAATATACAAAAAAATAAAAGAGTTTTCGATCCTTAAAAAATCATAGATACTTTTTGGCATTATCTTCTCTCAGCATTTTTGAATTTCCATTTTGGATGTTCAATTTTTTTTTTAAATCCAAACTTGTGTTTTCACTCTCCCATATTTCTCGTAAACAAAAAGCTAAGGTAAAAAGATCACAACAAAATAAAATTTTAGAGTTTTGTATGCAAAAAAATTGAAAACTATAATAAATGTAAGTTAAGAAAATTATTTCACACACTAAAAATGAACACCAAAGTTTTGTTATCCATGTTTGGGAAATTTCACTATTACAACCCCTAAAACTTGGTGGAATTTTATAAGAAAGAGATTTCTATTTGATCCTAACATGTTTTAAATGTGGATATGCATGCCTGAAACATGTTGACGTTGCAAATGACCTAATAATATAAAAATTTCAAGGCGTCGAAAAAATTAAATTCTCTACTTAACTTGTAGTGGGATATTTACCATAGCCAAACAACCCACTTTTTGCTATTTTACAATAAAAGGACCTAACAATCATAGATCATCATAATTTTTTGATTGCTTAATGATGTGTAAGGACTACAATATTTGTTACAAATGACTTATGGTTTGGGAGTCAACACTGATTTAAAAAGGCCTCGCCCCCCTTTTTCGATGATTGCAAAACCTAAAATATAAAGTACTAAATGAGTTTCCAATCCTTAAAAGTGACAGATACTTTTTGGAATTATCACTCTCATCATATGCACATTTCCATTTTGGATGTTCAATTTTTTGTCAAATCCAAACTTGAGTTTTCACTCTCCCAGTTTTGTTGTTGACAAAAAGATAAGGAAATTAGATCACAACAAAATGAAAATTTTAGAGTTTTTTGTAGAAAAAATTAAATTCTCAAGTTAACATGCGGTGGGATATTCACTACTGCCAAACAACCCACTTCTTGCCTATTTTACAACAAGCGGACCTAACAATCTTAGATCATCGTAAATGTTTTGATCGATTAATGATGTGTAACAGCTATGATTGTTTTTTTCAAATGACTTATGGTTTGGAAGTTAACACACAGTTAAAAAAGCCAAGCTCCCCTCCCCCCCCCCCCCCCCCCCCCCCCCCCCCCCTTTTCTACTGATTGCAAAACCTAATATATAAAAACTAAAAGATTTTAAAATCATTAAAAATCACAGATACTTTTTGGAATTATCTCTCTCAGCATTTGTGCATTTCCTTTTTGGATGTTCATTTTTTTTTAAAATCTAAACTTGAGTTTTCACTCTCCCATTTTTCTCAGAAACAATAAGTTAAGGCTAATAGATCACAAAAAAATGAAAATACTAGAGTTTATGTATGAAAAAATTGAAAAATATAATAAATGTAAGTGAAGAAAATTATTTCACGCACTAAAAAAGTACACCAAATTTTTGTTATCCATGGTAGGGAAATTCCACTAGTACAACCCCCAATAGTTTGGTGGAATTTTATAAGAAAGAGATTTCTAATTGATCCTAACATGTTTTAAATGCGGATATGCAAGTCTGAAACATGTTGAAGATGGAAATGACCTAATGATCCAAAAATTTGAAGGAGTAGAAAAAATTAACTTCTCAATTTAACGTGCGGTGGGATATATACCAGAGCCAAACAACCCACTTTTTGCCTATTTTACCAAGAGCGGACCTAACATTCATAGATCATCGAAATTTTTTTGATCGTTTAATGATGTGTAACAACTACAATTTTTCTTAGAAATGACTTCTGGTTTGGGAGCCAACACTCAGTAAAACAAGCAATCACCCCCCCCTTCTGCCCTCTTCTTTTCCCATGATTGCAAAACCAAATATATAAAAAAGTAAAAGAGTTTACAATTCGTTAAAATCACATATAATTTTTGGAATTATCTCTCTCAGCTTTTGTGCATTTCCCTTTTTTGGATGTTCAATTTTATTTCAAATCAAAACTTGAGTTTTCACTCTCCCATTTTTCTTGTAAACAAAAAGATAAGGCAAATAGATCATAAAAAAATGAAAATTTTAGAGTTTATGTATGTAAAAAATTGAAAACTATAATAAATGTAAGTGAAGAAAATTATTTCACGCACTAAAAATGAACACCAAAGTTTTGTTATCCATGTTTGGGAAATTCCACTAGTACAACCCCTAATAGCTTGGAGGAATTTTATAAGAAAGAGATTTCTATTTGATCCTAACATGTTTTAAATGTGGATATGAATGCCTCAAACATGTTTAAGATGCAAATGACCTAATGATCAGAAAATTTTAAGTAGAAACAGTTAAATTCTCAAGTTAACATGCAGTGGGATATTTACCAGAGCCAAACAACCCACTTTTTCCCTATTTTAGAAAAAGCGGACCTAAAAATCTTAGATCATCGTAAATATTTTGATCGATTAATGATGTGTAATGGCTATGATTTCTTTTAGAAATGACTTAATGTTGGGAAGTCACAGATACTTTTTGGAATTATCTTCTCCGCATTTGTGCATTTCCATTTTGGATCTTCAATTTTTTTTCAAATCCAAACTTGATTTTTCTGTGTCCCATTTTTCTCGTAGACAAAAAGATAAGGCAAAAAGATCACAACAAAATGAAAATTTTAGAGTTTATGTAAGAAAAAGATTGAAAACTATAATAAATGTAAGTGAAGAAAATTATTTCACACACTAAAAATGAACAACAAAGTTCTGTTATCCATGTTTGGGAAATTCCACTAGTACAACCCCTAATAGCTTGGTGAAATTTTATAAGAAAGAGATTTCTATTTGATCCTAACATGTTTTAAATGCGGATATGAATGCCTGAAACATGTTTAAGAAGAAAATGACCTAATGATCCAATTTTTTTGAGTAGAAACAGTTAAATTCTCAAGTTAACATGCAGTGGGATATTTACCAGAGCCAAACAACCCACTCTTTACATATTTTAGAAAAAGCTAACCTAAAAATCATAGATCATCGTAAATGTTTTGATCGATTAAGGATGTGTAATGGATATGATTTCTTTTAGAAATGACTTAAGGTTGGGAAGTTAAGTCACAGTTAAAAATGCTTCCCCCCCCCCCCCCCCCCCCCCCCTCTCCTCACTCCCTTTTCAAATGATTGAAAAACCTAATATAAAAAAACTAAAAGGGTTTACAAACCTTAAAAATCACAGATACTTTTCAAAATTATCTTCTCCGCATTTGTGCATTTCCTTTTTGGATGTTCAATTTTTTTTCAAATCCAAACTTGAGTTTTTTGTCTCCCATTTTTCTCGTAGGCAAAAAGATAAGACAAATAGATCACAACAAAAAAAAATTTAGAGTTTATGTTTGAAAAATATTGAAAACTATTATAAATGTAAGTGAAGAAAATTATTTCACACACTAAAAATGAACAAAAAAGTTTTGTTATCCATGTTTGGGAAATTCCACTAGTACAACCCCTAATAGCTTGGTGGAATTTTATAAGAAAGAGATTTCTAGTCGATCCTAACAAGTTTTAAATGTGGATATGGATGCCTGAAACATGTTGAAGATGAAAATTCCACTAGTACAACCCCTAATAGCTTGGTAGAAACAATTAAATTCTCAAGTTAACGTGCGGTGGGATATTTACCAGAGCCAAAGAACCCACTTTTTCCCTATTTAAAAAAAGCAGACCTAACAAACTTAGATCATCGTAAATTTTTTTATCAATTAATGATCTGTGACGGCTATAATGATTTTTAGAAATGACTTATGGTTTCGAAGTTAACAAAAATTTGAAAATACCTCGCCCCCCCTTTTCTAATGATTGCAAAACACCAAATATATAAAAAATTTAAAGAGTTTACAATCCTTAAAAATGAAAGATACTTTTTGGAATTATGTTTCTCAGCAGTTGTGAATTTCCATTTTGGATGTTCAATTTTTTTTCAAATCCAAACTTGAGTTTTCACTCTCCCTTTTTTCTCGTAAACAAAAAGATAAGGAAAATAGATAACTCCAAAATGAAAATTTTAGAGTTTATGTATGCCAAAAGAATAAAAATATAATAAATTTAAGTGAAGAAAATTATTTCACGCACTAAAAATGAACACCAAAGTTTTCCAGAAAAACTTGCCACCTCTCCCCCCCCCCCCCCCCCCCCCCCCCCCCCCCCCCTCCCACTTCCTGCCTATTTTACAAAAATTTTAGAGTTTATGTATGCCAAAAATATAAAAATATAATAAATTTAAGTGAAGAAAATTATTTCACGCACTAAAAATGAACACCAAAGTTTTCTAGAAAAACTTGCCACCTCTCCCCCCCCCCCCCCCCCCCTCCCACTTCCTGCGTATTTTACAAAAAGCGGACCTAACAATCTTAGATCATCGTAAATGTTTTGATCGATTAGTGAAGTGTAACAACTATGACTATTTTTTTCAAATGACATATGGTTTGGAAGTTAACACGCAGTTAAAAAAGACGCGGACTATTTTTTTCAAATGACATATGGTTTGGAAGTTAACACGCAGTTAAAAAAGACGCGGACCCCCCCCCCCCCCCCCCCCCCCTCTTTCTACTGATTGCAAAACCTAATATATAAAAAACTAAAAGAGTTTAGAATCATTAAAAATCACAGATACTTTTTGGAATTATCTCTCTCAGCATTTGTGCATTTCCTTTTTGGATGTTCATTTTTTTTTCAAATCTAAACTTGAGTTTTCACTCTCCCATTTTTCTCAGAAACAAAAAGTTAAGGCTAATAGATCACAAAAAATGAAAATATTAGAGTTTATGTATGAAAAAATTGAAAATTATAATAAATGTAAGTGAAGAAAATTATTTCACACACTAAAAAAGTACACCAAATTTTTGTTATCCATGGTAGGGAAATTCCACTAGTACAACCCCTAATAGCTTGGTGGAATTTTATAAGAAAGAGATTTCTAATTGATCCTAACATATTTTAAATGCGGATATGCAAGTCTGAAACATGTTGAAGATGGAAATGACCTAATGATCCGAAAATTTGAAGGAGTAGAAAAATTAAATTCTCAATTGAACGTGCAGTGGGATATATACCAGAGCCAAACAACCATCTTTTTGCCTATTTTACAAAAAGTGGACCTAACATTCATAGATCATCGAAATTTTTTTGATCGATTAATGATGTGTAACAACTAAAATTTTTCTTAGAAATGACTTCTGGTTTGGGAGTCAACACTAAGTTAAACATGCACTCTCCCTCCCCCCCCCCCCCCCCCCGCGCCCCCCCTCCTCCTACTGCCATCTTCTTTTCCCATGATTGCGAAACCAAATATATAAAAAAGTAAAAGAGTTTACAATTCGTAAAAATGACACATACTTTTTGGAATTATCTCTCTCAACTTTTGTGCATTTCCCTTTTTTGGATGTTCAATTTTATTTCAAATAAAAACTTGAGTTTTCACTCTCCCATTTTTCTCATAAACAAAAAGATATGGCAAAAAGATCACAACACAATAAAAATTTTAGAACTTATTATGTATGCAAAAAATTGAAAACTATAATAAATGTAAGTGAAGAAAATTATTTCACGCACTAAAAATGAACACCAAAGTTTTGTTATCCATATTTGGGAAATTCCACTAGTACAACCCCTAATAGCTTGGTGGAATTTTATAAGAAAGAGATTACTATATGATCCTAACATGTTTTAAATGTGGATATGAATGCCAGAAACATGTTTAAGATGCAAATGACCTAATGATCCAAATTTTTGAGTAGAAACAGTTAAATTCTCATGTTAATATGCGGTGGGATATTTACCAGAGCCAAACAACCCACTTTTTCCCTATTTTAGAAAAAGCGGACCTTAAAATCATAGATCATCGTAAATGTTTTGATCGATTAATGATGTGTAATGATTTCTTTTAGAAATGACTTAAGGTTGGGAAGTTAAGACAGTTAAAAATGCCTCCCCCCCCCCCCCCCCCCCCCCCGCTTCTAATGATTGCAAAACCTAATATAAAAAAAAACTAAAAGAGTTTACAAACCTTAAAAATCACAGATACTTTTTCAAATTATCTTCTCCACATTTGTGCATTTCCATTTTGGATGTTTAATTTTTTTTCAAATCCAAACTTGACTTTTCTGTCTCCCATTTTTCTCGTAGACAAAAAGATAAGGCAAATAGATCACAACAAAATGAAAATTTTAGAGTTTATGTATGCAAAAGATTGAAAACTATCACAAATGTAACTGAAGAAAATTATTTCACACACTAAAAATGAACAACAAAGTTTTGTTATCCATGTTTGGGAAATTCCACTAGTACAACCCCTAATAGCTTGGTGGAATTTTATAAGAAAGAGATTTCTAATTGATCCTAACATGTCATAAATGTGGATGTGCAAGTCCGAAACATGTTGAAGATGCTAATGACCAAATGATCCAAAAAATTTCAAGGAGTAGAAAAAATTAAATTCTCAAGTTAACGTGCGGTGGGTTATTTACTAGAGCCAAACAACCCACTTTTTGCCTATTTTACAAAAAGCGGAGCTAAAAATCATAGATCATCAAAAATGTTTTAATCGATTAATGATGTGTAATGGCTACAATTTTTGTTAGAAATAACTTATGGTTTGGGAGTCAAATCTCCATTAAAAATGCCACACCCCCCTCCCCCTTTTCTCATAATTGTCAAACCAAATATATAAAAAACTACGATCCATCAAAATCACATATACTTTCACTATCCCATTTTTCTCGTAAACAAAAAGATAAGGCAAATAGTTCAAAACAAAATGAAAATTTTAGAGTTTATGTATTCTAAAAATTGAAAACTATAATAAATGTAAGTGAAGAAAATTATTTCACGGACTAAAAATGAACACCAAATTTTTGTTATGCTTGTTTGGGAAATTCCACTAGTACAACCCCTAATAGCTTGGTGGAATTTTATAAGAAAGAGATTTCTATTTGATCCTAACAAGTTTTAAATGTGGATATGGATGCCTGAAACATGTTGAAGATGAAAATGACCTAATGATCCAAAAATTTGAACGAGTAGAAACAATTAAATTCTCAAGTTAACGTGCGGTGGGATATTTACGAGAGCAAAAGAACCCACTTTTTGCCTATTTTAAAAAAAGCATACCTAAAAATCTTAGATGATCGTAAATTTAATGATCGATTAATGATGTGTAACGGCTATGATTATTTTTAGAAATGACTTATGGTTTCAAAGTGAACAACAGTGGAAAATAACTCGCCTTTCCTTTTCTAATGAATGCAAAACACCAAATATATAAAAAACTTAAAGAGTTTACAATCCTTAAAAATCAAAGATACTTTTTGGAATTATGTCTATCAGCATTTGTGAATTTCCATTTTGGATGTTCAATTTTTTTTTCAAATCCAAACTTGAGTTTTCACTCTCCCTTTTTTCTCGTAAACAAAAAGATAAGTCAAATAGATCACAACAAAATGAAAATTTTAAAGTTTATGTATGCAAAAAATTGAAAAATATAATAAATTTATGTGAAGAAAATTATTTCACGCACTAAAAATGAACTCCAAAGTTTTGTTATCCATATTTGGGAAATTCCACTAGTACAACCCCCAATAGCGTTGTGGAATTTTATAAGAAAGACAATTCTAATTGATCCTAACATATTTGAAATGTGGATATGCAAGGCTGAAACGTGGTGAAGATGCAAATGACCAAATAATCCAAAAATTTCAAGGAGTAGAAAAATTAAATTCTCAAGTTAACGTGCGGTGGGATATTTACCAGAGCTAAACAATCAACTTTTTGCCTATTTTACAGAAAGCGGTCCAAACAATCATTGATCATTGAAAATGTTTTGATCGATTAATAATGTGTAACGGCTACAATTTTTGTTAGAAATGACTTATGGTTTGTGAGTCAACACTCAGTTCAAAATGCCTCGCCCCCCCCTGTGCCAATGATTGCAAAACAAAATATATCAAAAACTAAAAGAGTTTACAATCCAAAAAAATCACATATACTTTTTGGAACTATCTCTCTCAGCATTTGTGCATTTCCATTTTGGATGTTCAATTTTTTTTCAAATCAAAACTTGAGTTTTCACTCTCCCAATTTTCTCGAAAACAAAAATATTAGGCAAAACGATCACAAAAAAAAATTATTGTATGCAAAAAAATTTGAAAACTATAATAAATGTAAGTGAAGAAAATTATTTCACGCACTAAAAATGAACTCCAAAGTTTTGTTATGCCTGGTTGGGAAATTCCACTAGTACAACCCCTAATAGCTTGGTGGAACTTTATAAGAAAGAGATTTCTATTTGATCCTAACAAGTTTTAAATGTGGATATGGATGCCTGAAACATGTTGAAGATGAAAATGACCTAATGATCAAAAAATTTGAACGAGTAGAAAATATTAAATTCTCAAATTAACGTGCGGTGGGATATTTACCTGAGCCAAACAACCCACTTTTTCCATGTTTTACAAAAAGCGGACCTAATAATCTTATATCATCATAAATTTTTTGATAGATTAATAATATGTAACGGCTATGATTTTTTTTACAAATGACTTATGGTTTGGAAGTTAACACAGTTAAAAATGCCCCACCTCCCCTTTTCCGATGATTGCAAAACATAATATATAAAAAACTAAAAGAGTTTACAATCCTTAAAAATCATAGATACTTTTTGGAATTATGTCTCTCAGCATTTGTGAATTTCCATTTTGGATGTTCAATTTTTTTTCAAATCCAAACTTGAGTTTTCACTCTCCCTTTTTTTCTTGTAAACAAAAAGATAAGGCAAATAGATCACAACAAAATGAAAATTTTAGAGTTTATGTATGCAAAAAATTGAAAAATATAATAAATTGAAGTGAAGAAAATTATTTCACGCACTAAAAATGAACACCAAAGTTTTGTTATCCATATTTGGGAAATTTCACTAGTACAACCCCTAATAGCGTGGTGGAATTTTATAAGAAAGAGAATTCTAATTGATCCTAACATATTTGAAATGTGGATATGCATGCCTGAAACATGTTGAAGATGCAAATGACCTAATGATCCAAAAATTTCAAGGAGTAGAAAAAATTAAATTATCAAGTTAACGTGCGGTGGCATATTGACCAAAGCAAAACAACCCCTTTTTGCCTATTTTACCATAAACGGACCTAACAATCATAGATCATTGTAAATTTTTTGATCGATTAATGATGTGTAACGCCTATAATTTTGTTTAGAAATGACTTATGGTTTGGGAGTCAACACTCAATTAAAAAGGCCTCACCCCCCTCTTCCGATGATTGCAAAACCCAATATATAAAAAATTAATAGAGTTTACCATCCTAAAAGATCACAAATGCTTTTTGGAATTATCTCTCTCAGCATTTGTGCATTTCCATTTTGGAAGTTCAATTTTTTTTTCAAATCAGAACCTGAAATTTCACTCTCCCATTTTTCTTGAAAACAAAAATATTAGGCAAAACGATCACAACAAAAAAATTGTTGCATGAAAAAAAAATTGAAAACTATAATAAATGTAAGTGAAGAAAATTATTTCATGAACTAAAAATGAAAACCAAAGTTTTTTTATCCATGTTTGAGAAATTCCACTAGTACAACCCCAAAAATCTTGGTGGAATTTTATAAGAAAGAGAGTTCTATTTGATCCTAACAAGTTTTAAATGTGGATATGAATGCCTAAAACATGTTGAAGATGCAAATGACCTAATGATCCAAAAATTTCTAAGTGTAGAAAATATTAAATTCTCAAATTAACGTGCGGTGGGATATTTACCTGAGCCAAACAACCCACTTTTTCCATGTTTTACAAAAAGCGGACCTAATAATCTTATATCATCGTAAATTTTTTGATAGATTAATGATATGTAACGGCTATGATTTTTTTTTACAAATGACTTATGGTTTGGAAGTTAACACAGTTAAAAATGCCCCACCTCCCCTTTTTCGATGATTGCAAAACATAATATATAAAAAACTAAAAGAGTTTACAATCCTTAAAAATCATAGATACTTTTTGGAATTATCTTCCCTCAGCATTTGTGTATTTCCATTTTGGATGTTAATTATTTTTTAATATCCAAACTTTAGTTTTCACTCTCTCTTTTTTCTCGCAAACAAAAAGAAAAGGCAAATAAATCACAACAAAATGAAAATTTTAGAGTTTATGTGTGCAAAAAATATAAAAATATAATAAATGTAAGTGAATAAAATTATTTCACACACTAAAAATGAAGACCAAAGTTTTGTTATCCAAGTTTGGGAAATTCCACTATTACAACCCCATAAACTTGGTGGAATTTAATAAGAAAGAGATTTCTAGTTGATTCTAACATGTTTTAAATGTGGATACGCATGTCTAAAACATGTTGAAGATGCCAATGACCTAATATATAAAAAACTAAAAGAGTTTACAATTCTTAAAAATCACAGATACTTTTTTGAATTATATCTCTCAGAATTTGCGCATTTTCATTTTGGATGTGCAATTTCTTTAAAAATCGAAACTTGAGTTTTCACTCTCCCATTTTTCTCATAAACAAAAAGATAAGGCAAATTGATCACAAAAAAGTAAAAATTTTAGAGTTTATGTACGCAAAAAATTGAAAACTTTAATAAATGTAAGTGAATAAAATTATTTCACGCACTAAAAAGGAACACCAATGTTTTGGTATCCATGTTCGGGAAATTCCACAAGTACAACCCCTAATAGCTTGGAGGAATTTTACAAGAAAGAGACTTCTAATTTATCCTAACATGTTTTAAATGTGGTGGATATGCATGCTTGAAACATGTTGAAGGTGAAAATGACCTAATGATCAAAAAATTTCAAGGATCAGAAAAAATTAAATTCTCAAGTTAACATGCGGTGGGATAATTACCAGAGCCAAACAACCTACTTTTTGCCTTTTTACAAAAAGCCGACCTAACAATCATAGGTCAGTGTAAATGTTTTGATCAATTAATGTTGTGTAACGGCTATAATTTTTGTTCAAAATGACTTATGGATTGGGAGTCAACATTCAGTTACAAACACGAAGCCGCCCCCTCCGCTTTTCCGATGATTACAACACCTAATATATAAAAAATGAAAACAATTTACAATCCTTCAAAATGCCAGATACTTTGTGGAATTATTTCTCTCAGCATTTGTGCAGTTTTATTTGGATGTTAAATTTTTTTTCAAATCCAAACTTGAGTTTTCACTCTCCCATTTTTCTAATAAACAAAAAGATAAGGCAAATAGATCACTACAAAATGAAAATTTTAGAATTTATGTATGCAAAAAATTGAAAACTATAATAATTTTAAGTGAAGAAAATTATTTCCAGATCAAAATTTTAACACCAAAGTTTTCTTATCCATGTTTGAGAAATTCCACTAGTACAACCCGTAATAACTTGGTGGAATTTTATAAGAAAGAGATTTTTAATTGATCCTAACATATTTTAAATATGGATATGCATGCCTGAAACATGTTGAAGATGCAAATGACCTAATGATCCAAAAATTTCAAGGAATAGAAAAAATTAAATTCTCAAGTTAACGTGCGGTGGGATAATTACCAGAGCCAAACAACCCATTTTTTGCCATTTTACAATAAACGGAACTTCCAATCATAGATCATCATAAATTTTTTGATCGATTAATGATGTGTATTGGCTATAATGTTTGTTAGAAATGACTTATGGTTTGGGAGTCAACACTCAGCTAAAAATGCCTCGCCCTCCCTTTTCCGAATATTGCAAAAACTAATATATAAAAAACTAAAACAGTTTACAATCCTTAAAAATCACAGATACATTTTGGAATTATCTTCTCTCAGCATTTGTCCAATTTGGATGTTCAATTTTTTATCAATTCCAAACTTGAGCTTTCACTCTCCCGTTTTTCTCGTAAACAAAAAGACAAGGCAAATAGATCACAACAAAATTAAAATTTTAGAGTTTATGCAGGCAAATAAATTGAAAAATATCATATTTTTAAGTTAAGAAAATTGTTTCATACACTAAAAATGAACACCAAAGTTTTGCAATCCTTGTTTGGGAAATTCCACTAGTACAACCCTTAAAAGCTTGGTGGAATATTATATGAAACAAATTTCTAATTGATCCTAACATGTTTTAAATGTGGATACGCAAGCCTGAAACATGTTGATGATGCAAATGACCTAATTATCAGAAAATTTCAAGGAGTAGAAAAAAATAAATTCTCTCGTTAATTGGCAATGGGATATTTACCAGAGCCAAATAACCCACTTTTTGCCTAGTTTACAATAAAAGGACCTAACAATCATAGATCATCATAAATGTTTTGATCGATTAATGATGTGTAACGGCTACAATTTTTGATAGAAATGACTTATGGTTTGGGAGTCAACACTCAGTTAAAAATGTCACGCCCCCCCTTTTTCAATGATTGCAAAACCTAATATGTAAAAAACCAAAAGAGTTTAAAATCCTTAAAAATCACAAATAATTTTTTTGAATTTTCTCTCTCAGCATTTGTGCATTTCCATTTTGTATGTTCAATTTTTTTTCAAATCCGAACTTGAGTTTTCACTCTCCCATTTTTATCGTAAACAAAAAGATAAGGAAAATATATCACAACAAAATGGAATTTAGCGTTAATGTATGCAAAAAATTGAAAACTATAATAAATGTAAGTGAAGAAAATTATTTCACTCACTAAAAATGAACACCAAAGTTTTTTTATCCATGTTTGGGAAATTTCACTTGTACAACCCCTAATTACTTGGTGGAAATTTATAAATAAGAGATTTTTTAATTTATCCTAACATGTTTTAAATGTGGATATGTATGCCTAAAACATGTTGAAGGTTCAAATGACCTTATGATCTGAAAATTTCGAGTAGAAAAAATTAAATTCTCAAATTAATGTGCGGTGGGATATTTACCAGAGCCAAACAACCCACTTTTCGCCTATTTTACAATAAAGGGACCTAACAATCATAGATAATCGTAATTGTTTTGATCAATTAATGATGTGTAACGGCTATAATTTTTCTTAGAAATGACTCATGGTTTGGGAGTCAACACTCAGTTAAAAATGTTTCGCCCCCTTTTTTCGATGACTGCAAAACCTAATATAAAAAACCTGAAAGAGGTTATGATCCTTAAACATCACAGATACTTTTTTGAATTATCTTCTCTCAGCATTTTTGAATTTTCATTTTGGATGATAATTTTTTTGTCAAATCCAAACTTGAGTTTTAACTCTCCCATTTTTCTCGTAAACAAAAAGATAAGGCAAATAGACCACTACAAAATGAAAATTTTAGAATTTATGTATGCAAAAAATTAAAAACTATAATAAATGTAAGTGAAGAAAATTATTTCCAGATTTAAATTTGAACACCAAAGTTTTGTTTTACATGTTTGGGAAATTTCACTAGTACAACCCGTAATAGCTGGTGTAATTTTATAAGAAAGAGATTTCTAATTGATCCTAACATGTTTTAAAAGTGGATATCCTTGCCTGAAACATGTTGAAGATGCAAATGACCTATTGATCCAAAATTTTCAAGGAGTAGAAAAAATTAATTTCTCAAGTTAACGTGCGGTGGGATATTTACCAGAGCCAAACCACCCACTTTTTGCCTACTTTACAATAAACGGACCTTCCAATCATAGATCATCTAAAATGTTTTGATCGATTAATGATGTGTGACTATAATATTTGTTAGAAATGACTTATGGTTTGAGAGCTCACACTCAGTTAAAAATTCCTCGCGGCCCTTTTTCGAATATTGCAAAACCTAATATATAAAAAACTAAAAGAGTTTACGATCCTTAAAAATCACATATACTTTTTGGAATTATCTTCTCTCAGCATTTGTGCATTTCCATTTTCGATGTTCAATTTTTTATCAATTCCAAACTTGAGCTTTCACTCTCCCGTTTTTCTCGTAAACAAAAAGATAAGGCAAATAGATCACAACAAAATTAAAATTTTAGAGTTTTTGTATGCAAATAAATTGAAAACTATCATATTTGTAAGTTAAGAAAATTGTTTCACACGCTAAAAATTAACACCAAAGTTTTGCTATCCATGGTTGGGAAATTCCACTAGTACAACCCCTAAAAGCTTGGTGGAATTTTATAAGAAACAGATTTCTAATTGATCCTAACATGTTTTAAATGTGGATAAGCATGCCTGAAACATGTTGAAGATGCAAATGACCTAATGATCAGAAAATTTCAAGGAGTAGAAAAAATTAAATTATCTCGTTAACTAGCGGTGGGATATTTACCAGAGCCAAACAACCCACTTTTTGCCTATTTTACAATAAAAGGACCTAACAATCATAGATCATCGTAAATGTTTTGATCGATTAAGGATGTGTAATGGCTACAATTTTTGATAGAAATGACTTATGGTTTGGGAGTCAACACTCAGTTAAAAATGCCACGCCCCCCTCCTTTTTCGATGATTGCAAAACCCAATATATAAAAAACAAAAAAAGTTTGTTCAATTTTTTTTCAATTCCAAACTTGAGTTTTCACTCTCCCTTTTTTCTTGTAAACAAAAATATAAGGAAAATATATTACAACAAAATGAAAATTTAAGAGTTTATGTACGCAAAAAATTGAAAACTATAATAAATGTCAGTGAAGAAAATTATTTCACTCACTAAAAATGAACACCAAAGTTTTTTTATCCATGTTTGGGAAATTTCACTTGTACAACCCCTAATTACTTAGTGGAAATTTATAAATAAGAGATTTCTAATTGAATCTAACATGTTTTAAATATGGATATCCATGCCTAAAACATGTTGAATGTGCAAATGACCTTATGATCTGAAAATTTTGAGTAGAAAAAATTAAATTCTCAACTTAATGTGCGGTGGGATATTTACCAGAGCTAAACAACCCACTTTTTGCCTATTTTACAATAAACGGACCAAACAATCATAGATCATTGTAATTGTTTTGATCGATTAATGATGTGTAATGACTATAATGTTTGTTAGAAATGACTTATGGTTTGAGAGTCAACACTCTGTTAAAAATGCCTCACCCCCCCCTTTTTCGAATATTGAAAAACCTAATATATAAAAAACTAAAAGAGTTTAGGATCCTTAAAAATCACAGATACTTTTTGGAATTATCTTCTCTCAGTATTTATGCATTTCCATTTTGGATGTTCAATTTTTGAGCAATTCCAAACTTGAGCTTTCACTGTCTTGTTTTTCTCGTAAACAAAAAGAGAAGGCAAATAGATCACAACAAAATTAAAATTTTAGAGTTTATGTATGGAAATAAATTAAAAACTATCATATTTGTAAGTTAAGAAAATTGTTTCACACGCTAAAAATCAACATCAAAGTTTTGCTATCCATGTTTTGGAAATTCCACTAGTACAACCACTAAAAGCTCGGTGGAATTTTATAAGAAACAAATTTCTAATTGATCCTAACATGTTTTAAATGTGGGTATGCATGCCTGAAACATGTTGAAGATGCAAATGACCTAATGATCAAAAAATTTCAAGGAGTACAAAAAGTTAAATTCTCTAGTTAACTAGCGGTGGGATATTTAGCCAAACAACCCACTTTTTGCCTATTTTGCAATAAAAGGACCTAACAATCATAGATCATCGTAAATGTTTTGATTTATTAATGATATGTAACGGCTACAATTTTTTATAGAAATGACTTATAGTTTGGGAGTCAACACTCTATTAAAAATGCCACGCCTCCCCTTTTTCGATGATTGCAAAACCTAATATATAAAAAAAAAGAGTTTCAAATCCTTAAAAATCACAAATACTTTTTGGAATTTTCTCTCTCAGCATTTGTGCATTTCTATTTTGGATGTTCAATTTTTTTTCAAGTCCAAACTTTAGTTTTCACTCTCCCATTTTTCTCATAAACAAAAAGATAAGAAAAATATATCACAACAAAATGAAAATTTAAGAGTTTATGTACGCAAAAAATTGAAAATTATAATAAATGTAAGTGAAGAAAATTATTTCACTCACTAAAAATGAACACCAAAGTTTTTTTATCCATGTTTGGGAAATTTCACTTGTACAACCCCTAATTACTTAGTGGAAATTTATAAATAAGAGATTTCTAATTGATCCTAACATGTTTTAATTGTGATTATGCATGCCTAAAACATGTTGAAGGTGCAAATGACCTTATGATCTGGAAATTTCAAGTAGAAAAAATTAAATTCTCAACTTAATGTGCGGTGGGATATTTACCAGAGCCAAACAACCCACTTTTTGCCTATTTAATAATAAACGGACCTAACAACCATAGATCATCATAATTGTTTTGATCGATTAGTGATGTGTAACGGCTATAATTTCTCTTAGAAATGACTCATGGTTTGGGAGACAACAATCACTTAAAAATGATTCGCCCCCCTTTTCCGATGACTGCAAAACCTAATATATAAAAAACTAAAAGAGTTTCGATCCTTAAACATCACAAATACTTTTTGGAATTATCTTCTCTCAGCTTTTTTGCATTTTCATTTTGGATGATAAATTTGCTTTCAAATCCAAATTTGAGTTTTCACTCTCCCATTTTTCTCGTAAACAAAAAGATAAGGCAAGTAGACCACTACAAAATAAAAATTTTAGAATTTATGTTTGCAAAAAATTGAAAACTATAATAAATGTAAGTGAAGAAAATTATTTCCAGATCTAAATTTGAACACCAAAGTTTTGTTATCCATGTTTGGGAAATTCGACTAGTACAACCCGTAAAAGCTTGGTGGAATTTTATAAGAAAGAGATTTCTAATTGATCCTAACATGTTTTAAATGTGGATATGCATGCCTGAAATATGTTGAAGATGCAAATGACCTAATGATCCAAAATTTTCAAGGAGTAGAAAAAATTAAATTCTCAAGTTAACGTGCGGTGGGATATTAACCAGATCCAAAGAACACACTTTTTGCCTATTTTACAATTAATGAACCTTCCATTCATAGATCATCTAAAATGTTTTGATCGATTAATATTTTGTAATGACTATAATGTTTGTTAGTAATGACTTATGGTTTGAGAGTCAACACTCAGTTAAAAATGCCTCGCCCCCCCTTTTTTGAATATTGCAAAACCTAATATATAAAAAACTAAAAGAGTATACGATCCTTAAAAATCACAGATACTTGGAATTATCTTCTCTCAGCATTTGTGCATTTCCATTTTGGATGTTCGATTTTTTATCAATTCCAAACTTGAGCTTTCACTCTCCCTTTTTTTCTCGTAAACAAAAAGATAACGCAAATAGATCACAACAAAATTAAAATTTTAGAGTTTATGTATGCAAATAAATTTTAAACTATCATATTTGTAAGTTAAGAAAATTGTTTCACACGCTAAAAATAAACACCAAAGTTTTGCTATCCATGGTTGGGAAATTCCACTAGTACAACCCCTAAAAGCTTGGTGGAATTTTATAAGAAACAGATTTCTAATTGATCCTAACATGTTTTAAATGTGGATATGCATGCCTGAAACATGTTGAAGATGCAAATGACTTAATGATCAAAAAATTTCAAGGAGTAGAAAAAATTAAATTCTCTCGTTAACTAGCGGTGGGATATTTACCAGAGCGAAACAACCCACTTTTTGCCTACTTTACAATAAAAGGACGTAACAATCATAGATCATCGTAAACGTATTGATCGATTAATGATGTGTAACAGCTACAAATTTTGATAGAAATGACTTATGGTTTGGGAGTCAACACTCAGTTAAAATTGCCACGCCCGCCCTTTTTTGATGATTGCAAAACCTCATATATAAAAACCAAAAAGAGTTTAAAATCCTTAAAAATCTCAAATACTTTTTGGAATTTTCTCTCTCAGCATTTGTGCATTTCCATTTTGGATGTTCAATTTTTTTTCAAATCCAAACTTGAGTTTTCACTCTCCCATTTTTCTCGTAAACAAAAAGATATGGCAAATAGATCTCAACAAAATGAAAATTTTAAAGTTTATGTATGCAAAAAATTGAAAACTATTATAAATGTAACTGAAGAAAATTATTTCTCGCACAAAAAATGTACTCGAAAATATTGTTATCCATGTTTTGGAAATTCCCCTAGTACAAACCCTAATAGTTTGGAGGAATTTTATAAGAAAGAGATTTCTAATTGATCCTAACATGTTTTAAATGTGGTGGATATGCATGCCTGAAACATGTTGAAGATGCAAATGTCCTAATGATCCAAATATTTCAAGGAGTAGAAAAAAATAAATTCTCAAGTTAACGTGCGGTGGGATATTTACTAGAGCCAAACAACCCACTTTTTGCCAATTTTTTTAAAAGTGGACCTACCAATCATAGATCAGCGTAAATGTTTTGATTGATTAATGATGTGTAACAGCTATAATTTTTTTTAGAATTGACTTATGGTTTGGGAATCAACACTCTGTTAAAAATGCCTCGGCCCCCCTTTTCCGATTATTGTAAAACCTAATATATAAAAAACTAAAAGAGTTTAAAATTCAAAAAAATTATAGATACTTTTTGGAATTATCTCTCTCAGCATTTGTGCATTTCCATTTTGGATGTTAATTTTTTTTTCAAATCCAAATTTTAGTTTTCACTCTTCCATTTTTCTCGTAAACCAAAAGATAAGCCAAATTGAACACAAAATGAAAATTTTAGAGTTTTTTTATGCAAAAAATTGAAAACTATAATAAATATAAGTGAAGAAAATTATTTCACGAACTAAAAATCAACACCAAAGTTTTGCTTTCCATGTTTTGGAAATTCAACTAGTACAACCCCTAATTGCTTGGTGGAATTTTATAAGAAAGAGATTTATAATTGATCTTAACATGTTTTAAATGTGGTGGATATGCATTCCCGAAACATGTTGAAGATGCAAATGACCAAATGATACAAAAAATTCAAAGATCATCATCAATTTTTTGTTTGATTAATGATGTGTAATGGCTATTATTTTTGTTAGAAATGACTTATGGTTTGGGAACAGACACTCAAATAAAAATTCCTCGCCCCTCTTTTTCTGATGATTGAAACCAAATATATAAAAAACTAAAAGAGTTTACAATCCTAAAAATCACAGATGCTTTTTGAAATTATCTCTCTCAGCATTTGTGCATTTCTATTTTGGATGTTCAATTTTTTTTCAAATCCAAACTTGAGTTTTCACTCTCCCATTTTTCTCATAAACAAAAAGATAAGGCAAATAGATCACTAAAAAATTAAATTTTTAGAGTTTATGTATGCATAAAATTGAAAAATATAATAAATGTAAGTAAATAAAATTATTTCACGCACTAAAAATGAATAACAATGTTTTGTTATCCATGTTTGGGAAATACACTAGTATTTCCCGTAATAGCTTGGTGGAATTTTATAAGAAAGAGATTTACAAAAAGCGGACCAAACAATCATTGATCATCTTAAATGTTTTTATCGATTAATGATGTGTAACGGCTATAATTTTTCTTAGAAATGACTTCTTGTTTGGGAGTCAACACCTAGTTAAAAATGCCTCGCTCCACTTTTCTAATGATTGCAAAACCTAATATATAAAAAACTAAAAGACTTTAAAATCTTTAAAAATTATAGATACTTTTTTGAATTATTGCACTCTACATTTGTGCATTTCCATTTTGGATGTTCAATTTTTTTTTCAAATCCTAACATGAGTTTTCACTCTCCCATTTTTCTCGTAAACAAAAAGATAAGGCAAATATAGATCACAAAAAAATGAAAATATTATAGTTTATGTATGCAAAAAATTGAAAACTATAATAAATGTAAGTGAAGAAAATTATTTCACACACTAAAAATGAACTCCAAATTTTGTTATCCATGTTTGGGAAATTCCCCTAGTACAACCCCTAATAGCTTGGTGGAATTTTATAAGAAAGAGATTTCTAATTCATCCTCACATGTTTTAAATGTGGTGGATATGCATGCCAGAATCATGTTGAAGATGCAAATGACCAAATGATACAAAAAATTCAAGGAGCAGAAAAAATTAAATTCTCAAGTTAACGTGTGGTGGGATATTTACCAGAGCCAAACAACGCACTTTTTGCCTATTTACAAATAGTGGACCTGACAATCATAGATCAGCGTAAAGTTTTTGAATGATTAATGACGTGTAATGGCTATAGGTTTTGTTAGAAATGAGTTATGGTTTGGGAGTCAACACTTAGTTGAAAATGCCTCTCCCACACACCCCGCTCTCACACCCCCCCGGTTTTCGTTGATTGCAAAACCTAATATATAGAAAAAATAAAAGAGTTTTACAATCATTAAAAATCACAGATACTTTTTGGAATTACATCCCTCAGCATTTGTGCATTTCCATTTTAGATGTTAAATTTTTTTTGAAATCCAAACTTGAGTTTTCGCTCTCCCACTTTATCTCATAAACAAAAAGATATGGCAAATAGATCACAAAAAATAAAAATTTTAGTGTTTATGCATGTAAAAAATTGAAAACTATAGTAAATGTAAGTGAAGCAAATTATTTCTCGCACTAAAAATGAACACCAAAGTTTTTTACCCATGTTTGGAAAATTCCACTAGTACAACCCCAAAGAGCTTGGTGGAATTTTATAAGAAAGAGATTTCTAAATGAACCTAACATGTTTTAAATGTGGTGGATATGCATGCCTGAAACATGTTGAAGATGCAAATGACCTAATGATCCAAAAATTTCAAGGAGTAGAAAAAAATAAATTCTCAAGTGAACATTCGGTGGGATATTTACCAAACAACCCACTTTTTGCCTATTTTACAAAAAGCGGACATAACAATCATAGATCATCGTAAATGATTTATTTGATTAATGATGTGTAATGGCTATAATTTTTGTTAGAAGTGACTTATGGATTTGGAGTCTACATTAAGTTAAAATTTCCTCACCCCTGCTTTTCTGATGATGGCAAAACCTAATATAAAAAAAACTAAAAGAGTTTAAAATCCTTAAAAAACACAGATACTTTTTGAAATTATCTATCTCAGCATTTGTACATTTCCATTTTGGATGTTCATTTTTTTTCAAATCCAAACTTCAGTTTTCACTCACCCATTTTTCTCGTAAACAAAAACATTAGGCAAATAGGTCGCAACAAAATTAAAAATTTTGAGTTTATGTATGCAAAAAATTGAAAACAATAATTAATGTAAGTAAAGAAAATTATTTCACACACTAAAAATGAACACCAAACTTTTGTTATCCCGGTTTGGGAAATTCCACTAGTACAACCCCTAATAGCTTGGTGGAATTTTATAAGAAAGAGATTTCTAATTGATCCTAACATGTTTTAAATGTGGTGGATATGCATGCCGGAAACATATTGAAGATGCAAATGACACAATGATCCAAAAATTTCAAGGAGTAGAAAAAAATAAATTCTCAAGTTAACGTACAGTAGGATATTTACCACTTTTTACCTATTTTACAAAAAGTGAACCTAATAATCACAGATCAGCGTAAATGTTTTGATCAATTAATGATGTGTAATGGCTATATTTTTTGTTAGAAATAACTTATGGTTTGGGAATCATTATTCAGTTAAAAAAGCCTCGCCTCACCTTTTTCGGTGATTTCAAAACCCAACATATAAAAAATAAAAGAGTTTACAATCCTTAAAAAACATAAATACTTTTTTGGAATTATCTCTCTCAGCATTTGTGCATTCCCATTTTGGATGTTCATTTTTTTTTCAAATCCAAACTTGATTTTTCACTCCCATTTTTCTCGTAAATAAAAATATAAGGCAAATAGATCACAACAAAATGAAAATTTTAGATTTTATGTGTGCAAAATATTGAAAACTAACAAAAATTTAAGTGGAGAAAATTATTTCTCGCACTAAAAATGAACACCACAGTTTTGTTATCCATGTTTGGGAAATCCCACTAGTACTACCCCTAATAGATGTGTAGAAGTGTATAAGAAAGAGATTTTTAATTGATCCTAACATGTTTTAAAAGTGGTGGATATGCATGCAAGAAATATGTTGAAGATGCAAATGACCTAATGATCCAAAAATTTCAAGGAGTACGTACCAAAGCCAAACAATCTACTTTTAGCCTATTTTACAAAAAGTGGACCTAACAATCACAGATCAGCGTAAATGTTTTAATCGATTAATGACGATTTTTGTTAGAAATGACTTATGGTTTGGGAGTCAACACTCAGTTAAAAATGCCTTGCCCCCCTTTTACGATGATTGCAAAACCTAATACATAAAAAACTAAAAGAGTTTACAATCCTTAAAAATCACATATACTTTTTGGAATTATTTCTCTCAGCATTTCAGCATTTCCATTTTGGATGTTCAATTTTTTTTTTCAAATCCAAACTTGAATTTTCACTCTCCCATTTTTCTCATAAACAAAAAGATAAGGCAAATATATGACAACAAAATGAAAATTTTAAAGTTTATGTATGCAAACAAATGAAAAAAAATAAATGTACGTAAAGAAAATTATGTCACTGACTAAAAATGAACACCAAAGTTTTGTTATCCATGTTTGGGAAATTCCACTAGTACAACCCATAATAGCATTGTTGAATTTTATAAGAAAAAGATTTCTAATTGATCCTAACTTGTTTTAAATGTGGTGGATATGCATGCCTAAAACATGTTGAAGATGCAAATGACCTAATGATCCAAAAATTTCAAGAAGTAGAAAAAATTAAATTCTCAAGATAACGTGCGGTGGGATATTTACCAGAACCAAACAACCCACTTTTTGCCTATTTTTTAAAAAGTGGACCTAAAATTAATAGATCAGAGTTAATGTTTTGATCGATTAATGATGTGTAATGGCTATAATTTTTGTTAGAATTTACTTATGGTTTGGGAGTCAACACTTAGTTAAAAATGCCTCGGTCCCCCCTTTTTATATGATTGCAAAACCAAATATTTAAAAAACTAAAAGAGTTTAAAATTCAAAAAAATCACAGATAGTTTTTGGAATTATCTCTCTCAGCATTTGTGCATTTCCAAATTTGACATTTCGCTCTCAAAGATATGGCAAATTGAACACAACTAAGTGAAATTTTAGAGTTTTTTTATGCTAAAAATTGTAAACTATAATAAATGTAAGTGAAGAAAATTATTTCACGCACTAAAAATGAACACCAATGTTATGTTATCCATGTGTGGAAAATTCCACTAGTACAACCCCTAATAGCTTGATGAAATTTTATAAGAAAGATATTTCTAATTGATCCTAACATGTTTTAAGTGTCATGGATATGCATACCTGAAACATGTTGAAGATGCAAATGGCCAAATGATTCAAAAATTTCAAGTAGAAAAAAATTAAATTCTCATGTTAACTTGCAGTGGGATATTTACCAGAGCCAGACAACCCACTTTTTGCCTATTTTACAAAAAGCGGACCTAACAATCATAGATCAGCGAAAATGTTTTGATCGATTAATGATGTGTAATGGCTATAAGTTTTGTTAAAATGACTTATGGTTTCGGAGTCAACACTCTGTTAAAAATGCCTCACCCCCCCTTTTCTGATGATAGCAAAACCTAATATATAAAAAACTTAAAGACTTTAAAATCCTTAGAAATCACAAATAATTTTTGGTATTATCTCTCTCTGCATTAGTGCATTTCCATTTTGGATGTTCAATTTTTTTTCAAATCCAAACTTGAGTTTTCTCTCTCCCATTTTTCTCTTAAACAAAAAGATATGGCAAATAGATCACAAAACAATGAAAATTTTAGAGTTAATGGATGCAAATAATTGAAAACTATAATAAATGTAAGTGAAGAAAACTTTTTCTTGCACCAAAAATGAACACCAAAGTTTTGTTATCCTTTTTTGGGAAATACCATTAATACAACCCCAAATAGCTTGGTGGAATTTTATAAGAAAGAGATTTCTAATTGATCCTAACATGTTTTAAATGTGGTGGATATGCTTGCCTAAAACATGTTGAAGATGCAAATGACTTAATGATCAAAAAATTTCATGGAGTAGAAAAAATTAAATTCTCAAATTAACGTGTGGTGGGATATTTACCAGAGCCAAACAACCCACTATTTGCCAATTTTATAAATAGCGGAGCCAAAATTCATAGATCATGGAAAATTTTTTGATCGATTAATGAAGTGTAATGACTATAATTTTTGTTAGAAATGACTTATGGTTTGGGAGTCAACACTCAGCTAAATATGCCTCGGCCCCCATTTTTTATGATTGATAAACCTAATATATAAAAAATTAAAAGTGTTCACAAACCTTAAAAATCACAGATACTTTTTGGAATTATCTCTCTCAGAATTTGTGCATTTCCATTTTGGATGTTCAATTTTTTTTCAAATCCAAACTTGAGTTTTCACTCTCCCATTTTCTCGTAAACAAAAAGATATGGCAAATATATAACAAAAAATAAAAATTTTAGAGTTTATCTATCAAAAAAATAGAAAATTATAATAAATGTAAGTAAAGAAAATTATTTCATGCACTAAAAATGAACACCAAAGTTTTGTTTTCCATGTTTGAGAAATTCCACTAGTACAACCCCTAATAACTTGGTGGAATTTTATAAGAAATAGATTACTAATTGATCCTAACATGTTTTAAATGTGGTGGATATGCATGCCCGAAACATGTTGAAGATGCAAATGACCTAATGATTCAAAAATTTTCAGGAGTAGAAAAAATTAAATTCTCAACTTACCGTGCGGTGGGATATTTACCATTGCCGCAGAACCCACTTTTAGCCTATTTTACAAAAAGCGGACCTAACAATCATATATTATTGTGAATGTTTTGATCAATTAATGATGTGTAATAGCTTTAATTTTTCCTAGAAATGACTTATGGTTTGGGAGTCAACACTCTGTTAAAAATGCCTCACCCCCCTTTTCTGATGATAGCAAAACCTAATATATAAAAAACTTAAAGACTTTAAAATCCTTAGAAATCACAAATAATTTTTGGTATTATCTCTCTCTGCATTAGTGCATTTCCATTTTGGATGTTCAATTTTTTTTCAAATCCAAACTTGAGTTTTCTCTCTCCCATTTTTCTCTTAAACAAAAAGATAAGGCAAAAAGATTGTAAAAAAATAAAAATTTTAGAGTTTACGTATGCAAATAATTGAAAACTATAATAAATGTAAGTAAAGAAAATTATTTCAGGCACGAAAAATGAACACCAAAGTTTTGTTATCCATGTTTGGGAAATTCCACTAGTACAACCCCTAATAGCTTGGTGGAATTTTATAAGAAAGTGATTTCTAATTGATCCTAACATGTTTTAAATGTGGTGGATACGCATGCCTGAAACATGTTAAAGATGCAAATGACCTAAGGATCCAAAAATTTCAAGGAGTAGAAAAAATTAAATTCTCAAGTTAACGTGCGGTGGGATTCTTATGAGAGCCAAATAACCCACTTTTTGCCTAAGATCAGCACAAATGTTTTGATTGATTAATGATGTGTAACCGCTATAATTTTTGTGTGAAACGACTAATGATTTGGGAGTCAACACTCAGTTAAAAATGCCTCGTCCCCCCTTTTTCGATGATTGCAAAACCTAATATATAAAAACTAAAAGAGTTTACAATCCTTAAAAATCACATATACTTTTTGGAATTATCTCTCTCAGCATTTGTGCATTTCCATTTTGGATGTTAATTTTTTTTTCAAATCCAAACTTGAATTTTCACTCTCCCATTTTTCTCTTAAACAAAAAGATATGGGAAATAGATCATAGAAAAATGAAAATTTTAGAGTTTATGTATGCAAAAAATGTAAAACTATAATAAATTTAAGTGAAGAAAATTATTTCTCGAACTAAAAATGAACACCAAATTTTTGTCAACCATGTTTGGCAAATTTGACTAGTACAACCCCTAATAGCTTGGTGGAATTATATAAGAAAGGGATTTCTAATTGATCCTAACATGTTTCAAATTTGGTGGATATGCATGCCCAAAATATGTTGAAGATGCAAATGACCTAATGATCCAAACATTTCAAGGAGTAGAAAAAACTAAATTCTCAAGTTAACGGGCAGTGGGATATTTACCAGAGCCAAACAACACACTTTTTACCTATTTTGTAAAAAGCGGACCTAACAATCATACATCTGCATAAATGTTTTGATCGATTAATGATGTGTAACGATTATAATTTTTGTTAGAAATGACTTATGTCTTGGGAGTCAACACTCAGTTCAAAATGTCTCGGCCCTCCTTTTCCGATGATTCCCAAACCTAATATATAAAACACTAAAAGAGTTTAAAATCCTTAAAAATCACAGATATGTTTGGGAATTATCTCTCTTAGTATTTGTGCATTTCCATTTTGGATGTTCAATTTTTTTTCAAAGCCAAACTTGAGTTTTCACTCTCCCATTTTTATTGCAAACAAAAAGATAAGGAAAATAGATCACAACAAAATGAAAATTTTAGAGTTTATGTATGCAAAAAATTGAAATCTATAATAAATTTAAGTGAAGAAAATTATTTCACGCACTAAAAATGAACACCAAAGTTTTGTTATCCATGTTTGGGAAATTCTACTAGTTCAACCACTAATAGCTTGGTGGAATTTTATAAGAAAGCAATTTCTAATTGATCCTAACATGTTTTAAATGTGGTGGATTTGCATCCCTGAAACATGTTGAAGATGCAAATCACATAATGATCCAAATATTTCTAGTAAAAAAAATTAAATTCTCAAGTTAATGTGCAGTCGGATATTTACCAGAGCCAAACAACCCACTTTTTGCCTATTTTACAAAACTCTGGCCTAACATAGATCAGTGTAAATGTTTTGATCGATTAATGATGTTCAACGGCTATAATTTTTCTTAGAAATGACTTATGGTTTGGGAGTAAACACTTAGTTAAAACTGCCTCACCCCCTTTTCCGATGATTGCAACACTTAATATATAAAAAAACTAAAAGAGTTTACAATCCTTTAAAATGACAGATACTTTTTTGAATGATCTTTCATAGCATTTGTGCATTTCCATTTTGGAAGTTAAATTTTTTTCAAATCCAAACTTGATTTTCACTCTCCCATTTTTTACGTAAACAAAAAGATAAGTAAAATAAATCGCAACAAAATGAAAATTTTAGAGTTTATGTATGCAAAAAATTGAAATCTATGATAAATGTAAGTGAAGAAAATTATTTCACGCACTAAAAATGAACACCAAATTTTTGGTATCCATGTTTGTGAAATTCCACTAGTACAACCCCTAATAGCTTGGTGGAATTTAATAAGAAAGTGGTTTCTAATTGATCCTCACATGTTTTAAATGTGGTGGATTTGCATGCCTGAAACATGTTGAAGAATCAAATCACATAATGATCCAAAAATTTCAAGGAGTAAAAAAAAAGTAAATTCTCTAGTTAATATTCGGTGGGATATTTACCAAAGTCAAATAACCCACTTTTTGCCTACTTTACAAAAAGCTGGCCTAACAATCATAGATCAGCGTAAATATTTTGATCGATTAATGATGTGTAGCGGCTATAATTTTTGTTAGAAATGACTTTTGGTTTTGGAGTCAACACTGAATTAAAACTACCTCGCCCCCCTTTTTCGATGATTGTAAAACCTAATATATAAAAAACTAAAACCGTTTACAGTCCTTAAAAATCACAAATAGCTTGGTAGAATTTTATAAAAAGAGATTTCTAATTAATGCTAACATATTTTAAATGTGGTGGATATGCATGCTCGAAACATGTTGAAGAAGCAAATGACCTAATGATCCAAAAATTTCAAGGAGTAGAAAAAATTAAATTCTCAAGTTAACGTGTGGTGGGATATTTACCAGAGCCAAACAACCCACTTTTAGCCTATTTTACCAAAAGTGGACCTAAAAATCATAGATCATCGAAAATGTTTTGATCGATTAATGATGTGTAACCGCTATTATTTTTGTTAGAAATGACTTATGGTTTGGGAGTCAACACTCAGTCAAAATGCATCGCCCTGCCTTTTCCGATGATTGCAAAACATAATATATAAAAAACTAAAAGAGTTTACAATCCTTAAAAATCACAAATGCATTTTGGAATTATCTCTCTCAGCATTTGTGCATTTCCATTTTGGATGTTCAATTATTTTTCAAATCCAAACTTGAGTTTTCACTCTCCCATTTATCTCGTAAAAAAAAAGATAAGGCAAAAAGATAATGAAGAAAATTATTTCATGCACTAAAAATGAACACCAAAGTTTTGTTATCCATGTTTGGGAAATTCCACTAGTACAACCCCTAATAGCTTGGTGGAATTTTATAAAAAGAGATTTCTAATTGATCCTAACATATTTTAAATGTGGTGGATATGCATGCCCGAAACTTGTTGAAGATGCGAATGACCTAATGATCCAAAACTTTCGAGTGGAAAAAAATAAATTCTCAAGTTAACGTGCGGTGGGATATTTACCAGAGCCAAACAACCCACTTTTTGCCTATTTTACAAAAACTGGACCTAATAATCATTGATTATCGTAAATGTTTTGATTGATTAATGATGTGTAACGGCTATAATTTTTGTTAGAAATGAATTATGGTTTGGGAGTCAACACTCAGTTTAAAATTCCTCACCTACCCTTTTCTAATGATAGCGAAACCTATATATAAAAAACTTAAAGAGTTTACATCCCTTAAATTTCCCTGATACGTTTTGGAATTATCTCTCTCAGCATTTGTGCATTTCCATTTTTGATGTTCAATTTTTTTTCAAACCCAAAGTTGAGTTTTCTTTCTCCCATTTTTCACCTAAACAAAAAGATAAGGAAAATTGATTACAAAAAAATGAAAATTTCTGAGTTTCTGTATGCAATATATTGAAAAATATAATAAATTTAAGTGAAGAAAATCATTTCATGCACTAGAAATGAACAACATTATTTTGTTATCCAAGTGTGGGAAATTCCGCTAGTACAACCCATAATAGTTTTGTGGAAATTTATAACAAAGACATTTCTAATTAATCCTAACATGTTTTAAATCTGGTGGATATGCATGCTTGAAACATGTTGAAGATGCTAATGATCTAATGATCCAAAAATTTCAAAGAGTAGAAAAAATTAAATTCTCAAGTTAACGTGCGGTGGGATATTTACCTGAGCCAAACAACCCACTTTTTGCCTATTTTACAAAAAATGGACCTAAAAATCATAGATCATCTTAAATACTTTGATCAATTAATGATGTGTAAGGGCTATATGTTTTGTTAGAAATGACTTATGGTTTGGGAGTCAACACTAGATCATCACAAATATTTTAATCGATTAATGAGGTGTAACGGCTATAGTTTTTGTTAGAAATGACTTATGGTTTGGGAGTCAACACTCAGATAAAAATGCCTCGTCCCCGCCCCCTTTTTTAGATGATTGTAAAACCAAATATATAAAATTCTAAAAGACTTTGCAATCCTTAAAAATCAAAGATACTTTTTGGAATTAACTCTCTCAGCATTTGTGCATTTCCATTTTGGATGTTCAATTTTTTTTCAAATCCAAACTTGAGTTTTCACCATCCCATTTTTCTCATAAAAAAAAAAGATAAGGCAAATAGATCACAACAAAATGAAAATTTTGGAGTTTATGTTTGCACAAAAATTGAAAACTATAATAAATGTAAGTGAAAAAAAATTATTTCACATACTAAAAAAGAACACCAAAGTTTTGTTATCCATGTTTAGGAAATTCCACCAGTACAACCCCTAATAGCTTGGAAGAATTTTATAAGAAAGATATTTTTAATTTATCCTAACATGTTTTACATATGGATATGCATGCCTGAAACATGTTGAATAAGCAAATGACCTAATGATCCAAAAATTTTAAGGAGCAGAAAAAATTAAATTCTCAAGTTAACATGCAGTGGGATATTTACCAAAGCCAAACAATCCACGTTTTGCCTATCTTACAAAAAGCGGACCTAACAATGATAGATCATCGCAAATGTTTTGATCGATTAATGAAGTGTATCGGCTATTATTTTTTTTAGAAATGATATATGGTTTGGGAGTCAACACTGAATTAAAAATTCCTCACCCTCGCCCCCCTTTTCTGTTTATTGCAAAACCTAATATATATAAAACAAAAAGAGTTTACACTCCTTAAAAATCACATATACTTTTTGGAAATATCTCTCTTAGCATTTGTGATTTTCTTTTTGGATGTCCAATTTTTTTTTTTAACCCAAACTTGAGTTTTCTCATCTCTCTCAGCATTTGTGCACTTCCTTTTTGGATGTTCAATTTTTTTTCAAATCCAAAATGGAGTTTTCACTCACCCATTTTCCTCGTAAACAAAAAGATAAGACAAATAGATCACAACAAAATGAAAATTTTAGAGTTTATGTATGCAAAAAACTGAAAACTATAATAAATGTAAGTGAAGAAATTTTTTTCATGCACTAAAAGTGAACACCAAAATTTTGTTATCCATGTTTGGGAAATTCCTCTAGTACAACCCCAAATAGCTTGGTGAAATTTTATAAGAAAGAGATTTCTAGTTGATCCTAAAATGTTTTAAATGTAGATATGCATACCTGAAACATGTTGAAGATGCAAATGACCTAATCATCCAAAATATTTTAATGAGTAGAAAAAATTAAATTCTAAGTTAATGAGTGATGGGATATTTACCAGAGCCAAACAACCCAATTTTTGCCTACTTTACATAAAGTAGACCTAACAATCAAAGATCATCATAAATGTTTTTATCGATTAATGATGTGTAAAGCTATAATGTTTTTTTAGAAATGACTTATGGTTTGGGAGTCAACACTCAGTTAAAAAAGCCTCACACCCCCTTTTCCAATGATTGCAAAACCTAATATATAAAAAACAAAAAGAGTTCACAATCCCTAAAAATCACATATACTTTTTGGAATTATCTCTCTCAGTCATTTTTTTTTCAAATCCAAACTTGAGTTTTCATTCTCCCATTTTTCTTGTAAGCAAAAGATAAGGAAAATAGATCACAACAAAATGAAAATTTAAGAGTTTATGTATGAAAAAAAATTGAAACCTATAATAAATGTAAGTGAAGAAAATTATTTCACGCACTAAAAATGAACACCAAAGTTTTCTTATCCATGTTTGGGAAAATCCACTCGTACAACCCCTAGATTGTTGGTATTTTATAAGAAAGAGATTTATAATTGATCCTAACATGTTTTAAATGTGGCTATGCATGCCTGAAATATGTTGAAGATGCAAATGACATAATGATCTAAAAATTTCAAGATGTAAAAAAAATTAAATTCTCAAGTTAACGTGCGGCGGGATATGTACCTTAGCCAAACAACCCACTTTTTGCCTCTTTTAGAAAAAGTGGACCTAACAATCATAGATCATCATAAATGTTTTGATCGATTAATGATGTGTAATGATTATAATTTTTGTTCAAAATGACTTATGGTTTGGGAGTCAACCTTGAGGTAAAAATTCGTCCCCCCTTTTCCGATGATGGCGAAACCTAATATATAAAAAACTAAAAGAGTTTACAATCTTAAAAAATCACAAACACTTTTTGGAATTATCTCTCTCAGCATTTGTGCATTTCCATTTTGGATGTTCAATTTTTTTTCAAATCCAAACTTGAGTTTTCTCTTTCCCAATTTTCTCGTTAACAAAAAAATAGGGCTAATAGAACACAACAAAATGAAATTTCTAGAGTTTATGTATGAAAAAAATTGAAAACTATAAAAATGTAAGTGAAGAAAATTATTTCGCGCACTAAAATGATCACCAAATTTTGGTTTTTCCATGTTTGGGAAATTCCAGAAGTACAACCCTTAATAGCTTGGTGGAATTTTATACGAAAGAGATTTCTAATTGATCCTAACATGTTTAAATTGTGGATATGCATGCCTGAAACATGTTTATGATACACAAGTTAATGATCCAAAAAATTTTAAGCAGAAGAAAAAATTAAATACACAAGTTAACGTGCGGTAGGATATTTACTAGAGCCAAACAACCCACTTTTTTCCAATTTTACAAAAAGCGGACCTAACAATCATAGATCATCATAAATGTTTTGATCGGTTAATGTGTGTTACAACTATAATTTTTGTTGGAAATGACATATTGTTTGGGAGTCAACACTCAGTAAACAACGACCCCAACTCCCCCTCACCCATTTCCGATGATTGCAAAACCTAATATATAAAATACAAAAAGAGTTTACAATCCATAAAAATCACAGATACTTTTTGGAATATCTCTCTCAGCATTTGTGCATTTGCATTTTGGATGTTCAATTTTTTTTTTCAAATCAAACTTGAGTTTTCACTCTCCCATTTTTCTTGAAAACAAATAGATAATGCAAATAGATCACAACAAAATGAAAATTTTAGAGTTTATGTTGAAATAAATTGAAAAATATAATAAATGTAAGTGAAGAAAAATATTTCACACACTAAAAATGAACACCAAAGTTTTGTTCTCCATATTTGGGAAATTCCACTAGTACAACTCCTAATAGCTTGGTGGAATTTTATAAGAAAGAGATTGTAATTGATCCTAACATGTTTTAAATGTGGATATGCATGCCTGAAACATGTTGAAGATTCAAATGACCTAATCATCATAAAATTTCAAGGAGTAGAAAAAATTAAATTTTCTAGTTAACATGTGGTGGGATATTTACTAGAGCCAAAAACCCACGTTTTGCCTAGTTTACATAAAGCAGACCTCACAACCAAAGATCATCGTAAATGTTTTTATCGATTAAGGATGTGTAACGACTATAAGTTTTTTAGAAATGACTTATGGTTTGGGAGTCAACACTTCGTTAAAAAAACCTCACTCCCCCTTTTCCTATGATTGCAAAACCTAATATTTTAAAAAATAAAAGATTTTACAGTCCTTAAAAATCACAGATACTTTTTGGAATTGCCTCTCTTAGCATTTGTCCATTTCTATTTTGGGTGTTCCATTTTTTTTCAAATCAAACTTGAGTTTTCACTCTCCCATTTTTCTCATAAACAAAACGATAAGGCAAATAGATCACAACAAAATGAAAATTTTATAGTTTATGTTTGCTAAAAATTGAAAACTATAATAAATGTAAGTGAGGAAAATTATTTCACGCACTAAAAAATAACACCAAAGTTTTGTTATCCATGTTTGGGAAATTCCACTAGTACAACCCCGAATAGCTTGGTGGAATTTTATAAGAAAGAAATTTCTATTTGTTCTAAACATGTTTTAAATGTGGATATCCATGCCTAAAACATTTTGACGATACAAATGACGTAATGATCCAACAATTTCAAGGAGTAGAAAAAATTAAATTCTCAAGTTAACGTGCGGTAGGATATTTATGAGAGCCAAACAACCAACTTTTTGCATATTTTACTAAAAGCTGACCTAACAATCATAGATCATCGTAAATGTTATGATCGATTATTGATGAGTAACGGCTATAATTTTTGTTAGAAATGACTTATAGTTTGGGAGTGAACACTAATAAAAATGCCTCGCCTCCATTTTTCAATGATTGCAAAACCTAATATATGAAAAACTACAAGTGTTTACAATCCTTAAAAATCGCAGATACTTTTCAAAATTATCTCTCTACGCATTTTGGCATTTCCATTTTGAATGTTCAATTTTTTTTCAAATCCAAACTTGAAGTTTTCTCTCACCCATTTTTCTCGTCAACAAAAAGATTAGGCAAAAAGATCACAAAAGAATGAAAATTTTAGAGTTTATGTATGCAAAAAATTGAAAACGATAATAAATTTAAGTGAAGAAATTTTTTTCACACACTAAAAATGAACACAAAAGTTTTGTTATCCATGTCTAGGAAATTCCACTAGTACAACCCCAAATAGCTCTGTGAAATTTATAAGAAAGAGATTTCTAATTAATCCCAACTTGTTTTAAATGTGGATATGCATGCCTGAAACATGTTGAAGATGCAAATGACCTAATCATCCAAAAATTTCAATGAATAGAAAAATACAAATTCTTAGTTAACAAGCGATGGTATATTTACCAAAGCCAAACAACCCACTTTTTGCCTACTTTACATAAAACGGACCTAATAGTCATAGATCACCGTAAATGTTTTCATCGATTAATTATGTCTAACGACTATAATTTTTGGTAAAAATGACTTATGGTTTCGCTCCCCCTTTTCTGATGATTGCCAAACCTAATATATAAAAAACAAAAAGAGTTTACAATCCTTAAAAATCACCGATACTTTTTGGAACTATCTCTCTCAGCATTTGTGCATTTCCATTTTGGATGTTCAATTTTTTTTCAAATCCAAACTTGAGTTTTCACACTCCCATTTTTCTCGTAAACTAAGGCAAGTAGATCATAACAAAATGAATTTTTTTGACTTTATTCATGAAAAAAAATGTAAACTATAATAAATATAAGTTAAGAAAATTATTTCATGCACTAAAAAAGAACACCAAAGTTTTGTTATCTATGTTCAGGAAAATCCACTTGTACAACCCCTAATAGTTTGGTGGTTTTTTATAAGAAAGAGATTTATAATAGATCCTAACTTGTTTTAAATGTGAATATGCATGCCTGAAATATGTTGAAGTTGCAAATGACATAATGATCCAAAAAATTCAAGGAGTAGAAAAAATTAAATTCTCAAGTTAATGTGCGATGGGATATGTACCTTAGCCAAACAACCCACTTTTTGCCTATTTTGCAAAAAGCGGACCTAACAGTCATAGATCATTGTAAATGTTTTGATCGATTAATGATGTGTAATGGCTATAAATTTTGTTCAAAATGACTTATGGTTTGGGAGTCATAACTCAGTTAAAAGTGTCTCGCCCGCCCTTCCTTTTTTGATGACTGCAAAACCTAATATATAAAAAAATAAAAGTGGTTACAATCCTTAAAAATCACAGATACTTTTTTGAATTATCTCTCTCAGCATTTGTGCATTTCCGTTTTTGATGTTCATTTTTTTTTTCAAATCCTAACTAGAGTTTTCACTCACCCATAAAATGAAAATTCTAGAGTTTATGTTTGCAAAAAATTGAAAACTATAATAAATGTAAGTGAAGAAAGTTATTTCGTGCACTAAAAATGAACACAAATTTTGGTCTTCCATGTTCGGGAAATTCCACTAGTACAACCCCTAATAGCTTGGTGGAATTTTATAAGAAAGAGATTTCTAATTGATCCTAACATGTTTTAAATGTAGATATGCATGCCTAAAACATGTTTATGATGCAAATAACCTAATGATACAAAACATTCAAGGAGAAGAAAAAATTAAATACTCAAGTTAACGTGAGGTGGGATATTTATTAGAGCCAAACAATCCAATTTTTGCCTATTTTACAAAAAGTGGACCTAACAATCATAGATCATCGTAAATGTTTTGATCGATTAATGATGTGTCACAGCTATAATTTTTGTTAGAAATGACTTTTTGTTTGGGAATCAACACTCAGTTAAAAAGGCCTCGACCCCCCTTTTTCGATGATTACAAAATCTAATATATGAAAAACTAAAAGGGTTAAAATCACAGATACTTTTAGGAATTATCTCTCTGAGAATTTGCATTTCGGATGTTCAATTTTTTTTTTCAAATCCTAACTTGAGTTTTCTCTCTCCCATTTTTCTCGTGAACAAAAAGATAAGGCAAAAAGATCACAACAAAATGAAAATTTTAGAGTTTATGTAAGCAAAAAATTGAAAACTATAACAAATGTAAGTGAAGAAAATTATTTCATGCCCTAAAAAAGAACACCAAAGTTTTGTTATCGATGTTTTGGAAATTCCACTAGTACAACCACTAATAGCTTGGTGGAATTTAATAAGAAAGATATATCTAATTTATCCTCACATGTTTTAAATGTGGAAATGCATGCCTGAAACATGTTGAAGGTGCAAATGACCTAATGATCCAAAAATTTCAAACAGAAGAAAAAATTAATTTCTCAAGTTAACGTGCAGTGGGATATTTACCGGAGCCAAACAATCCACTTTTTTCCTACTTTAGATAAAGCGGACCTTTCAATCATACTTCATCATAAATATTTTTATCGATTAATGATATGTAATGGCTATAACGTTTTTGAGAAATGAGTTATGGTTTGGGAGTTAACACTCAATAAAAAAGCCTCCCCCCTCCCTTTTTCTGATGATTGCAAAACCTAATATATAAAAAACTAAAAGATATTACAATTCTCTAAAATCAAAGATAGCTTTTCGAATTATCTCTCTGCATTTGTGCATTTCCATTTTGGATGTTCTATTTTTTTTCAAATCCAAACTTCAGTTTTTGCTTTCCCATTTTTCTCGTAAACAAAAAGATAAGGAAAATAGATCACAACAACATGAAAATTGGAGAGCTTATGTATGAAAAAAATTGAAAACTAAAATAAATGTAAGTGAAGAAAATTAATTCATGTACTAAAAAATAACAACAAATTTTTGTTATCCATGTTAGGTAAAATCCACATGTACAACGCTTAAAAAGATTGGTGGAATTTTAAAAGAAAGAGATTTCTAATTGATCATAACATGTTTTAAATGTGGATATGCATGCCTGAAATATGCTGATGATCCAAATGACCTAATGATCCAAAAATTTCTAGGTGTAGAAAAAATTAAATTCTCAAGTTAACGTGCGGTGGGAAATTTACTCGAGCCAAACAACAACCTTTTTGCCTATTTTAAAAAAAGCTGACCTAACAATCATAGATTATCGTAATTGTTTTGATCAATTAATGATGTGTAATGGCTATAATTTTTATTAAAAATGACTTATGATTTGGGAGTCAACACTCAGTTAAAAATTCCTCGCCCCCCTTTTTTCGATGATTGCAAAACGTAATATAAAAAAAACTAAAAGAGTTTACAATCCTTAAAAATCACATATGCTTTTTGAAATTATTTCTCTCAGCATTTGTGCATTTCCATTTTGGATGGTCAATTTTTTTTCAAATCCAAACATGAGTTTTCTCTCTCCCATTTTTCTCGTCAACAAAAAGATAAGGCAAATAGATCACAAAAAAATGAAAATTTTAGAGTTTATGTATGCAAAAAATTCAAAACTATAATAAATGTAATTGAAGAAATTTTTTTCTCGCACTTAAAATGAACACCAAAGTTTTGTTATCCATGTTTGGGAAACTCCACTAGTACAACCCCAAATATCTTGGTGAAATTTTCTAATTGAGCCTAACATCTTTTAAATATGGATATGCATGACGGAAACATGTGGAAGATGCAAATGACCTAATGATCCAAAATTTTCAAGGAGTAGAAAATATTAAATTCTCAAGTTAACGTGTGGTGGGATATTTACTAGAGCCAAACAACCCACTTTTTGCCTATTTTACATAAAGTGGACCAAACATTCAAAGATCATCGTAAATTATTTTATCGAATAATGATGTGAAACGGCTATAATTTTTGTTAGAAATGACTCATGGTTTGGGAGTCAACACTCAGTTAAAAAAGCCTTGCTCCCCCTTTTTCGATGATTGCAAAACCTAACATATATAAAAAAAGAGTTTATAATCTTTAAAAATCACAGATTCTTTTTGGAACTATCTCTCTCAGCTTTTGTGCATTTCCATTTGGGTGTTCAATTTCTTTTCAAATGAAAACTTGAGTTTTCACTATCCTATTTTTCTCGTAAACAAAAAGATAAGGCAAATAGATCACAAAAAAATGAAAATTTTAGAGTTTTTGTATGAAAAAAATTGAAAACTTAATAAATGTAAATAAAGAAAATTATTTCATGCACTAAAAATGAACACCAAAGTTTTGTTATCCATGTTTGGGAAAATCTACAAGTACAACCCCTAATAGCTTGATGGAATTTTAAAAGCAAGAGATTTCTAATTGATCCTAACATGTTTTAAATGTGGATATGATGGCCTGAAAGATGTTGAATATGCAAATGACCTAATGATCCAAAAATTTCAAAGAGTAGAAAAAATTAAATTCTGAAGTTAACATGTGGTTGGATATTTACCATAGCCAAACAACACACTTTTTGCTTATTTTACTAAAAGCGGACATAACAATCATAGATCATCGCAAATGTTTTGAGTGATTTGATGATGTGTAATGGCTATCATTTTTGTTAGAAATGACTTATGGTTTGGGAGTCAACACTCAGTTAAAAAAACCTTACTCCCCCATTTCCGATGATCCAAAACCTAATCTGTAAAAAACTAAAAGAGTTTACAATCATTAAAAATCACAGATACTTTTTGGAATTATCTCTCTCAGTATTTGTGCATTTCCATTTTGGATGTTCAATTTTTTTTCAAATCTAAACTTTAGTTTTCAGTCTCCCATTTTTATCGTAAACAAAAAGATAAGGCAAATAGATCACAACAAAATGAAAATTTGAGAGTTTATGTATGAAAAAATTTAAAACTATAATAAATTTAAGTGAAGAAAATTATTTCACGTACTAAAAAATAACAACAAATTTTTGTTAACCATGTTTGGGAAAATCCACTTGTACAACCCCTAATAGATTGGTGGAATTTTATAAGAAAGAGATTTCTAATTGATCCTCACATGTTTTAAATGTGGATATGCATGCCTAAAACATGTTGAAGATGCAAATGACCTAATGATCCAAAAATTTCAAGGTGTACAAAAAATTAAATTCTCAAGTTAACGTGTGGTGGGATATTTACTAGAGCCAAACAACCAACTTTTGGCCTATTTTACAAAAAGCTGACCTAACAATCATAGATCATCATAAATGTTTTGATCGAATAATGATGTGTAACGGCTATAATTTTTTTTAGGAATGACTAATGGTTTGGGAGTCAACTCTCAGTTAAAAATGCCTCGCCCGCCTTTTTCGATGATTGCAAAACCTAATATATAAAAAACTAAAAGAGTTTACAATCCTTAAAAATCACAGATACTTTTTGGAATTATTTCTCTCAGCATTTGTGCATTTCCATTTTGGATGTTCAATTGTTTTTCAAATCCAAACTTGAGTTTTCTCTCTCCCATTTTTCTCGTAAACAAAAAGATAAGCAAAATAGATCACAAAAAAATGAAAATATTAGAGTTTATGTATGCAAAAAATTGAAAACTATAATAAATTTAAGTGAAGACATTTTTTCTCGCACTAAAAATGAACACAAAAGTTTTGTTTTCCATGTTTGGGAAATTCCACTAGTACAACCCCAAATAGCTTGGTGAAATTTTTTAAGAAAGAGATTTCTAATTGATCCTAACATGTTTTAAATATGGATATGCATGCCTGAAACATGTAGAAGATGCAAATGACCAATTGATCCAAAATTTTCAAGGAGTAGAAAAAATTAAATTCTCAAGTTAACGTGTGGTGGGATATTTACTAGAGCCTAACAACCCATTTTTTGCCTACTTTAAGCGAAGCGGGCCTAACAATCAAAGATCATCGTAAATATTTTTATCAATTAATAATGTGTAACGGCTGTAAATTTAGTTAGAAATGACTTATGGCTTGGGAGTCAACTCTCAGTTAAAAAATTCCTTCTCCTCCTTTCCCGATGATTGCAAAACCTAATATAAAAAAAAACTAAAAGAGTTTACAATCCTTAAAAATCAAAGATACTTTTTGGAATTATCTCTCTCAGCATTTGTCCATTTCCATTTTGGATTGTTCAATTTTTTTTCAAATCCAAGATACTTTTTGGAATTATCTCTCTCAGCATTTGTCCATTTCCATTTTGGATGTTCAATTTTTTTTCAAATCCTAAATTTAGTTTTCACTCTCCCTTTTTTCTCGTAAACAAAAACATAAGGCAAATAGATCACAAAAAATGAAAATTTTAGAGTTTATGTGTGAAAAAAATTGAAAACAAAAATAAAAGTATGGGAAGAAAATTATTTCACGCAGTAAAAATGAATACCAAAGTTTTGATATCCATGTTTGGGATAATCTACAAGTACAACCCCTAATAGCTTGGTGGAATTTTATAAGAAAGAGATTTCTAATTGATCCTAACATGTTTTAAATGTGGATATGCATGTCTGAAACATGTTGAAGATGCATAAGACCTAATGATCAAAAAATTTCAAAGAGTAAAAAAATATTAAATTCTTAAGTTAACGTGTTGTGGGATATTTATCAGATCCTACCAACCCACCTTTTGCCTTTTTACAAAAAGCAGACCTAACAATAATTGATCATCGCAAATGTTTTGATCGATTAATGATGTGTAATGGATATTATTTTTGTTTGAAATGACTTATGGTTTGAAAATCAACACTCAATTTAAAATGCCTCGCCCTCCCTTTTTCAATGATTGCAAAACCTCATAGATAAAAAATTAAAAGATTCTTTTCGAATTATCTCTCTCAGCATTTGTGCATTTCCATTTTGGATGATCAATTTTTTATCAAATCATAACTTGAGTTTTCACTCTCCCAGTTTTCTCGTAAATAAAAAGATAAGGCAAATAGATTGCAACAAAATGAAAATTTTAGAGTTTAGGTATGCAAAAAAAAATGAAAACTGTAATGAATGTCTGTGAAGAAAAGTATTTCACGAACTAAAAATGAGCACCAAAGTTTTGTTATCAATGGTTAGGAAATTCCACTTGTAAAACCCCTAATAGCTTGGTGGAATTTTATAAGAAAGAGATTTCTAATTGATCATAACATGTTTTAAATGTGGATATGCATGCAAGAAACAAGTTGAAGATGCAAATGATCTAATGATCCAAAAAAGTCAAGGAGATGAAAAAATTATATTTTCAAGTTAACGTGTGGTGGGATTTACCAGTGCCAAACATCCCACTTTTTGCCTATTTTACAAAAAGAGGACCTAACAATCATAGATCATCCTAAATTTTTTGATCGATTAATGATGTGTAACGACTATAATTTCCCGTAGAAATGACTTGTGGTTTGGGAGTCAACACTCAGTTAAAAATGCACTGTCCCTCATTTTCCTATGATTGCAAAAAACTAGTATATAAAAAACTTAAAGAGTTTACAATCATTAAAAATCATGGGTATCTCTCTCAGCATTTGTGCATTTCCATTTTGGATGTTCAATATTTTTTCAAATCCAAACTTCAGTTTTGACTCTCCCATTTTTCTCGTAAACAAAAAGATAAGGCAAATAGATCACAACAAAATGAAAATTTTAGATTTTCTGTATGTAAAAAAATAGAAACTATAATAAATATATATGAAGAGAATTATTTCAAGCACTAAAAATGAACACCAAAGTTTTGTTATCCATGTTTGGGGAAATTCCAGTAGTACAACCCCTAATAGCTTAGTGAAATATTTGAACAAGGAGATTTCTAATTGATCCTAACATATTTTAAATATGGATATGCATGCCTAAAACATGTTGAAGATGCAATTGACCTAATGATCCAAAAATATCAAGCAGAAAAAAAAATTAAATTCTCAAGTTAACGGGCAGTGGGATATTTACTAGAGCCAAACAACCCACTTTTTGCATATTTTACAAAAAGTGGACCTAACAATCATAGATCATCGTAAATATTTTGATTGATTAATGTTGTGTAATGGCTATAATTATTGTTAGAAATGACTTATGGTTTGGGAGTCAACTCTCAGTTAAACAAGCTTCATCCCACACCCCCCCCCCCCTCCTTTTTCGATGATTGCAAATCACAATATATACAAAACTAGAAGTGATTATAATCCTTGAAAATCACATATACTTTTTGGAATTATATCTCTCAGAATTTTTGCACTTCCATTTTGGATGTTCAATTTTTTTTAAAATCCAAACTTCAGTTTTCACTCTCCATTTTTCTCATAAACAAAAAGATAAGGAAAATAGTTCACAACAAAATGAAAAATTTCGAGTTTATGTATGAAAAAAATTGAAAACTATTATAAATGTAAGTGAAGAAAATTATTTCACGCACTAAAAATCAACACCAAAGTTTTGTTATCCATGTTTGTGGAAATTCCACTAGTACAACCCCTAATAGATTGGTTGAATTTTATAAGAAAGAAATTTCTAATTGATCCTAACATGTTTTAAATTTGGATACGCATGCCTGAAACATGTTCAAGATGCAAATGACCTAATGATCCTAAAATTTCAAGGGGTAGAACAAATTAATTTCTCAAGTTAATGTGAGGGGGATTTACTACAGTCAAATAACCCACTTTTTGCCAATTTTACAAAAAGCGGACCTAACAATCATAGATCATTGTAAATATTTTGATCGATTAATGATGTGTAACGGGTATAATTTTTGGTAAAAATGACTTATGGTTTGGAAGTCAACACTCAGTTAAAAATGCGTCATCCTTCCTTTTCCAATGATTGCAAAAAACTAATATATAAGAAACTAAAAGAGTTTACAATCCATAAAAATCATAGATACTTTTTGGAATTATCTCTCTCAGCATTTGTGCATTTTCATTTTGGATGTTGAATTTTTTTTTAAATCCAAACTTGTGTTTTCACTCTCCCATTTTTCTCGTAAACAAAAAGATAAAGCAAATAGATCACAACAAAAAAATTTCAGATTTTCTGTACGTAAAAAATTAAAAACTATAATAAATGTAAGTGAAGAGAATTATTTCACGCACTAAAAATGAACACCAAAGTTTTGTTATCCATGTTTGGGGAAATTCCACTAGTACAACACCTAATAGCTGTTTTGAATTTTAAAAGAAAGAGATTTCTAATTGATCCTAACATGTTTTAAATGAGGATATGTATTGCCTCAAACATGTTGAAGATGCAAATGACCTAATGATCCAAAAATTTCAAGGAGTAGAAAAAATTAAATTCTGAAGTTAAAGTGCGATGGGATATTTACCAGAGCAAAACAACCCACTTTTTCCAACTTTACGAAAAGCGGACATAAAAATCATAGATCATCGTAAAATTTATGATCAATTAATGATGTGTAAGGGCTATAATTTTTGTTAGAAATGACTTATGGGTTGGGAGTCAACATTCAGTTAAAAATGCCTCGTCCCCCCTTTTTCGATGATATGAAAACCTAATATATAATAAAAAAATATTTTACAATCCTTTAAAATCACAAATACTTTTTGGAATTATCTCTCTCAGCATTTATGCATTTCCATTTTGGATGTTCAAATTTTTTTCAAATCCAAACTTGAGTTTTCACTCTTCCATTTTTCTCGTAAAGAAAAAGATAAGGCAAATAGATCACTAGAAAATAAAAAATTTAGAGTTTATGTATGCAAAAAATTTAAAATTATAATAAATTTAATTAAAGAAAACTATTTCACGCAATAAAAATGAACACCAATGTCTTGTTATCCATGTTTGGAGAAATTCCACTAGTACAACCCCTAATAGCTTAGTTGAATTTTATAAGAAAGATTTCTAATTTATCCTAACAAGTTTTAAATTTGGTTATGCATGCCTGAAATAGATGGAAGATGCAAATGACCTATTGATCCCAAAATTTCGAGTAGAAAAATTTAAATTCTAGAGTTAACATGCGGTGGGATATTTACCAGAGTCAAACAACCCCCTTTTGCCCATATTACAAAAAGCGGACCTAACAATCATAGATCATCATAAATGTTTTGATCGATTAATGATAAGTGAAGAAAATTATTTCATGCACTAAAAATGAACACCAAAATTTTGTTTTCTATGTTTGGGAAAATCCACAAGTACAACCCTTAATAGCTTGGTGAAATTTTATAAGAAAGAGACTTCTAATTGATCCTAACATGTTTTAAATGTGGATATGCATGCCTAAAACATGATGAAGATCCAAATGATCTAATGATCCAAAAATTTAGTGTAGAAAAAATTAAATTCTCAAGTTAACGCGCAGTGGGATATTTACTAAATCCAAACAACCCACCTTTTTCTTATTTTACAAAAAGCAGACCTAACAATCCTAGATCATCGCAATGTTTTTGATCGATTAATGATAAGTAAAGGCTATAATTTTGTTAGAAATGACTTATGGTTTTGGAGTCAACACTCAGTTAAAAATGCACCCCCTCCCCTTTTTCGATGATTGCAAAACGTCATATATAAAAAACTAAAATTGATAACAATCCTTAAAAACTACAAATACTTTTTGGAATTATCTCTCTCAGCATTTGTGCATTTCCATTTTGGATGTTAATTTTTTTTTCAAACCCAAACTAGAGTTTTTACTCATCCATTTTTCTCGTAAACAAAAAGATAAGGCAAATATATCACAACAAAATCAAAATTTTTGAGTTTATGTCTACAAAAAATTGAAAACTATAATGAATGTTAGCGAAGAAAGTTATTTCACGGACTAAAAATGAACACCAAAGTTTTTTTATCCATGTTTAGGAAATTCTACAAGTACAACCCCTAATAGCTTGGTGGAATTTTATAAGAAAGTTATTTCTAATTGATCCTAACATGTTTTAAATGTGGATATGCATGCCTGAAACATGTTGAAGATGCAAATGACCTAATTATCCAAAAAATTCAAGGAGTAGAAAAAATTAAATTTTCAAGTTAAAGGTATATATACCAATGCTAAACAACCCGCTTTTTGTGTATTTTACAAAAAGTGGACCTAACAATCATAGATCATCGTAATAGTTTTGATCAATTAATGATGTGTATAGGCTACTATTTTTGTTAGAAATGACATATAGTTTGGGAGTCAACACTCAGTTACAAATGCCTCGCCCCCACCTCCCTTTTTCAATGATTGCAAAACCGAATAAATATCAAATTAAAAGAGTTTTAACTCCTTAAAAATCACAGATACTCTTTGGAATTATCTCTCTCAGCATCTGTGCATTTCCTTTTTGGATGTTCAATTTCTTTTCAAATCCAAACTTGAGTTTTCACTCTCCCATTTTTCTCGTAAAAAGAAAGATATGGAAAATTCATCGCAACAAAAATGAAAATTTTAGAGTTTATTTATGCAAAAAATTGAAAACTATAATAAATGTAAGTGAATAAAATTATTTAACACAATAAAAATGAACACCAAAGTTTTGTTATCCATGTTTAGGAAATTCCACTAGTACAACCCGTAATAGCTTGTTGGAATTTTATAAGAATGAGATTTCTAATTGATCCTAACATGTTTTAAATGAGGATATTCATGCCTGAAATATGTTGAAGATGCAGATGACCTAATGATCCAAATATTTTAAGGAGAATAAAAAATTAAATTCTTTAGTTAACGTGCGGTGGGATATTTACCAGAGCCAAAATACCCACTTTTTGCCAATTTTACAAAAAGTAGACCTAACAATCATAGATCATCACAAATGTTTTGATCGATTAATGATGTGTATCGACTATTATTTTTGTTAGAAAAGACTTATGGTTTGGGAGTCAACACTGAGTGAAAAATGCCTCGTCGCTCTTTTCCGATGATTGCAAAAGCTAATATATAAAAAAATAAAAGAGTTTACTATCCTTAAAAAGCACATATACTTTTTGGAATTATCTCTTTCGGAATTTGTACATTTCCTTTTTGTATGTTCAATTTTTTTCAAATCCGAATATGAGTTTCCAGTCTCCCAATTTTCTCGTAAACAAAAAGATAAGGCAAATAGATCACAACAAAAAGAAAATTTTGGAGTTTATCTATGAAAAATATTTGAAAACAATAATAAATATAAATGAAGAGAATTATTTCACAAACTAAAAATGAACACCAAAGGTTTGTTATCCATGTTTGGGGAAATCCACTAGTACAACCCCTAATACCTTGGTTGAATTTTACAACAATAAGATTTCTAATTGATCCTAACATATTTTAAATGTGGATATGCATGCCTGAAACATGTTCAAGATGCAAATGACCTAATGATCCAAATATTTTAAAGAGAAGAATAAATTAAATTCTCTAGTCAATGTGCGGTGGGATATTTACCAGAGCCAAAATACCCACTTTTTGCCAATTTTACAAAAAGTAGACCTAACAATCATAGATCATCGCAAATGTTTTGATCGATTAATGATGTGTATCGGCTATTATTTTTGTTAGAAATGACTTATGGTTTGGGAGTCAACACTCAGTTAAAAATGCCTCGTCGCTCTTTTCTGATGATTGCAAAACCTAATATATAAAAAACATAAAGTGATTACAATCCTTAAAAATCACAGATACTTTTTGGAATTATCTCTCTCAGCATTTGTGCATTTCCATTTTGGATGTTCAATTTTTTTTCAAATCCAAACTAGAGTTTTCTCTCTCCCTTTTTTCTCATAAACAAAAAGAAAAGGTAAATAGATCACTACAAAATGAAAATTTTAGAGTTTATGTATGCAAAAAATTGAAAACTATAATAAATGTAAGTGAAGAGAATTATTTCATGCACTAAAAATGAACACCAAAGTTTTGTTATCAATGCTATGGGAAATTCCATTAATACAACACCTAAATAGCTTGGTGGAATTTTATAAGAAAGAGATTTCTTTTTTATCCTAATATTTTTTAAATGTGGATATGCACACCTCAAACATGTTGAAGATGCAAATGACCTAATGATCCAAAAATTTCAAGGAGTAGAAAAAATTAAATTCTCAAGTTAACAGGCGGTGGGATATTTACCAAAGCAAAACGGCTCACTTTTTGCCTATTTTACAAAAAGTGGACCTAACAATCATAGATCATCGTAAATGTTTTGATCTATTAATGATGTGAAATGACTATAATTTTTGTTAGAAATGACTTATGGTTTGGGAGTCAACACTCAGTTAAAAATACCTCGTCCCCCCTTTTCCGATGAATGCAAACCCTAAACTATAAAAAACTAAAAGTGATTACAGTCCTTGAAATTTACAGATACTTCTTGGAATTATCTCTCTCAGCATTTGTGCATTTCCATTTTGGAAGTTCAATTTTTTTTCAAATCCAAACTTGAGTTTTCACTCTCCCATTATCTCGGAAACAAAAAGATAAGGCTAATAGACCACTTCAAAATGAAAATTTTAGAGTTTATGTATGAAAAAAATTGAAAACTACAATAAATGTAAGTGAAAAAATTATTTCACACTCTAAAAATGAACACCAAAGCTTTGTTATCATGTTTGGGAAAATCCACAAGTACAACCCCTAATACCTTAGTGGAATTTCATAAGAAAGAGATTTCTAATTGATCCTAGCATGTTTTAAATGTGGATATGCATGTATGAAACATGTTGAAGATGCAAATGACCTAATGATACAAAATTTAATGGAGCAGAAAAAATTAAATTCTCAAGTTAAATTGCGGTGGTGTATTTACCAAATCCAAACAACCCACCTTTTACCTATTTTACAAAAAGTGAGCCTAACAATCACAGATCATCGCTAATGTTTTGATCGATTAATGATGTGTAACGGCTATAATTTTTGTTAGAAATGACTTATGGTTTGAGACTCAACTCACAGTTAAAAATGCCCCACACCCCCCCAACCCCCCCCCCCCCCCCCCCCCCCCCCCCTCTCCCCCTTTTTGGATGATTGCAAGGGCTAATATATAAAAAACTATAAGACTTTACAATCCTAAAAAATCACAGATACTTCGTGGAATTATCTCTCTCAGCATTTGTACATTTCCATTTTGGATGTTCAATTTTTTTCAAATCCAAACTTGAGTTTTGACTCTCCCATTTTTCTTGTAAACAAAATGATAAGGCAAATAGATCACATCAAAATGAAAATTTTAGAGTTTATGTATGCAAAAAATTGAAAACTATACTAAATTTAATTGAAGAAAATTATTTCACCCTTAAAAATGAACACCAAAGTTTTGTTATCCATGTTTGGGGAAATTCCACTAGTACAACCACTAATAGATTGGTTGAATTTTATAGGACAGAGATTTCTAATTGATCCTAATATGTTTTAAATTTGGATATGCATGCCTGAAACTTGTTGAAGATGCAAATGACTTAATGATCAAAAAATTTCAAGGAGTATAAAAAATTAAATTCTGAAGTTAACGTGCGATGGGATATTTACTTGAGTCAAACAACGCACTTTCTATCTATTTTATAAAAAGTGGACCTAACAATCATAGATCATCGTAAATGTTTTGATAGATTAATGATGTGTAACGGCTATAATTTTTGTTAGAAATGACTTATGGTTTGGGAGTCAACAATAAGTTAAAAATGGCTCACCCCCCCCCCCCCCCCCCCCCCCCCCCCCCCCCCCCCCCCCTCTTCTACTGATTGCAAAACCCAATATATAAAAAACTAAAAGTGTTTACAATCCTTAATAAAAACAGATACTTTTAGGAATTATCTCTGTCAGCATTTGTGCATTTCCTTTGTGGATGTTCAATTTTGTTTCAAATCCAAACTTGAGTTTTCACTCACCTATTTTTCACGTAAACAAAAAGATAAGGCAAATAGATCACACCAAAAAGAAAATTTTAGAGTTTATGTATGAAAAAAATTGAAAACTATAATAAATGAAAGTGAAGAAAATTATTTCATGCACTAAAAATGAAATCCAAAGTTATGTTATCCTCGTTTGGAAAATTCCACTAATACAACCCCTAATGGCTTTGTGGAATTTTATAATAAAGAGATTTCTAATTGACCCTAACTTGTTTTAAATTTGGATATGCATACCTGAAACATGTTGAAGATGCAAATGACCTAATGATAAAAAAAAATCGAGTTAAAAAAATCAAATTCTCAAGTTAACGAGCGATGGGATATTTACCAGAGCCAAACAACCCACTTTTTGCCAATTTTACAAAGAGCGAACCTCACAATCATAGATCATCGTAAATTTTTTGATCGATTAATGGTGTGTCATGGCTATAATTTTTTGTTAGATATGACTTATGGTTTGGGAGTCAACACTCAGTTAAAAGTGTCTCACCCTCCCTTTTTTTATGATTGCAAAACCTAATATATAAAAAAATAAAAGTGCTTACAAACCATAAAATTCATAGATACTTTTTTGAATTATCTCTCTCAGCATTTGTGCATTTTCGTTTTGGATGTTCAAGTTTTTTTCAAATCCAAACTAGAGTTTTCAATCTCTCATTTTACTCGTAGACAAAAAGATAAGGCAAATACATCACAGAAAAATGAAAATTTTAGAGTTTATGTATGCAAGAAATTGAAAACTATAATAAATTTAAGTGAAGTGAATTATTTCACACACAAGAAATGAACACCAGAGTTTTTCTATCCCCGTTTGGGGAAATTCCACTAGTACAACCCTTAATAGCTTGGTGGAATTTTATAAGAAAGAGATCTCTAGTTGATCCTAACATGTTTTAAATGTGGATATGCATGCCTGAAACATGTTGAAGATGCAAATGACCTAATGATCCAAAAACTTCAAGGAGTAGAAAAAAATAAATTCTCAAGTTAACAGGCGGTGGGATATTTACCAGATCCAAACAACCCACCTTTTGCCTATTTTATAAAATGGACCTAACAATCATAGATCATCGCAAATGTTTTGATCGATTAATGATGTGCATGGCTGTAATTTTTTTTTGAAATGAGTTATGGTTTGGGAGTAAACACTCAGTTAAAAATGTCACACCCCTCCTTTTTCGATGATTGCACTAACAAGTATATAAAAAACTAAAAGATTTTACAATCCTTAAAAATCAAAGATACTTTTTGAAATTATTTCTCTCAACATTTGTGCCTTTCCATTTTGGATGTTTAATTTTTTTTCAAATCAAAACTTTTGTTTTTACACTTCCATTTTTATCGTAAACAAAAAAGATAAGGCAAATAGATCACAACAAAATGAAAATTTTAGAGTTTATATATGAAAAAAATTTAAAACTATAATGAATGTCAGTCAAGAAAATTATTTCACGCACTAAAAATGAACACCAAAGTTTTGTTATCCAAGTTTGGGAAAATCCACATGTAAAACCCTAATAGCTTGGTGGAATTTTATAAGAAAGAAATTTTTAATTGATCCTATCATGTTTTAAATGTGGATGTGCATGCCTGAAACATGTTGAAGATGCAAATGACCAAATGATCCAAAAATTTCAAGGAGTAGAAAAAATTAATTCTCAAGTTAACGTGCGGTGGGATATTTATCAAATCCAAACAACCCATCTTTTGCCTATTTTAAAAAAAGTGAACCTAACAATCATATATCATCGCAAATTTTTTGATCGATTAATGATGTGTAACGGCTATAATTTTTGTTAGAATAGACTTATGGTTTGGGAGTCAATACTCAGTTAAAAATGCCTCGTCCCACCTTTTCCTATCATTACAAAACCTAATATATAAAAATCTAAAAGAGTTTGCAATCATTAAAAATCACATATACTTTTTGGAATTATCTCTCTCAATAGTTGTGCATTTCCATTTTGGATGTTCTATTTTTCTTTCAAATCAAACTTGAGTTTTCACTCTTCCATTTTTCTCTTAAACAAAAATATAAGGTAAATAGATCACAATAAAATTAAAATTTTAGAGTTTATGCGTGCTAAAAATTGAAAACTAAGTGAAGAAAACTATTTCACGTAGTAAAAATGAACACCAAAGTTTTGTTATCCATGTTTGGGAAATTCCACAAGTGCAACCCATAATAGCTTGTTGGAGTTTTATAAGAAACATATTTATAATTGATCCTAACATGTTTTAAATGTGGTTATGCATGCCTGAAATATGTTGACGATGCAAATGTTCTAATGATCCAAAAATTTGAAGGAGTAGAAAAAATTAAATTCTCTATTTAACGTGCGCTGGGATATTTAATAGAGCCAAACATCCCATTTTTTGCCTATTTTACAAAAAGCAGACCTAACAATCATAGATCATCGTCAATGTTTTGATCGATAAAAGATGTGTAATGGAAATAATTTTTGTTTGAAATGACTTATAGTTTGGGTGTCAACACTCAGTTAAAAATACCTTGCCCCTCCTTTTCCAATGATTACAAAACCTAATATATAAAAAACTAAAAGAGTTTACAAACCATAACAATCATAGATACTATTTGGAATTATCTCTCTTAGTATTTGTGTAATTCCATTTTAGATGTTCATTTTTTTTTCAAATCCAAACTTGAGTTTTCACTGTCTTATTTTTCTCGTAAGCAAAAAGATAAGGCAAATAGATCACAAAAAAATGAAAATTTTAGAATTTATGTATGCAAAAAATTGAAAACTAAGTGAAGAAAATTATTACATGCACTAAAAATGATCACCAAAGTTTTTTTATCCATGTTTGGGAAATTCCACTAGTACAAGTTTAATAGCTTGTTGGAATTTTATAAGAAAGAGATTTCTAATTGATCCTAACATGTTTTAAATGTGGATATGCATTCCGGAAACATGTTGAAGATGCAAATGACCTAATGATCCAAAAATTTCAAGAATATAAACAATTAATTTCTCAAGTTAACGTACTATAGGATATTTATCAGAGCCAAAAAAACCAATTTTATAAGAAAGAGAATTTATGTATGCAAAAATTTGAAAACTAAGTGAAGAAAATTATTTCATGCACTAAAAATGATCACCAAAGTTTTTTTATCCTTGTTTGGGAAATTCCACTAGTACAAGTTTAATAGCTTGTTGGAATTTTATAAGAAAGAGATTTCTAATTGATCCTAACATGTTTGAAATGTGGATATGCATTCCGGAAACATGTTGAAGATGCAAATGACCTAATGATCCAAAAATTTCAAGAATATAAAGAATTAATTTCTCAAGTTAATGTACTGTAGGATATTTACCAGAGCCAAAAAAACCCATTTTTTGCCTATTTTACAAAAAGCAGACCTAACAATAATAGATCATCGTAAATGTTTTGATCGATAAAAGATGTGTAACGGCTATAATTTTTGTTAGAAATGACTTATGGTTTGGGAGTCAACACTCAGTAAAAAATGCCTCGTCCCCCTTTTCCAACGATTGAAAAACATAATATATAAAAAAAATAAAAGAGTTTAAAATCCTTAAAAATCAAAGATACATTTTAGAATTATCTTTCTCAGCATATGTGCATTTCCATTTTGGATGTTCAATTTTTTTTTCAAATCCAAACTTGAGTTTTCACGCTCCCATATTTCTCATAAACAAAAAGATATGGCAAATAGATCACAACAAAATGAAAATTTTGCAGTTTATGTATGCCAAAAATTGAAAACTATTATAAATGTAAGTGAAGAAAATTATTTCACGCACTAAAAATGGACACCAAAGTTTTGTTATCCATGTTTGGGAAATTCCACAAGTACAACCCCTTATAGATTGTAGGAATTTTATAAGAAAGAGATTTATAATTGATCCTAACATGTTTTAAATGTGGATATGCATGCCTGAAACATGTTGAAGATGCAAATGACCCAATAATCCAAAAATTTAAGTAGTAGAAAAAATTAAATTCTCAAGTTAACATGCGGTGGGATATTTACCAAAGCCAAACAACCCACTTTTTTCCTAATTTACAAAAGCGGACCTAACTATCATAGATCATCATAAATATTTTATCAATTAATGATGTCTAACGGCTATAATTTTTGTTAGAAATGGCTTATAGTTTGGGAGTCAAAACTCAGTTAAAAATGCCTCGCTCCCCCTTTTCCGATGATTGCAAAACCTAATATATAAAAAACTAAAAGAGTTTAAAATCCTTCTTGGAATTATCTTTCTCATCATTTGTGCATTTCCATTTTGGATGTTCAATTTTGTTTCAAACCCAAACTTGAGTTTTCACTGTCCCTTTTTTCTCGTAAATAAAAAGTTAAGGCAAATAGATCACAACAAAATGAAAATTTTAGAGTTTAAGAATCCAAAAAATTGAAAACTATAATAAATTTAAGTGAAGAGAATTATTACACGCACTAAAAATGAACACCAAAGTTTTGGTATCCATGTTTGGGAAATTCCACTAGTACAACCCCTAATACTTAGGTTGAATTATATAAGAAATAGATTTCCAATTAATCCTAACTTGTTTAAATATGGATATGCATGTATGAAACATGTTGAAGATGCAACTGACCTAATGATCCAAAAATTTCAAGTAGTAGAAAAAATTAAATTCTCAAGTTAACGTGCGGATCCATTTACAAGAGTCAAGCAACCCACTTTTTGCCTATTTTACAAAAAGCGGACCTAACAATCATAGATCATCATAAATGTTTTGATAGATTAATGATGTGTAACAGCTATAATTTTTGTTAGAAATGACATATGGTTTGGGAGTCAACACTCAGTTGAAAATGCCACGGCCCCCCTTTTCCAATGATTGCAAAACCTAATATATAAAAAACTAAAAGAGTTTACAATTCTTAAAAATCACAGATACTTTTTGGATTTATCTCTCTCAGCGTTTGTGCATTTCCATTTTGGATGTTCATTTTTTTTCAAATCCAAACTTTAGTTTTTCGTTCTCCCATTTTTCTCAAAAAAAAAAAGAAAAGGAAAATAGATCAAAACAAAATGAAAATTATAGAATTTATGTATGAAAAAAATTTAAAACTATAATAAATGAAAGTGAAGAGAAATATTTCACGCACTAAAAATGAACACCAAAGTTTTTTTATCCATGTTTGGGGAAATTCCACTAGTACAACCCCTAATAGCCTGGTGGAATTTTATAAGAAAGAAATTTCATGACATGTTTTAAATGTGGATATGCATGCCTGAAACAAGTTGAAGATGAAAATGACCTAATGATCCTAAAATTTCAAGTAGTAGAAAAAATTAAATTCTCAAGTTAACGTGCGGTGGGATATTTACATGAGCCAAAAAAACCCACTTTTTTACTATTTTACGAAAAACGGACTTAACAATTATAGATCATCATAACTTTTTTGATCGATTAATGATGTGTAACGGCTATAATTTATTTTGAAATGACTTATGGTGTGGGAGTCAACACTCAGTTTAAAATTTCTCACCCCTTCTTTTCCAATCATTGCAAAACCTAATATATAAAAAACTAAAAGAGTTTAGAATCCTTAAAAATCACAGATACTTTTTGGAATTATCTCTCTTAGCATTTGTGTATATCCATTCTGGATGTTCAATTTTTTTTAAAATCCAAACGTGAGTTTTCACTCTCCCATTTTTCTTGTAAACAAAAAGATAAGGCAAATAGATCTCCACAAAATGAAACTTTTAGAGTTTAAGTATGAAAAAATTGAAAACTATAATAAATGTAAGTAAGAAAATTATTTCACGTACTAAAAATTAACACCAAAGTTTTGTTATCCATGTTTGGGAAATTCCACTAGTACAACCCCTTATAGCTTGGTGGAATTTTCTGAAAAAGATATTTCTAATTGATCCTAACACGTTTTAAATGTGGATATGCATGCCTGAAACATGTTGAAGTTGCAAATTACTTAATGATCCAAAAATTTCAAGGAGTAGAAAAAATTAAATTCTCAAGTTAACGTGCGGTGGGATATTTACAAGAGCCAAACAACCCACTTTTTGCCTATTTTACATAAAGCGGACCTAACAATCACAGATTGTCTAAAATTTTTTGATCGATTAATGATGTGTAATGGCTATAATTCTTTTTAGAAATGACTTATGGTTTGGGAGTCAACATTCAAAATGTCTCGGCCCCCCTTTTCTGATGATTGTAAAACCTAATATATAAAAAACTAAAAGAGTTTACAATCCTTAAAAATCAGAGAAACTTTTAGGACTTATCTCTCTCAGAATTTATGCCTTTTCCTTTTTGGATGTTTAATTTTTTTGAATTCCAAACTTGTGTTTTTAATCTCCTATTTTTCTCGTAAACAAAAAGATAAGGCAAATAGATGACAACAAAATGAAAATTTTAGAGTTTATGAATGCAAAAAATTGAAAACTATAATAAATGTAAGTAAAGAAAATTATTTCACGCACTAAAAATGAACACCAAAGTTTTGTTATCTATGTTTGGGAAATTCCACTAGTACAACCCCTAATATCTCTGAGGAATTTTATAAGAAGGAGATTTCTAATTGATCCTAACATGTTTTAAATGTTGATATGCATGCCTAAAACATGTTAAAGACGCAAATGACCTAATGATCCAAAAATTTCAAGGAGTAGAAAAAATTAAATTCTCAAGTTAACGTGCGGTGGGATATTTACAAGAGCCAAACAATCCACCTTTTGCCTATTTAACAAAAAGCAGACCTAAAAATCATAGATCATGCTAAATGTTTTGATCGTTTAATGATGTGTAATGGCTAAAATTTTTGTTAGAACTGACTTATGGTTTGGGAGTCAACACTCAATAAAATTGTCGTGCCTCCTTTTTAGATGATTGCAAAACCTAGTATATTAAAAACTAAAAGAGTTTACAATCCTTAAAAATCACATATACTTTTTAGAATTATCTCTCTCAGCATTTGTGCATTTCCATTTTGGATGTTCAATTTTTTTTTCAAATCCAAACTTGACTTTTCACTCTCCCTTTTTTCTCTTCAACAAAAAGATAAAGCAAATAGATCACAACAAAATGAAAATTTTTGAGTAGATGTATGCAAATAAATTTAAAACTAACTGAATAAAATTATTTCACCCACTAAAAATGAACACCTAAGTTTTGTTGTCCATGTTTAGGGAAATGCCACTAGTACAACCCCTAATAGCTTGGTTGAATTTTATAAGAAAGAGATTTCTAATTGATCCTAACATATTTTAAATTTGGATATGCATGCCTGAAACATATTGAAGATGCAAATGACCTAATGATCCAAAAATTTCAAGGAGTAGAAAAAATTAAATTCTCAAGTTAACTTGCGGTGGGATATTTACAAAAGCAAACAACCATCTTTTTGCCTATTTTACAAGAAGCAGACCTAATAATCATAGATCATCGTAAATTTTTTAATCGATTAATGATGTGTAACGGCTATAATTTTTGTTTGAAACAACTTATGGTTTGGAAGTCAACACGCATTTAAAATTGCCTTGCCCCCCCTTTTTAGATGATTGAAAAACCTAATATATAAAAAACTAAAATAGTTTAAAATCCTTAAAAATAGGAGATACTTTTGGGGATTATCTCTCTCAGCATTTGTACGTTTCCTTTTTGGATCATCAATTTTTTTTCAAATCGAAACTTGAGTTTTCCCTCTCCCATTTTTTATCGTAAACAAAAAGATAAGGCAAATAGATCACAACAAAATGAAAATGTTAAAGCTTATGATTGAAAAAAATTGAAAACTATAATAAATTTAAGTGAAGAAAATTATTTCACGTACTAAAAATCAACACTAATGTTTTGTTATCCATGTTTGGGAAATTCCACAAGTACAACCCTTAATAGCTTGTTGGAATTTTATAAGAAAGAGATTTCTAATTGATCCTAACATGTTTTAAATTTGGATATGCATGCCTAAAACATGTTAAAGATGTAAATGACCTAATGATCCTAAACTTTTAAGGAGTAGAAAAAATTAATTATTAAATTCACGTGCGGTGGGATATTTACAAGAGCCAAACAACCCACTTTTTGCCAATTTTACAAAAAGCTGACCTAACAATCATTGATCATCATAAATGTTTTGATCGATTAATGATGTGTAATGGCTATAATTTTTTATAGAAATGACTTATGGTTTGGGAATCAACACAATTAAAAATTTATCGCCCATTCTTTTTTTATGACTGCAAAACCTAATATATAAAATCTAAAAGAGTTTACAATCCTTAAAAATCATAGATACTTTTTGGAATTATCTCTCTCAGCATTTGTGCATTACCATTTTGGATGTTCAATTTTTTTTCAAATCCAAACTTGAGTTTTCACTCTCCTACTTTTCTCATAAACAAAAGAATAAGGAAAAAAGATCACTATAAAATGAAAATTTTGGAGTTCATGCCTGCAAAAAATTCAAAACTATAATAAATGTAAGTGAAGAAAATTATTTCATGCACTAAAATGAACACCAAAGTTTTGTTATCCATGTTTGGGAAATTCCACAAGTACAACCCCAAATAGCTTGGAGGAATTTTATAAGAAAGAGATTTCTAATTAATCCTAACAAGTTTTAAATGTGGATATGTATGCCTGAAACTTGTTGAAGATGCAAATGACCTAATGATCCAAAAGTTTCGAGTAGAAAAAATTAAGTTCTCAACTTCTCATGCGGTGGGATATTTACCAGAGCAAAATAACCCACTTTTTGCCTATTTTATAAAAACCGGACCTAACAATCATAGATCATCATAAATGTTTTGATTGATTAATGACGTGTAACAACTATAATTTTATTTTAGAAATGACTTCTGGTTTGGGTGTCAACACTCAATTAAAAATGCCCACTCCCCCTTTTCCAATCATTTCAAAACCTAATATATAAAAAACTAAAAGAGTTTACAATCCTTAAAAGTCATAGAAACTTTTTGGAATTATCTCTCTCAGCATTTGTGCATTTCCTTTTCAGATGTTCAATTTTTTTTCAAATCCAAACTTGAGTTTTCACTCACCCATTTTTTATGTAAACAAAAAGATAAGGCAAATAGATCACAACAAAATGAAAATTTTAGAGTTTATGTATGCAAAAAATAAAAAACTATAATAAATATAAGTAAAGAAAATTATTTCACACACTAAAAATAACCACCAAAGTATTGCTATCCATGTTTGGGAAATCCACAAGTACAACCCCTAATAGCTTGGAGGAATTTTATAAGAAAAAGATTTCTAATTGATCCTAACATGTTTTAAATTTAGATATGCATGCCTGAAACATGTTGAAGATGCAAAAGACCTAATGATGCTAAAATTTCATACAGTAGAAAAAATTAAATTCTGAAGTTAATGTGCAGTGGGATATTTACAAGAGCCAAAGAATTCACTTTTTGCCTACTTTACAAAAAGCGGACCTAACAATCATAGATCATCATAAATGTTTTGATTTATTAATGATGTAAAACGGCTATATTTTTTGTTAAAAATGACTTCAGGTTTGGGAGTCAACACTCAGTTAAAAATGTCACGCCCCCCCTTTTCCAATAATTGCAAAACCTATTGTATAAAAAACAAAAAGAGTTTACAATCCTTAAAAATTAGAGATACTTTTTAGAATTATCTCTCTTAGCATTTGAGCATATTAATTTTGGATATTTTTTTTTTTTTTCAAATCCAAACTTGAGTTTTCACTCTCCCATTTTTCTTGTAAACAAAAAGATAAGGAAAATAGATCACAAAAAAAATGAAACTTTTAGAGTTTATGCATGAAAAAAATTGAAAACTATAATTAATGTAAGTGAAAAAAAATTATTTCACGCACTAAAAATGAACACCAAAGTTTTGTTATCCATGTTTGGTAAATTCCACTTGTGCAACCCAAATAGCTTGGTGGTATTTTATAAGAAAAAGATTTCTAATTGATCCTGACATGTTTTAAATGTGGTGGATATGCATGTCGGAAACATGTTGAAGATGCAAATGACCTAATGATCCAAAAATTTCAAGTAGTACAAAAAATTAAATTCGCAAGTTAACGTGTGGTGGGATATTTACAAGAGCCAAACAAGCCACTTTTTACCTATTTTAAAAAAAGCGGACCTATAAATCATTGATCATGGTAAATGCTTTGATTGATTAATGATGTGTAATGGCTATAAATTTTTTTAGAAATGACTTATGGTTGGGAGTCAACACTAAGTTAAAAAAGACTCGCTCCCCCTTTTTTGATGATTGCAAAACCTAATATATAAAAAACTAAAAGAGTTTACAATCCTTAAAAATCACAGATACTTTTTGGAATTATCTCTCTTAGCATTTGCACATTTTGATTTTGGATGTTCAGTTTTTTTCAAATCCAAACTTGAATTTTCACTCTCCCATTTTACTCGTAAACAAAAAGATAAGGCAAATAGATAACAGCAAAATGAAAATTTTAGACTTTACGTATGCAAAAAATTGAAAAATATAATAAATGAATGTGAATAACATTATTTCACGCACTAAAAATGAACACCAAAGTTTTGTTATCCATGATGGGGGAAATTCCACAAGGACAACCCCTAATAGCTTGGTGGAAGTTTATAAGAAATAGATTTGTAATTGTTCGCAACATGTTTTTAATTTTGATAAGAATGCTTGAAACATGTTGAAGATGCAAATGACCTAATGATACAAATATTTCGAGTAGAAAAAATTAAATTCTCAAGTTAACGTGCGGTGTGATATTTACCAGAGCGAAACAACCCACTTTTTTCCTATTTTACAAAAAGCGAACCTGACAATCATAAATCATCGTAAATGTTTTGATCGATTAATGATGTGTAACGGCTATAATTTTTGTTAGAAATGACTTATGGTTTGTGAGTTAACACTTACTTAAAAATGCCTCGTCCCCCTTTTCCGATGATTGCAAAACCTAATATATAAAAAATTAAAAGATTTTACAATCCTTAAAAATCACACATAATTTTTGGAATTATCTCTCTCAGTATTTGTGCATTTCCATTTTGGATGTTCAATTTTGTTTCAAATCCAAACTTTAGTTTTCTCTCTTCCTTTTTTCTCGTAAACAAATAGATAAGGCAAATAGATCACAACAAAATTAAAATTTTAGAGTTTATGAATTCTAAAAATGGAAAACTAATTGAAGAAAATTGTTTCACGGAATTAAAATGAACACTAAAGTTTTGTTATCCATGTTTTGGAAATTCTACTAGAACAACCCTTAATAGCTTGGTGGAATTTTATAAGAAAGAGATTTGTAATTGATCCTAACATGTTTTAAATGATGATATCCATGCTTGAAACATGTTGAAGATGCAAATGAACTAATGATCCAAAAATTTCAAGGTGTAGAAAAAATTAAATTCCAAGTTAACGTGCGGTGGGATATTTACCAGAGCCAAACAACCTACTTTTTGCCTATTTTACAAAAACTGGTCTTAAAAAACACAGATCATCGTAAATGTTTTGATCGATTAATTATGTGTAACGACAATAATTGTTTTTAGAAATGACTTATGGTTTGGGAGTCAACACTCAGTTAAAAATACCTCGTCCCCCCTTTAAGACGATTACAAAACCTTATATATAAAAAACTAAAAGATTTTATAATCCTTAAAAATCACCGATACTTTTAGGAATTATCTCTCTCAGCAATTGTGCATTTCCATATTTGATGTTCAATTTTGTTTCAAATTCAAACTTTAGTTTTCACTCTTCCATTTTTCTCTTAAACAAAAAGATAAGGCAAATAGATCACAAAAAAATTAAATTTTTAGAGTTTATGAATACTAAAAATTGAAAACTAAGTAAAGAAAATTATTTCACACAATAAAAATGAACACCAAAGTTTTGTTATCCTTGTTTTGGAAATTGCCCTAGAACAACCCCTAATAGCTTGGTGGAATTTTATAAGAAAGAGATTTCTAATTGATCCTAACTTGTTTTAATTGGATATGAATGCCTGAAACATGTTGAAGATGTAAATGATCTAATGATCCAAAATTTTCAAGGTGTAGAAAAAATTAAATTCTCAAGTTAACGTTTGGTGGGATATTTACAAGAGCTAAACAACCCACTTTTTGCTTCTTTAAAAAAAAGTGGACCTAACAACCATAGATCATCGTAATTTTTTTGATAATTTAATGATGTGTAAAGGCTATAATTTTTGTAAGAAATGACTTATGGTTTGGGAGTCAACACGTAGTTAAAAATACCTCGTCCCCCCTTTTTCGATAATTGCAAAAACTAATATATAAAAAACTAAAAGAGTTTGAAATTCTTAAAAATCACAAAAAAAATTTGGAATTATCTCTCTGATTATTTTTCCATTTCCATTTTCAATTTTCAATTTCTTTTCAAATCCAAACCAGAGTTTTCACTCTCCCATTTTTCGTGTAAACAAAAAGAAAAAGCAAAGAGATCACAACAAAATGAAAATATTAGAGTTTATGTATGAAAAAATTGAAAACTACAATAAATTTTAGTGATGAAAATTATTTCACGCACTAAAAATGAACATCAAAGTTTTGTTATCCATGATTGGAGAAATTCCACTAGTACAACCCCTAATAGCTTGGTGGAGTTTTATAAGAAAGATATTTCTAATTGATCCTAACATGTTTTAAATGTGGATATTCATGCCTGAAACATGTTGAAGATGCAAATGTCCTGATGATCCTAAAATTTCAAAGAGTAGAAAAAATTAAATACTCAAGTTAACGTGTGGTGGGATATTTACAAGAGCCAAACAAACCACTTTTTGCCTATTTTACAAAAAATGGACCTAACAATCATAGATCATCATAAATGTTTTGATCGATTAATGATGTGTAATGGCTATAATTTTTGTTAGAAACGACTTATGGGTTGGCGGTCAACGCTCAGTTCAAAATGCCTCACCGCCCCTTTTCCGATGATTGCTAAACCTAATATATAAAAAACTAAAAGAGTTTAGAAACCTTAAAAATCACAGATACTTTTTGGAATTATCTCTCTTAGTATTTTTGCATTTCCATTTTGGATGTTCAATTTTTTCAAAAAGATATGGTAAATAGATAAATAGAACACATCAAAAAGAAAATTTTAGAGTTTATGTTTGAAAAAAAATTGAAAACTATTGGAATTGTAAGTGAAGAAAATTTTCTCACGGACTAAAAAAGAACACCAAAGTTTTGTTATCCATGTTATGTAAATTCCACTAGTACAACCCCAAATAGTTTTGTGGAATTTTATAAGAAAGAGATTTCTAATTGATTGTAACATGTTTTAAATGCGGATATGCAAACCTGAAACATGATGAAGATGCAAATGACCTAATGATCCAAAAATTTCAACAAGCAGAAAAAATTAAATTCTCTAGTTAACATGCAGTGGTATATTTACCAAAGCCAAACAACCCACTTTTTGCCGATTTTACAAAAAGCAGACCTAACAATCATAGATCATCGTAAATGTTTTAATCGATTAACGATATGTAACGGACATAATTTTTGTTACAAATGACTTATGGTTTGGGAGTCAACACTCAGATACAAAACAACACCCCCCCCCCCCCCCCCCCCCCCCCACCTGATTGAAAAACCTAATATATAAAAAACTAAAAGAGTTTACAAACCTTAAAAATCACAGATTCTATTTGGAATTATCACTCTAAGTATTTGTGCATTTTATTCTGGATGTTTCAATTTTTTTTCAAATCCCAACTTGAGTTTTCAATCACCCATTTTTCTCGATAACAAAAATATAAGGCAAATAGATGACAAAAAAATGAAAATTTTAGAGTTTATGTATGCAAAAAATTGAAAACTAAGTGAAGAAAATTATTTCAAGCACTAAAAATGAACACCAAAGTTTTGTTATCCTTGTTTGGGAAATTCCACTAGTACAATCCCTAAAAGCTTGGTGGAATTTTAAAAGAAATATATTTCTAATTGATCCTAACATGTTTTAAATGTGGATAAGCATGCCTTAAACTTGTTGAAGATGCAAATGACCTAATGATCCAAAAATTTCAAGAAGTAGAAAAAATTAAATTCTCAAGTTAACATGCGGTGGCATATTTACCAGAGCCAAACAAACCAGTTTTTGGCTATTTTACAAAAACCGGACGTATGAATCATAGATCATCATAAATGTTTTGATCGATTAAGGACGTGTAATGGCTATAATTTTTTTTAGAAATGACTTATGGTTTGGGAGTCAACACTCAATTAAAAATGCCTCGTCCTCCCTTTCCAGATGATTGCAAAACCAAATATATAAAAAAATAAAACAGTTTACTATCCTTAAAAATCACATATACTTTTTGGAATTATCTCTCTCAGAATTTGTGCTTTTCCATTTTGGATGTTCAATTTTGTTTCAAATTCAAACTTTAGTTTTCACTCTTCCATTTTTCTCGTAAACAAAAAGATAAGGCAAATAGCTCACAACAAAATTAAAATTTTAGAATCTATGAATGCTAAAAATTGAAAATGAAGTGAAGAAAATTATTTCATGCAATATAAAGGAACACCAAAGTTTTGTTCTCCTTGTTTTGGAAATTTCCCTAGAACGACCCCTAATAGCTTTGTGGAATTTTATAACAAAGAGGTTTCTAATTGATCCTAACATGTTTTAAATGATGATATGCATGCCTGAAACATGTTGAAGGTGAAAATCACCTAATGATCCAAAAATTTCAACGAGTAGAAAAAATTAAATTCTCTAGTTAACATGCGGTGGTATAATTACCAGAGCCAAACAACCCACTTTTTGCCTATTTTACAAAAAGCAAACCTAACAATCATAGATCATCATAAATGTTTTGATCGATTAACGATGTGTAACGGCCATAATATTTGTTAGAAATGACTTATGGTTTGGGAGTGAACACTCAGAAACAATACATAACAACCCCCCCCCCCCCCCCCCCCCCCCCCCCCCCCCCCCCCCCCCCTCCTCTGTTCCGGTGATTGGAAAACCTAATATATAAAAAAACTAAAAGACATTACAAACCTTAAAAATCAGAAATACTATTTGGAATTATCACTCTCAGTATTTGTGCATTATATTTAGGAAGTTTAAATTTATTTCAAATCGTAACTTGAGTTTTCAATCACCCATTTTTCTCGTTAATCAAAAGAAAAGGCAAATAGATCACAACAAAATAAAAATTTTAGAATTTATGTATGCAAAAATTTGAAAACTAAGTGACGAAAATTATTTCACGCACTAAAAATGAACACCAAAGTTTTGTTATCCTTGTTTGGGAAATTCCACTAGAACAACCCCTAAAAGCTTGGTGGAATTTTTAAAGAAAGATATTTCTAATTGATTCTAACATGTTTTAAATGTGGATAAGCATGCCTTAAACATGTTGAAGATGCAAATGACATAATGATCCAAATATTTCAAGGTGTAGAAAAAATTAAATTCTCAAATTAACGTGCAGTGGGATATTTACTAGAGCCAAACAACCCACTTTTTGCCTATTTTAAGAAAAGTCGACCGAACAATCATAGATCATCGTAAATATTTTGATCAATTAATGATGTGTAACGGCTATAATTTTTGTTAGAATTAACTTATGGTTTGGGAGTCAACACGCAGTTAAAAAGGCCTCGCCCACCCTTTTCTGACGATTGCAAAACCTAATATATTAAAAACTCAAAGAGTTTGCAATCCTTAAAAATCACATAAGCTTTTTGGAATTATCTCTCACAGCATTTTTGGATTTCCATTTTGGATTTTCAATTTCTTTTGAAATCCAAAATTGAGGTTTCACTCTCCCATTTTTCGTGTAAACAAAAAGATAAAGCAAAGAGATCACAACAAAATGAAAATTTTAGAGTTTATGTATGAAAAAATTTAAAACTACAATAAGTTTTAGTAAAGAAAATTATTTCACACCCTAAAAATGAATACCAAAGTTTTGTTATCCATGATTGGGGAAATTCCACTAGTATAACCCCTAATAGCTTGGTGGAGTTTTGTAAGAAAGATATTTCTAATTGATCCTAACATGTTTTAAATTTTGATATTCATGCTTGGAAAAAATTTCAAAGAGTAGAAAAAATTAAATTCTCAAGTTAATGTGCGGTGGGATATTTAAAAGAGCCAAACAAACCACTTTTTGCCTATTTTACAAAAAGCGACCTAACAATCATAGATCATCGTAAATGTTTTGATCGATTAATGATGTGTAACGGCTATAATTTTTGCTAGAAAGGACTTATGGTTTGGGAGTCAACACTCAGTTCAAAATGCCTCACCGCCCCTTTTTCGATGATTGCAAAACCTAATATATAAAAAACTAAAAGAGTTTACAATCCTAAAAAATCACAGATACTTTTTGGAATTATCTCTCTCAGTATTTTTGCATTTCGATTTTGTATGTTCATTTTTTTTTCAAATCCAAACTTGAGTTTTCATGCTCCCATTTTTCTAGTAAACAAAAAGATAAAGCAAATAGAACACAACAAAATGAAAATTTTAGAGTTTATGTATGCAAAAAATTGAAAACTATAATAAATGTAGGTGAAGAAAATTATTTCACGCACTAAAAATGAACACCAAAGTTTTGTTATCCATGTTATGCAAATTCCACTAATACAACCCCTAATAGCTTGGTGGAATTTTATAAGAAAGAGATTTCTAATTGATGCTAACATATTTTAAATGTCGATATGCATGCCTAAAACATGTTGAAGATGCAAATGACCTAATGATCCAAAAATTTCAACAAGTAAAAAAAAAAAAATCTCTAGTTAACATGCGGTGTATATTTTACCAAAGCCAAACAACCCTCTTTTTGTCTATTTTACTAAAAGCAGACCTAACAATCATAGATCATCGTAAATGTTTTGATCGATTAACGATGTGTAACGGCCATAAATTTGGTTAGAAATGACTTATGGTTAGGTGGTCAACACTCAGTTACAATACACAATCCTCCCCCCTCCTCCCCCCTCCTCTCTCCCCCCCCCCCCCCCCGCCCTCCCCATTCCAATGATTGAAAAACCTAATATATAAAAAACTAAAAGAGTTTACAAACCTTCAGAATCACAGAAACTATTTGGAATTATCACTCTTAGTATTTGTGCATTTTATTCTGGATGTTCAATTTATTTTCAAATCCCAACTTGAGTTTTCAATCACCCATTTTTCTCGTTACCAAAAAGATAGGGCAAATAGATCACAACAAAATGAAAATTTAAGAGTTTATGTATGCGAAAAATTGTAAACAAAGTGACGAAAATTATTTCACGCACTAAAAATGAACACTAAAGTTTTGTTATCCTTGTTTGGGAAATTCGACTAGTACAACCCCTAAAAGCTTGGTGGAATTTTAAAAGAAAGATATTTCTAATTGATCCTAACATGTTTTAAATGTGGATAAGCATGCCTTAAACATGTTGAAGATGCAAATGACCTAATGATCCAAAAATTTCAAGGTGTAGAAAAAATTAAATTCTCAAGTTAACTGCAGTGGGATATTTACAAGAGCCAAACAACCCACTTTTTGCCTATTTTAAAAAAAGCGGACCTAACAATTATAGATCATCGTAAATATTTTGATCAATTAATGATATGTAACGGCTATAATTTTTGTTAGAAATAACTTATGGTTTGGGAGTCAACACGTAGATAAAAATGCCTCATCCCCCCTTTTTCGACGATTGCAAAACCTAATATATAAAAAATTAAAAGAGTTTACAATCCTTAAAAATCACATAAACTTTTTGGAATTATCTCTCTCAGCATTTTTGGATTTTCAATTTCTTTTCAAATCCGAACTTGAGTTTTCACTCTCCCATTTTTCGTGAAAACAAAAAGAAAAAGCAAAGAGATCACAAAAGAATGAAAATTTTAAAGTTTGTATGAAAAAATTTAAAACTACAATAAATTTTAGTGAAAAAAATTAATTGACGTACTAAAAATCAACACCAAAGTTTTGTTATCCATGTTTGGGAAATTCCACTAGTACAACCCATAATTGCTTGGTGGAATTTTATAAGAAAGAGATTTCTAATTGATCATAACATATTTTAAATGATGATATGCATGCCTTAAACATGTTGAAGATGCAAATGTCCTAATGAAACAAAAAGTTCAATGATTTTAAAAAATTAAATTCTCAAGTTAACGTGCGGTGGGATATTTACAACAGCCAAACAACCTACTTTTTGGCTATTTTAAAAATTGTGAACCAAACAATCATAGATCATCGTAAATGTTTTGGTCGATTAATGATGTGTAATGGCTATAATTTTTGTTAGAAATAACTTATAGTTTGGGAGTCAACACTCAATTAGAAATGCCTTGTCCCCCCTTTTCCGATGATTGGAAAACCTAATATACAAAAAAACTAAACGAGTTTACAATCCTTAAAAATCACAGATACTTTTTGGAATTATCTCTCTCAGAATTTGTACATTACCATTTTGGATGTTCAATTTTTTTCAAATCCAAACTTGAGTTTTAACTCTCCCATTTTTCTCATAAACAAAAAGATAAGGCAAATAGATCACAACAAAATAAAAATTATGAGAGTTTATATTTGCCAAAAATTAAAAACTATAATAAATGTAAGTGAAGAGAATTGTTTCACGCACTAAAAATGAACACAAAAGTTTTGTTATCCATGTTTGGGAAAATTCTAGTAGTACAACCCCTAATAGCTTGGTGGAATTTTATAAGAAAGAAATTTCTAATTGATCCTAACATGTTTTAAATGTGGATATGCCGACCTGAAACATGTTGAAGATGCAAATGACCTAACGATCCTAAAATTTCGAGTAGAAAAAATTAAATTCTCAAATTAACATGCGGTGGGATATTTTTCAAGAGCCAAACAACCCACTTTTTGCCAATTTTATTAAAAGCAGACGTAACAATCATAGATCATCATAAATGTTTTGATCAATTATTGATGTGTAATGGCTATAATTTTTGTTAGAAATGCCTTATGGTTTGGGAGGTAACACTTAGTTAAAAACGCCTCGCTCCACCTTTTCCGATGATTGCAAAACCTAATATATAAAAAACGAAAAGAGTTTACAGTCCATAAAAATCACAGATACTTTTTGGAATTATCTCTCTTAGCATTTGTTCATTTCCATTTTGGATGTTCAATTTTTTTTTTAAATCATAACTTGTGCTTTCACTCTCCCATTTTTCTCGTAAACAAAAAGATAAGGCAAATAGATCACAACAAAATGGAAATTTTAGAGTTTATGTATGTAAAAAATTGAAAACTAAGAGAAGAAATTTATTTCACGCACTAAAAATGAACACCAAAGTTTTGTTATCCATGTTTGGGAAATTCCACTAGTACAACACCTAATAGCTTGGTCGAATTTTATAAGAACGAGATTTCTAATTGATCCTAACATTTTTTAAATGTGGATATGCAAGCCTTGGACATGTAAAAGATGCAAATGACCTCATGATCCTAAAATTTCAAGGAGTTGAAAAAAATTAAATTCTCAAGTTAAAGTGCGGTGTGATATTTACAAGAGCCAAACAACCCAGTTTTTGCCTATTTTCGAAAAGTGGACGTAACAATCATAGATCATTGTAAATGTTTTGATTGATTATTGATGTGTAATGGCTATAACTTTTGTTAGAAATGAGTTATGGTTTGGGAGTCAACACTCAGTTAAAAAATGCCTCGGTCCCCCTTTTCGGTTGATTGCAAAACCTAGTATATGAAAAACTAAAAGATTTTACAATCCTTAAAAATTGCTGATACTTTTTGGAATTATCTCTCTCAGCATTTCTACATTTCCACTTTGGATGTTCAATTTTTTTTCAAATCCAAACTTGAGTTTTCACTCTCCCATTTTTCTCGTAAAAAAAAAAGATAAGGCAAATAGATCACAAAAAAATGAAAATTTTAGATTTTATGTTAGTAAAAAATTGAAAACTCAGAGAAGAAATTTATTTCATGCACTAAAAATGAACACCAAAGTTTTGTTATCCATGTTAGGGAAATTCCACTAGTACAACCCCTAATAGCTTGGTGGAATTTTATAAGAAAGAGATTTCTAATTGATCCTAACATGTTTTAAATGTCAATATGCATGCCTGAAATATGTTGAAGATGAAAATGACCTAATGATCCTAAAATTTCAAATAGTAGAAAAAATTAAATTCTCAAGTTAATGTGCGGTGGGATATTTACCAGAGCCAAACAAACCAATTTTTGCCTATTTTACAAAAAGAGGACCCAACTATCATAGATCATCGTAAATGTTTTGATCGATTAATGATGTGTAATGGCTATAATTTTTGCTAGAAATGACTTATGGTTTGTGAGACAACACTCAGTTAAAAATGCCTCACTGCTCATTTTTCGATGATTGTGAAACCTAATATATAAAAAAATAAAAGAGTTTATATTCCTTAAAAATCACAGATACTTTTCTCTCTCAACATTTGAGCTTTTCCATTTTGGATGTTCAATTTTCTTTCAGATCCAAACATGAGCTTTCAGTCCCCATTTTTCTCGTTAACAAAAAGATAAGGCAAATCGATCACAACAAAATGAAAATTTGAGAGTTTATGAATGTAAAAAAATTGAAAACTAAGCGAAGAAAATTATTTCAAGTACTAAAAATCTACACCAAAATTTGGTTATCCTTGTTTGGGAAATTCGACTTGTACAACCCCTAATAGATTGGTGGAATTTTATAAGAAAGAGATTTCTAATTGATCCGAACATGTTTTAAGTGATGATATGCATGCATGAAACATGTTGAAGATGCAAATGACCTAATGATCCAAAAATTTCAAGGTGTAGAAAAAATTAAATTCTCAAGTTAACGTGCGGTGGGATATTTACCAGAGCGAAACAACCCACTTTTTGCCTCTTTTACAAAAAGCGGACCTAACAATCATAGATCATCATAAATGTTTTTATCGATTAATGATGTATAACGGTTATAATTTTTGATAGAAATGAGATATGGTTTGGGAGTCAACACTCAGTTATAAATGCCTCGTCCACCTTTTTTCAATGATTGCAAATCCTAATTTATAAAAAAACTAAAAGAGTTTACAATCCTTAAAAATCACATACAATTTTTGGAATTATCTCTCTCAGCATTTGTACATTTTAATTTTGGTTGTTCTATATTTTTTCAAATCCAAACTTGATTTTTGAATCTCCCATTTATCACGTAAACAAAAAGATAAGCCAAATAGATCACAACAAAATGAAAATTTTATACTTTATGTATGCAAAAATTGAAAACGATAATAAATGTAAGTGAAGATAATTATTTCATGCATTAAAATTAACACCAAAGTTTTGTTATCCATGTTTGGGGAAATTTCACTTGTACAACCCCTAAAAGCTTGGTGGAATTTTATAAGAAAGAAATTTCTAATTGATCCTAACATATTTTAAATGAAGATATGCATGCCTGAAACATATTGAAGCAGTAAATGACCTTAAGATCAAAAAATTTTAAGGTGAAGAAAAAATTAAATTCTCAAGTTAACATGCGGTGGGATATTAACAAGAGCCAAACAACCCACTTTTTGCCTATTTTAAAAAAATCGGACCTAACAATCATAGATCATCATAAATGTTTTGAACGATTAATGATGTGTAACGTCTATAATTTTTGTTAGAAATGACATATGGGTTGGGAGTCAACACTCAGTAAAAAAGGCCTCGTCCACCCTTTTCCAATGATTGCAAAACTTAATTTATAAAAAACTAAAAGAGTTTACAATCTCGAAAAATCACAGATACTTTTGGGAATTATCTCTCTCAGCATTTGTGCATATCCATTTTGGATGTTCAATATTTTTTCAAATCCAAACTTGTGTTTTCACTGTCCCATTTTTCTTGTAAAAAAAAGATAAGGCAAATAGATCACAACAAAATGTAAATTTTAGAGTTTATGTATGTAAAAAATAGAAAACTATAATAAATTTAAGTGAAGAGAATTATTTCATGCACTAAAAATGAACACCAAAGTTTTCTTATCCACGTGTGGGGAAATTCCACTAGTACAACCCCTAATTGCTTGGTGGAATATTATAAGAAAGAGATTTCTAATTGATCCTAACATGTTTTCAATGTCGATATGCATGCCTAAAACATGTTGAAGATCCAAATGACCTAATGATCCTAAAATTTCAAGGAGCAGAAAAAATAAAATTCTCAAGTTAATGTGTTGTGGGATATTTACCAGAGCCAAACAATCAACTATTTTTCGATTTTACAAAAAGTGGACCTAACAATCATTAATCATCGTAAATGTTTTGATCTATTAATGATGTGTAACAGCTATAAGTTTTGTTAGAAATGACTTATGGTTTGGGAGTCAACACTAAGGTAAAAATTTCTTGTCCCCCCTTTTTCGATGATTACAAAACCTCAAATATAAAAAACTAAAAGAGTCTACAATCCTTAAAAATTACAGTTACTTTTTGGAATTATCTTTATTTGCATTTTTACATTTCCATTTTGGATGTTCAATTTTTTTTCAAATCCAAACTTGAGTTTTCACTGTCCCATTTTTCTCGTCAACAAAAAGAAAAGGCGAAAAGACCACCACAAAATGAAAATTTAAGAGTTTATGTATGCAAAAAATTGAAAACTATAATAAATATTTGTGAAGAAAATTATTTGACACACTAAAAATGAACACCAAAGTTTTGTTATCTATGATTAGGGAAATTCCACTAGTACAACCCCTAATCGCTAGGTGGAATTTTTAAGAAAGAGATTTCTAATTGATCCTAACAAGTTTTAAATGAAGATATACATGCCTAAAACATGTTGAAGAGGCAAAGGACCTAATGATCCAAAAATTTCTAGGTGTAGAAAAAATTAAATTCTCAAGTTAACGTGCGGTGGGATATTTACCAAAGCCAAACAACCCACTTTTTGTCTCTTTTACAAAAAGTGGACCTAACAATCATAAATCGACGTAAATGTTTTGATTGATTATTGATGTGTAATGGTTATAATTTTTTTTAGAAATGACGTATGTTTTGGGAGTCAACACTAAGTTAAAAATGCCCCGTCATGTGTAACAGCTATAAGTTTTGTTAGAAATGACTTATGGTTTGGGAGTCAACACTCAGTTAAAAATACCTCGCCCCCCATTTTCCAATGATTGGAAAACCTAAAATATAAAAAACTAAAAGAGTTTACAATCCTTAAAAATCACGGTTACTTTTTGGAATTATCTCTCTCTGCATTTGTACATTTCCATTTTGGATGTTCAAGTTTTTTTCAAATCCAAACTTGAGTTGTCACTGTCCCATTTTTCTCGTCAACAAAAAGAAAAGGCAAAAAGACCACAACAAAATGAAAATTTTAGAGTTTATGTATGCAAAAAATTGAAAACTATAATAAATATTTGTGAAGAAAATTATTTGACACACTAAAAATGAACACCAAAGTTTTGTTATCTATGATGAGGGAAATTCCACTAGTACAACCCCTAATCGCTAGGTGGGATTTTTAAGAAAGAGATTTCTAATTGATCCTAACAGCTTTTAAATGATGATATGCATGCTTAAAATATGTTGAAGATGAAAAGGACCTAATGATCCAAAAATTTCTAGGTGTATAAAAATTAAATTCTCAAGTTAACGTGCGGTGGGATATTTACCATAGCCAAACAACCCACTTTTTGCCTCTTTTAGAAAAAGTGGACCTAACAATCATAGATCATCGTAAATGTTTTGATTGATTATTGATGTGTCATGGCTATAATTTTTGTTAGAAATGACGTATATTTTTGGAGTCACCACTAAGTTAAAAATGCCTCGTCATGTGTAATGGCTATAATTTTTGTTAAAAATGACTTATAGTTTGGGAGTCAACACTCAGTTAAAAATGCCTCGCCCCCCATTTTCCAATGATTGCAAAACCTATAATATAAAAAACCAAAAGAGTTTACAATCCTTAAAAGTCACAGATATTTTTTAGAATTATCTCTCTCAGCATTTGTGCATTTCTATTTTGGTTGTTCAATATTTTTTCAAATCCCAACTTGAGTTTTGACTCTCCCCTTTTTCTCGTAAACCAAAAGATATGGCAAATAGATTACAACAAAAAGAAAATTAAAGAGTTTTTGTATTCAAAAAATTGAAAACTATATTAAATGTAAGTGAAGAGAATTATTTCATGCATTAAAAATGAACACAAAAGTTTTGTTATCCATGTTTGGGGAAATTCCACTAGTACAACCCCTTGGAGCTTGGAGGAATTTTATAAGAAAGATATTTCTAATTGATCCTTAGATGCTTCAAATGTGGATATGCATGCCTAAAACATGTTGAAGATGCAAATGACCTAATGATCCTAAAATTTCAAGGAATAGAAAAAATTAAATTCTAAAGTTAACGGGCGGTGGGATATTTACATGAGCCAAACAACCCACTTTTTGCCTATTTTACAAAAAGTGGACCTAAAAATCATAGATCATCATAAATTTTTTGATCATTTAATGATGTGTAATGGCTATAATTTTTGTTAAAATTGACTTACGGTTTGGTAGTCAACACTCAGTTAAAAATGCCTCGCCCCCCATTTTCCGATGATTGCAAAACCTATAATATAAAAACTAAAAGAGTTTAAAATCTTTAAAAATCACAAATAGTTTTTTGAATTATCTCTCTCAGTATTTGTGCATTTCCATTTTGGATGCTCAATTTATTTTCAAATCCAAACTTGTGCTTTCATTCTCCAATTTTTCTTGTAAACAAAAAGATAAGGCAAATAGATCACAACAAAATGAAATAGTTAGAGTTTATGTTTGCAAAAAATTGAAAACTATAGTAAATGTAAGTGAAGAAAATTATTTTACGCACTAAAAATCAACACCAAAGGTTTGTTATCCATGTTTGGGAAATTCCACAAGTACAACCCCTAATAACTTGGTGGAATTTTATATGAAAGAGATTTGTATAATATCCTAACATGTTTTAAATGTGGATATGCCTGCCTGAAACATGTTGAAGATGCAAATAACCTAATGATCCAAAAATTTTAAGGAGTAGAAAAAATTAAGTTCTCAAGTTAAAGTGCAGTGGGATAATTACCAGAGCCAAACAACCCACTTTTTGCCTATTTTACAAAAAGAGGACCTACCAATCATAGATCATCGAAAATGTTTTGATCGATTAATGATGTCTAATGGCTATAATTTTTGTTAGAAATGACTTATGGTTTGGGAGTTAACACTCAGTTAAAAACGCCACGCTCCCCCTTTTTCGATGATTGAAAAACCTAATATATAAAAAACTAAAAGAGTTTACAATCCTTAAAAATCACAGATATTTTTTGGAATAATCTCTCTCAACATTTGTGCATTTCCATTTTGGATGTTCAATTTTTTTTCAAATCTAAACTTGAATTTTCACTCTCCCATTTTTCTAGTAAACAAAAAGATAAGGCAAATAAATCACAACAAAATGAAAATTTTAGAGTTTATGTATGCAAAAAATTGAAAACTATAATAAATGTAAGTGAAGAGAATTATTTCATGCACTAAAAAAGAACACCATGGTTTTGTTATCCACATGTGGGGAAATTCCACTAGTACAACGCCTTATAGCATGGTCGAATTTTATAAGAAAGAGATTTGTAATTGATCCTAACATGTTTTAAATGTCGATATGCATGCCAGAAATATGTTGAAGATGCAAATGACCTAATGATACTAAAATTTCAAGGTGTAGAAAAATTAAATTCTCAAGTTAACATGCAGTGGGATATTTACAAGAGCCAAACAACCTACTTTTTTCCTATTTTGTAAAAAGTGGACCCAACAATCATAGATCCTCATAAATGTTTTGATCGATTAATGATGTGTAACTGCTATAATTTTTGGTTGAAATGACTTATGGTTTGGGAGTCAACACACAGTTAAAAATGCCTCGTCCCCTTTTTTTCAATGATTACAAAACCTAATATATAAAAAACTAAAAGAGTTTTAAATCTTTAAAAATCACATATACATTTTGGAATTATCTCTCTCAGCCTTTGTGCATTTCCGTTTTGGATGTTCTTTTTTTTTTTCAAATCCAAACTTGAGTTTTCACTCTCCCATTTTTCTCAGAAACAACAAGATAAGGCAAATAGATCACAAAAAAATCAAAATGTTGGATTTTATGTTTGAAAAAAATTGAATACTATAATAAATTTAAGTGAAGAAAATTATTTCACGCACTAAAAATGAACACCAAAGTTTTGTTATCCATGTTTGGGAAATACCACAAGTTCAACCCCTAATAGCTTCGTGCAATTTTATAAGCAAGAGATTTCTAATTGATCCTAACATGTGTTTACATGTGGGATATTTACCAGAGCCAAACAATCCACTTTTTGCCTATTTTATTAAAAGAGGACCTAATATCATAGATCATCGTAAATGTTTTTATTTATTAATAATGTGTAACGGCTATAATGTTTGTTAGAAATGACTTATGGTTTGGGAATCTACACTCAGTTAAAAATGCACCGCCCCTCTTTTTTCGATGATTGCAAAAAATAATCTATAAGAAACTAAAAGAGTTTACAATCCTTAAAAATAAAAAATACTTTTTCGAATTATCTCACTCTGTATTTGTACAATTCCATTTTGGATGTTCAATTTTTTTTCAAATCCAGACTTGAGTTTCCTCACTCCCATTTTTTTCTTGTAAACAAAAAGATAAGGCAAATAGATCACTACAAAATGAAAATTTTAGAGTTTATGTATGAAAAAAATTGAAAACTATAATAAATTTAAGTGAAGAAAATTATTTCACGCACTAAAAATGAACACCAAAGTTTTGTTATCCATGTTTACAAAATTTCACTTGTACAACCCCTAATAGCTTGGTGGAATTTTATAAGAAAGAAATTTCTAATTGATCCTAACATGTTTTAAATTTGGTGGATATGCATACCTGAAACAAGTTGAAGATGCAAATGACCTAATGATCCAAAAATTTCAAGTAGTAGAAAAAATTGAATTGCCAAGTTAACGCGTGGTGCGATATTTACCAGAGCCAAACAACCCACTTTTGCCTAATTTACAAAAACCGGACCTAACAATCATAAATCATCGTAAATGTTTTTATCGATTAATGGTGTATAACGGATATAATTTTTGTTAGAAATGACTTATGGCTTGGGAGTCAACACTCAGTTAAAAATGCCTCGCCCCCCATTTTTCGATGGTTGCAAAACCTAATCTATTAAAAACTAAAAGAGCTTACAATCCTTAAAAATCATAGATACTTTTTTGAATTATCTCTCTCAACAATTGTGCATTTCCATTTTGGATGTTCAATATTTTTAAAACCCAAACTTGAGTTTTCACTCTCCCATTTTTCTCGTAAACAAAAAGATAAGGTAAATAGATCACAACAAAAAGAAAATTTAGAGTTCATGTATGCAAAAAATTGAAGACTATAATAAATGTACGTGAAGAAAATTATTTTACGCACTAAAAATGAACTCCAAAGTTTTGTGATCCATGTTTGGGAAATAGCTTGGTGGAATTTTATAAGAAAGAGATTCTAATTGATCCTAACATGTTTTAAATCTGGTGGATATGCATACCAGAAACATGTTGAAGATGCAAATGACCTAATGATCAAAAAATTTCAAGGAGAAAAAAAAATTAAATTCTCAAGTTAATGTGCAGTGGGATATTTACCAGAACCAAACAACCCACTTTTTGCCTATTTTACAAAAAGCGGACCTAACAATCATAGATCATCGTAAATGTTTTGATTGGTTAGTGTTGTGTAACGGCAATAATTTTTGGTTGAAATGACTTATGGTTTGCGAGTCAACACTCTGTCAAAAATGCGTCGCCCCCACTTTTCCGATGATTGCAAAACCTAATAAATAAAAAACTAAAAGTGTTTATAATATTTAAAAATCACAGATACTTTTTGGCATTATCTCTCTCAGCATTTGTTCATTTCCATTTAGGATGTTCAATTTTTTTATAACAAAATGAAAATGTTAGAGTTTATGTATGCAAAAAATGGAAAACTATAATAAATTTAAGTGAAGAAAATTATTTCATGCACTAAAAATGAACACCAAAGTTTTGTTATCCATGTTTGGGAAATTCCATAAGTACAATCTCTCATAGCTCGGTGAAATTTTATAAGAAAGAGATTTATAATTGATGCCAATATGTTTTAAATGTCGATATGCATGACTAAAACATGTTGAAGATGCAAATGACCTAATGATCCTAAAATTTAAAGGAGTTGAAAAAAATTAAACTCTCAAGTTAAAGTGCGGAGGGATATTTACTAGAGCCAAACAACCCACTTTTTACCTATTTTACAAAAAGTGAACATAACAATCATAGATCATCATAAATGTTTTGATCTATTAATAATGTGTAACGACTATAATTTTTGTTAGAAATAACTTTTGGCTTCGGAGTCAACACTCTGTCAAAAATTCCTCACCCCCATTCTCGATGATTGCAAAACCTAATATTTAAAAAACTAAAAGAGTTTACAATCCTTAAGAATCACTGATACTTTTTGGAATAATTTCTCTAAGTATTTTTAAAATTCAATTTTGGATGTTCAATTATTTTTCAAATCTAAACTTGAGTTTTCACTCTGCCATTTTTTTGGAAAACAAAAAGATTAGGAAAATAGATCACAACAAAATGAAAATTTTAGAGTTTATGTAAGCAAAAAATTGAAAAATATAATAAATATAAGTGAAGATAATTATTTCACACACTATAAATGAACACAAAAGTTTTGTTATCCATGTTTGTGGAAATTCCACTAGTACAACCCCTAATTTCTTGGAGGAATTTTATAAAAAAGAGATTTCTTTTTTATCCTAACATGTTTTAAAAGTGGATATGCACGCCTAAAAGATGTTGAAGATGCAACTGACCAAATGATCCAAAAATTCAAGGAGTAGAGAAAATTAAATTCTCAAGTTAAGGTGCGGTGGGATATTTACCGAAGCCATACAACCCACTTTTTGCCTATTTTAAAAAAAGAGGACCTAACAATCATAGATCATCATAAATGTTTTGATCGATTAATGATGTGTAACGGCTATAATTTTTTTTAGAAATGACCTATGGTTTGGGCATCAACACTCAGTTAAAAATGCCTCCCTCCCCCTTTTTCGATGATTGCAAAACGTAATATATAAAACACTACAAGAGTTTACAATGCTTAAAAATCACAGATACTTTTAGAATTATCTCTCTCAGTATTTGTGCATTTCTATTTTGGATGTTCAATTTTTTTTCAAATCCAAACATGAGTTTTCACTCTCCCATTTATCTTGTAAACAAAAAGATAAGGCAAAGAGATCACAACAAAATAAAACATTTATTGTTTATATATGCAAACAATTGAAAAATATAATAAATATAAGTGAAGAGAATTATTTCACGCACTAAAAATGAACACCAAAATTTTGTTATCCATGTTTGGGGAAATTCCACAAGTACAACCCCTAATTGCTTGGTGGAATTTTATTAAATAAGAGATTTCTTATTGATCCTAACATGTTTTAAACGTGGATATACATGCCTGAAAAATGTTCAAGATGCAACTGACCTAATGGTCCAAAAATTCATGGTGCAGAAAAAATTAAATTCTCAAGTTAAGGTGCGGTGGGATATTTACCATAGCCAAACAACCCACTTTTTGCCTATTTTACAAAAAGTGGACCTAAAAATCATAGATCATCATAAATGTTTTGATCGATTAATGATGTGGAACGACTATAATTTTTGTTAGACATGACTTTTGGTTTGGGAGTCAACACTCAGTTAAAACTACCTCGCCCCACCCCCCCTCCCTTTTCCGATGATTGCAAAACGTAATATATAAAAAACTAAAAGAGTATACAATCCTTAAAAATCATAGATACTTTTTGGAATTGTCTCTCTCAGCATTTGTACATTTCCATTTTCAATTTTCAATTTTTTTTCAAATCCAAACTTGAATTTTCACTCTCCCATTTTTCTCTTAAAAAAAAAAAGATAAGGCAAATAGATCACAATAAAATGAAAATTTTAGAGTTTATGTTTGCAAAAAATTGAAAACTATAACAAATGTAAGTGAAGAAAATTATTTCATGCACTAAAAATGAACACGAAAGTTTTGTTATCCATGTTTGGGAAATTTCACTAGTACAACCCCTAATCGCATGGTGGAATTTTATAAGAAAAAGATATCTAATATCCTAACATGTTTGAAATATGGATATGAATGCCTGAAACATGTTGAGGATGCAAATAACCAAATGATCCAAAAATTTCAAGGAGAAGAAAAAATTAAATTCTCAAGTTCACGTGTGGTGGGATAATTACCAGAGCCAAACAACCCACTTTTTGCCTATTTTACAAAAAGCGGACCTAAAAATCATAGATCATGGTAAATATTTTTATTGATTTGTGTAACGCCTATAATTTTTGTTAGAATTGGCTTATGGTTAGGGAGTCAACACTCATTCAAAATTGCCTCCCCCCACCCCCCCCCCCCCCCCCCCCCCCCCCCCCCCCTCCCCTCTTCAGATGATTGTATAACCTAATATATAAAAAACTAAAAGAGTTTATAGTCTTTAAAAATCACAGATACTTTTTTGAATTATCTGTCTCAGCTTTTGTGCATTTCCATTTTGGATGTTCAGTTTCTATTCAAATCCAAACTTGAGCTTTCACTCACCCAATTTTCTCGTAAACCAAAGGATAAGGCAAATAGATCACAACAAAATGAAAATTTGGGAGTTTATGTATGCAAAAAAATTAAAACTATAATAAATGTAAGTGAAGAAATATATTTCACGCTCTACAAATGAACACCAAAGTTTTGTTATCCATGTTTGGGAAATGCCACTAATACAACCCCAAATAGCTTGGTGGAATTTTATAAGAAAGAGATTAATAATTGATCCTAACATGTTTTAAATGTGGATATGCATGCCTCAACATGTTCAAGACGCAAATGAGGTAATGATCCAAAAATTTCAAGAAATTGAAAAAAATTAAATAATCAACTTAAACGTGCAGTGGGATATTTACCAGAGCCAAACAACCCAATTTTTGCCTATTTTACAAAAAGCGGAGCTAACAATCATAGATCATCTTAAATGTTTTGATTGATTAATGATGTATAACAGCTATAATTTTTGTTAGAAATTACTTATGGTTTGGGAGTCAACACTCAGTTAAAAAAACCTTGATTCCCCTATTCAATTGATTGCAAAACCTAATATATAAAAAACTAAAAGATTTAACAACCCTTAAAAATCACCGACACTTTTTGGAATTATCTCTCTCAGCATTTGTGCATTTCCATTTTGGATGTTCAATTTTTTTTCAAATCCAAACTTGAGTTTTCACTCTCCCATTTTTCTCGTAAACACAAAGATAAGGCAAATAGATCACAACAAAATTATAATTTCACAGTTTTTGTATGCAAAAAATTGAAAACTATAATAAATGTAAGTTAAGAGAATTATTTCATGCACTAAAAATGAACACCAAAGTTTTGTTATCCATGTTTGGGGAAATTCCACTAGTACAACCGCTAATAGCTTGGTCAAATTTTATAAGAAAGAGATTTCTAATTGCTCCTTACATGTTTTAAATTCTGATATGCATGCCTGAAATATGTTGAAGATGCAAATGACTTAATGATCCAAAAATTTCTAGGAGTAAAAAAGATTAAATTCTCAAGTTAACATGCGATGGGATATTCAACAAAGCCAAACAACCCACTTTTTGGCTATTTTACAAAAAGCAGACCTAAAAATCATAGATCATGGTAAATGTTTTGATAGATTAATGATGTGTAAAGCCTATAATTTATGTTAGAAATGACTTATGGTTTGGGAGTCAACACTCATTTAAAAATGCCTCGCCACCCTTTTTCAAATGATTCCAAAACCTAATATATAAAAAACTAAAAGTGTTTACAATCCTTAAAAATCACAGATACTTTTTTGAATTATCTCTCTCAGCATTTGTGCATTTCCATTTTGGATGTTCAATTTTTTTTCAAATTCAAACTTGAATTTTCATTCTCCCATTTTTCTCGAAAACAAAAAGAAAAGGCAAATAGATCGCAACAAAATTAAAATTTTTGAGTTTAAATAGGCAAAAAAATGAAAACTAAGTGAAGAAAATTATTTCACGCACTAAAAATGAATCCCAAAGTTTTGTTATCCATGTTTGGGGAAATTCCACTAGTACAACCTCTAATACCTTGGTTAAATTTGTTAGAAAGACATTGCTAATTGATCCTAACAAGTTTTAAATTTTGATATACATGCGTGAAACATGTTGAAAATGCAAATGACCTAATGATCCAAAAATTTCAAGAAGTAGAAAAAATTAAATTCTCAAGTTAACTTGCGGTGGGATATTTACTAGAGCCAAATAACCAACTTTTAAACTATTTTACAAAAAGTAGACCTAACAATCTTAGATTATCGTAAATGATTTGATCGATTAATGATGAGTAACGGCTATAATTTTTTTGTAAAATGATTGATGATTTGGGAGTCAACACTCAGTTAAAAATGCCTTGCTCCCCCTTTTTCGATGATTGCTAAATCTTATATATAAAAAAGCTAAAAGAGTTTTCAATCCTTAAAAATCACAAATAATTTTTGGAAAGATCGCTCTCAGCATTGTCGATTTCTGTTTTGGTTGTTAAATTTTATTCAAATCCAAACTTGAGTTTTCACTCTCCCATTTTTCTCGTCAACAAAAAGAAAAGGCAAATAGTCACAACAAAATGAAAACTTTAGAGTTTATGTATGCAATAAATTTATGTGAAAAAATTATTTCACGCACTAAAAATGAACACCAAAGTTTTGTTATCCATGATTGGGGAAATTCCACTAGTACAACTCCTAATAGCTTGGTGGAATTTTATAAGAAAGAGATTTCTAATTGATCCTAACATGTTTTAAATTTGGATATGCATGCCTGAAATATGTTGAAGATGCAAATAACCTAATGATCCAAAAATTTCAAGGTGTAGAAAATATTAAATTCTCAATTTAATGTGTGGTGGGATATTTACCAGAGCCAAACAACCCACTTTTTGCCTATTTTACAAAAAGCGGACCTAAATATCATAGATCATCGTAAATGTTTTGATCGATTAATGATGTGTAATGGCTATAATTTTTGTTATAAATGACATATGGTTTGGGAGTCAACACTCATTTAAAAATGCCTCGTTCCCCCTTCTCCAATGATTGCAAAACCTAATATATAAAAAACTAAAGAGTTTACAATGCTTAAAAATCACATATACTTTTTGAAATTATCTCTCCCATTATTTGTGCATTTCCATTTTGGATAGTCATTTTTTTTTCAAATCAAAACTTGAGTTTTCACTCTTCCATTTTTCTCTTAAACAAAAAGATAAGGCAAATAGATCACAACAAAATTAAAATTTTGGTGTTTATGTATGCTAAAAATTTAAAAATAAGTGAAAAAAATTATTTAACGCACTTAAAATGAACACCAAAGTTTTGTTATCCATGTTTTGGAAATTCCACTTATACAACCCCTAATAGCTTGGTGGAATTTTATAAGAAAGAGTTTTTTAATTGATCCTAACATGTTTTAAATGATGATATGCATGCCTGAAACATGTTGAAGATGCAAATGACCTACTGATACAAAAATTTGAAGGTGTAGAAAATTTTAAATTCTCAAGTTAACGTGCGGTGGGATATTTACTAGAGCCAAACAACCTACTTTTTGCCTATTTTACAAAAAGTGGACCTAACAATCATAAAGCATTGTAAATGTTTTGATCGATTAATGATGTGTAATGGCTATAATTTTTGTTAGAAATGACTTATGGTTTGGGAGTCAACACTCAGTTAAAAATGCATCCCTTTTTCGATGATTTCAAAAAATAATATATAAAAAACTAAAAGAGTTTACAATCCTTAAAAATCATAGATACGTTTTCGAATTATCTGTCTTTGTATTTTTAAAATTCCATTTTGGATGTTCAATTTTTTTTCAAATTCATAGTTGAGTTTTCTCTCTCCCATTTTTCTCGTACACAAAAAGATAAGGCAAATAGATCACTACAAAATGAAAATTTTATAGTTTATGTATGCAAAAAATTAAAAGCTATAATAAATGTAAGTGAAGAAAATTATTTCACGCACTAAAATGAATACCAAAGTTTTGTTATCCATGTTTACGAAATTCCACTAGTACAACTCCAAATTGCTTGGTGGAATTTTATAAGAAAGAGATTTATAATTGACCCTAACATGTTTTAAATGATGATATGCATGCTCTAAACTTGTGGAAGATGCCAATGACCTAATGATCCAAAAATTTCAAGGTGTATGAAAAATTAAATTCGCAAGTGAAGATGAGGTGGGATATTTACTAGAGCCAAACAACCCACTTTTTGCCTATTTTACAAAAAGCGGACCTAACAATCATAGATCATCATAAAAATTTTGATCGATTAATGATGTGTAACAGCTATAATTGTTTTTAAAAATGACATATTGTTTGGGAGTCAACACTCAGTGAAAAATGCCTCGTCCACCCTTATCCTATGATTGCAAAACCTAATATATAAAAAACTAAAAGAGTTAACAATCCTTGAAAATAAATGATACTTTTTGGAATTATCTCTCTTAGCATTGGTGCGTTTCCATTTTTGATGTTATATATTTTTTCAAATCCAAATTTGTGTTTTCACAATCCCATTTTTCTCGTAAAAAAAAAAGATAAGGCAAATAGATCACAACAAAATGAAAATTTTAGATATTTTGTATGCAAAAAATTGAAAACTATAATAAATGTAAGTGAAGAGAATTATTTCATGCACTAAAAATGAACAACAAAGTTTTGTTATCCACGTGTGGGGAAATTCCACAAGTACAACCTCTAATAGCTTGGTGGAATTTTATAAGAAAGAGATTTGTAATTGATCCTAACATGTTTTAAATTTCAATATGCATGCCTGAAACATGTTGAAGATGCAAATGACCTTATGTTCCAAAAATTTCAAGGAGTAGAAAAAGTTAAATTCTCAAGTTAACGTGCAGTGGGATATTTACCAGAGCAAAACAATCCACTTTTTACCTATTTTACAAAAAGGGGACCTAAAAATCATAGATTGTCATAAATATTTTGATCTGTTAATGATGTGTAATGGCTATAATTTTTGTTAGAAATGATTTATGGTTTGGGAGTCAACACTCAGTTAAAAACACCTCGCTCCTCCTTTTTCAATGATTGAAAAACCTAATATATAAAAAAATAAAGAGTTCAAAATCCTTAAAAATCACAGATACTTTTTGGAATTATCTCTCTCAGTACTTCTGCATTTGCATTTTGGATGTTCAAATTTTTTTCAAATCCAAACTTGAACTTTCACTCTCCCTTTTTTCTTGTCAACAAAAAGATAAGGCAAATAGATCAAAACAAAATGAAAATTTTAGAGTTTATGTATGTAAAAAATTGAAAACTAAGTGCAGAAACTTATTTCACGTACTAAAAATCAACACCATAGTTTTGTTATCCATGTTACGGAAATTCCATTAGTATAATCATTAATAGCTTGGTGGAATTTTATAAGAAAGAGATTTCTAATTCATCCTAACATGTTTCAAATGTGGAAATGCATGCATGAAATATGTTGAAGATGCAAATGACCTAATGATCCAAAAATTTCAAGGAGTAGAAAAAATAAAATTCTCGAGTGAACGTGCAGTGGGATATTTACCTGAGCCAAACATCCCACGTTTTGCCTATTTTCCAAAAAGTGGGCCTAACAATCATTGATCATCGTAAATGTTTTGATCTATTAATGATGTGTAACTGCTACAATGTTTTATAGAAATGAGTTATAGTTTGGGAGTCAACACTCAGTTAAAAATGCATGTCCCCCCTCCCCACCCCCCCACCCCCCCTTTTCCGATGATTGTAAAAAATAATATATGAAAAAATTAAAGACTTTAAAATCCTTAAAAATCACAGATACTTTTTCGAAGTATCTCACTCTATATTTGTACATTGCCTTTTTGGATGTTCAATTTTTTTTCAATTCCAAACTTGAGTTTTCCCTCTTCCATTTTTCTCGTAATAAAAAAGATAAGGCAAATCGATCACAAAAAAATGAAAATTTTAGAGTTTATGTATGAAAAAAAATGAAAGCTATAATAAATGTAAGTGAAAAAATTATTTCACGCATTAAAATGAATGCTAAAGTTTTGTTATCCATGTTTGCGAAATTCCACTAGTACAACCTGATAGATGCCATATTCTGACATTGAATTTGGCATTAATCACTATCAATATTGTATATTTTTCTCTCTTGAATTATATTTCATTGTTTTTAAGGTTTATTTCTTCCTAAAATGTTTTTTATGGATTCAATTATGGAATTTCAGGAGAATTTTGGTGGAGAAGGAGATATTTACCAAAATGCCCTTAGTGAAATGGAGGTGATTTTTAGGGCAAATCGTTTTAAAGCAAAGGAAAATCATATTAAAGGATATGAAAAAGAGGAGCGTCGAGGAGGAGAGGAAAGCGTCAAAAGAAAACAGAGGGACGTCGACCAAAACAGAGCACCGAAAACAGGGGAAGACTCGAGAGGAGTTTCCCACCGCCATTTGCTGCGCCACTATCTTTCGCCGCGCCACCGTCGTCCACCGGCGTCCAGTAATTGGGAACAAACCTGAGGAGAGCTCAAGAGAGTCTCCGTCGAGGTGAGTTCGACAGTTTCTGCTCGCCAGGGCGGGAGGTGATCCGAGAGGGCTTCTTCGGTGCCAATTCTGCATTCCGACCATCCTCCGGCATCGATTACATATTTCCGACCATTCCCGGAGCTATTCCCACTCCGACTGAGACTTGAGAGAGCCGGTCAGAGGACTTCAGCTCTGTTTCGTTCTTCACCGAACGTCACCTCGGTCCATCGGCTTCTATCCTTTGTCGCCGGCGTCGTCTCTACCTCTGGCCACTCACTCTTGATACCCGAAGCCATCAATTTCGGGAAATTGCAGCACCCATGAGAATGAGTTGCTGCCCGAGCGAGAGGAAGGAGAAGGGGAGTAATTCATCATTGTGGAATTTAATTTTTTATGTAGTTTGAACTTAGGTTTTGAATGTTTATTGAATCTGATTTGATAATTAATGTTTATTGAATATTTTTTTTCCAGATATTTGATTAAATTAGCTAGTTAGAGTAGGATTATAATTTAGGTTGGATTTTGGTATTTTAATCCGATTTCTGTCTTTCACTGTATGCTCACGAGAGGGGCTAGATGCAAGGATTGAGAAATCGGATCCATGGTTATGTGGCGCTCGAGAGAGACACAAATCACCGTAAAATCCAGAGTTGACGTTTCCTGTTGTGCAAGTAGTTAACCAGATGATTGCTTGATAATTTAGGATATAATTAGTGTTTAGTTCATATTAATTCATCATATTTGGTTAGGCTAGTTGACTGAAGAATACACAAAATTCAGTCCTCCCTGTGGATATGACCCTCGTTTCCCTCTACATTACATGAACAATTCGTACGCTTGCGAGGTATAAAAACCGATGTAACTAAATTTTTCACCAAGTTTTTGGCGCCGTTGCCGGGGAGGCACATATTAAGTGTATTTCTTTGTTCTCCATGGTCTTAGGTTAGATTTATTCATGTTTTATTTTATTTTATTATATTATATTTTTTCGTTGCTTTCATAATTTTAGTTTGGTGATTTTGTATGGAATTATTTTTATTTCTTCTAGTTAGTTCATAATTTTAGTAGTGAGTTTGTTAGCTTAATTTGATAGTTCATTTTGTTTCTTTTTGTGTTTTTATGCACGGGCGCCACTCCCTAGGTGGACCATTAGCTCCCTTTGTTGAAGAGGTAGAACATATTTGTAGGAAAACACCCGAAGTCAAGTTAGGAGCTACCATGGCCAATCAGGGTGAACCATTACCGTTACCTGCAGCAGGTGACCGTAGAGCCCTGAGGGATTATTCTATCCCATCCCACTTCACGTCACCTTCTTGCATTATATTGCCACCCACAACTGCCGCCAGTTATGAGTTGAAATTGGGTGTGATCCAACTCCTCCCTACATTCTATGGGTTGGAGAAGGAGGACCCATATTACCACATCAAGGAATTCTTAGATATTTGTGCAACGTTCAAATTCCAGAATTTCTCAGATGACTCTATCCGGTTAAGACTTTTTCCATTTTCACTTAAGGATAAGGCCAAGTCTTGGCTTAATTCCTTGAAGGTGGGCAGCATTACTTCATGGGACACATTAGTCACAAAATTTTTATCCAAGTACTTTCCCATTCAGAGAACTACAGCCCGCAAAAGAGAAATCTCCAACTTTATGCAGCAGGAGGGTGAACACTTTTATGAGGCTTGGGAGAAATGGAAGGATTTGATCTGTAGGTGTCCGCATCATGGGTTTGAGAAATGGCATTTAGTGCAATACTTTTATCAAGGTCTTACACCCCAGGTTAGATCCATGGTAGATGCAATGAGTGGTGGGAGTTTGATGGGTAAGAGTGCTAGTGAGGCATGAGACTTCTTTGAAACGTTGAGTGATCAATCTCAGCAATGGGGTTCATCATTTAATATTGATAGGAAATCCCACGAAGCCAAAAGAGGGGGGGTCCCTACGAGGTTAGTGAAACACCCATGCTCATGGCCAAGATTGAGGGGTTGACTAGAAAAATTGATGCCCTTATGGTGTCCAAGAGTTCACCTGCTCCTAACCCATCTGTGTATTCATCTCATCCCACACAAATGTGTCCATCTAGTTCATCCTACCCAGAGCTCATTGAGGACTTGAATGCAGTCCAGAATTTTCATAGACCAAACCAGAACGATCCTTTTTCAGAAACATATAATCCAGGTTGGGCTAGGCACCCAAATTTCTCATGGTCCAAGGGCCCACAAGTTGGGGGTCCTCCAGGGTTTACTCAACCCCAAGCTCCGCGCCCACACTTCACTCAACAACCATTGATTCCACAAAAACCTTCACTTGAGGATACACTTCAATTATTCATAAAGAATACACAGTCCTCCATTGCTAAACTTGAAATGCAAGTGAGTCAATTGGCCAGCCACATGAGTGAACAAGCACAAAATAGACTCCCGAGTCAAACCATTCCTAACCCCAAAAGCACACATGAGAGTGGGTTGAGTTCCAAATCCCACCATGAGCAAGCCAAAGCCATAGCCACCCTTAGGAGTGGTCGTGAGTTGAACAATGGGGTAGGGACCACTAAGTCTAAGGAGTCAAAGGATGACAATGGGGACACATCATTGGGTGAAGAACATCCAAGTTCTCCACCAACAGCCAAGCAGATCCCTAACCAAGTCCCACTAGCTCCTTATCCGCAGAGGTTATTGGACCCACCTAGGAAAGGTGATAGCATGCATGAAACGTTGGAATTGTTTAGTAAGGTTCACATTAACATTCCACTTTTTGATGCTATTAGGCAAGTCCCTGCCTATGCTTGATTTTTGAAAGACCTTTGTACACAGAAGAGAAAACAACATGTTAACAAAAAGGTCTTTCTTACTGAGAATGTAAGCTCAATTTTGAAGCACAACACTCCTCCAAAAGTTAAAGATCCTGGATGTCCCACAATTTCATGTGTCATTGGTGAACATACCATCCAGAGAGCTCTTCTTGACTTAGGGGCAAGTGTGAATTTGCTTCCTTTCTTTGTGTACCAGCAATTAGTTTTGGAGGAATTGAAGCCTACTCCCATCACACTTCAACTTGTTGACCGTTCTGTCAAGATACCACGAGGAATAGTTGAAGATGTATTGATAAAAGTGGACAAATTTCTGTTCCCGATTGATTTCATTGTTCTTGATACAGAACCAGTAGTCAATCTGACCAACCAAATTCCTGTCATCCTAGGACGTCCCTTATTAGCCACATCTAATGCTATCATTCATTGTAAAAGTGGTGAGTTGGAGTTGTCTTTTGAAAATTTTAAGGTCTCATTGAATGTATTTAATGTCGAGCACCACCCACTTGAGTCTGATGATCTGAGTCCTGCATTTAAGATAGAAACTGTTATGCTTGATGACGAATCCAATGTTGAATCTTTTGAGTCTTGCATAACATCTTTAGACATGGACTATTTTGATGAGGAAACATATTTCCAAGAGGTTGATTCTTTACTCAATTTTGTACCTCTGTTGGAGGAAGCTTATAAGGTTATCACAACTGATCATCCACAGGATCTTCATCTTAACTTGGACAAACCTCTTGAAACTTCTAAGCTAGATCTTAAGCCACTTCCTCCCATGTTGAAGTATGCGTTCTTGGGGCCCATGAACTCATTACCAGCCATTATTTCCTCTGATTTGAGTACTGAGCAGGAGGAACAATTGACTGAAGTTTTACAAGCACACAAAGAGGCATTGGGGTGGACTCTTGATGCCTTAAAAGGGATTAGCCCCTCCATATGCATGCGTCATATTCATTTGGAGGAGGGGACTAAAGCCTCACGTGAGATGCAACGTAGGTTAAATCCCCATATGCTGGAGGTTGTGAGAGAAGAAGTCATCAGGTTGCTTGTGACAGGAATCATTTACCCTATTTCCGATAGCACCTGGGTGAGTCCAATTCAAGTTGTCCCTAAGAAAGGGGGATAACGATAATGATAAATGAAAGTGGTGAATTGATTCCCACAAGAACTACAACCAAGTGGTGTGTCTGCATTGACTATAGAAAATTTAATTCCGCCACTAGGAAGGATAACTTCCCACTACCTTTCATTGATCAGGTACTAGAGCGAATGGCCAGCCATAATTTGATTGCTTCTTAGATGGATACTCCGGCTACAATCAAATTCCCATTGCTCCAGAAGACCAAGAAAAGACCACTTTCACGTGTCCGTTTGGCACCTATGCTTACAGATGCATGCCTTTTGGTTTATGCAATGCGCCCGCCACTTTCCAACGGTGCATGATGAGTATCTTTTCCGACATGATTGGTGACTTTTTAGAGGTCTTTATGGATGACTTTTCTGTGTTTGGCTCTAGTTTTGATACATATCTGCACAATCTTTCACTCATATTATCCCGTTGCATTAAGTCCAATTTAGTCTTGAATTGGGAGAAATGCCACTTCATGGTGAAAGAAGGAATTGTTTTAGGACATGTAGTGTCTGAACAGGGTGTAGAAGTGAACAAAGCTAAGGTTGACCTAATTTCCAATCTGCCATCACCTACTTCTGTGAAGGGGATGCGTTCTTTCCTTGGCCATGCTAAGTTCTATAGGCATTTCATTAAAAACTTTAGCAAAATTTCTCGTCCTTTGACGAATTTGCTTGCTCAAGATGTTGCTTTTTCTTTTGATGATGCCTGTATTCATGCTTTTGAGACACTGAAGAAATGTTTGTCCACTGCACCCATTGTCCAACCCCCTACTTGGTCTTTGCCTTTTGAGTTGATGTGTGATGCCTCTGACTATGCATTGGGGGCTGTTTTTGGGCAAAAGATGGATAAAATACCCTGTGTCATTCAGTATGCTAGCCGCACTTTTCATGATGCTCAATTGAATTTCACTACCACTGAGGAGCTGCTAGCTATTGTGTTTGCCTTGAACAAATTCAGATCATATCTGTTAGGGTCAAAGGTTATAGTGTTCACTGATCATTCTGCTTTGAAGTACTTATTATCCATCAAGGACACTAAACCTCGTTTGATTAGATGGATCTTGCAATTGCAAGAATTTGACCTTGAGATTCAAGATAAGAAGGGTTGTGAGAATGTTGTTGCTGATCATCTATCTAGGATCTGTGTAGCACCTCAGGAAGGATTCCTTCCTTTAAATGATTCCTTCCCTGATGAACAACTTCTCCAAGTATCCTAGTTGCCTTGGTTTGCTGACATAGTCAACTATCTTGTAACTCATAAGATTCCTGATTATTGGAGTAAACAAGATCGATTGAAATTCTTTTCCCAAGTCAAACATTTTTTTTGGGATGACCCTTATTTGTTCAAGGTGTGTTCTGACCAAGTCATTAGGCGTTGTGTACATGAGCAAGACTTTGCCAATATTCTTGAATTTTGTCATTCCCACGCTTGTGGTGGACATTTTGGTGCTAGAAAGACCGTGGCTAAAGTCTTGCAATGTGGTTTCTATTGGCCTTCATTATTTAGAGATGCCCATGAGTTTTGTCAGGTGCTTGATAAATGCCAACGAACTGGTTGTTTGTCTAGGAAGAACATGATGCCTCTTAACCCCATTCTTATTGTTGAATTGTTTGATGTGTGGGGTATTGACTTCATGGGTCTTTTTCCTGTCTCGTTCGGCTATCAATACATCCTTGTTGCTGTTGAATATGTCTCTAAATGGATTGAAGCTATTGCATGTAAGACAAACGATCACAAAGTGGTGGTAAAGTTTTTAAAAGAAAATATCTTTAATCGGTTTGGTACCCCGAGAGCGATCATCAGTGATGGGAGATCTCATTTTTGTAACAGAGCATTTGTGACCTTATTGAAGAAATATTCCATCACTCATCGGGTGTCCACTCCGTACCACCCGCAAACTTGTGGTCAAGTGGAAATCTCTAATAGGGAGATCAAACGGATTTTGGAGAAGTCGGTTCGCTTTGATAGGAAAGATTGGTCCATTCGATTGGACAATGCTTTATGGGTCTATCGAACCCTTATAAGACTCCTATTGGGATGTCTCCATTTCGCCTAGTCTTTGGCAAAGCATGTCATCTACCTGTTGAGCTTGAGCATAGAGCTTATTGGGCCATTAAGGCTTTGAATTTTGATTTAACTGAAGCGGGTGAGGAGAGAAAGTTGCAATTGAATGAGTTGGAGGAGATACGTCATGATGCTTATGAGAATGCCAAACTGTATAAGGAGCGAACAAAGCTTTTACATGATAAATCTATTTTTTGCAAGTCTTTTACTGTTGGGCAAAATGTTTTACTTTATAACTCACGATTACATTTGTTTCCAGGGAAGCTGAGATCCAGGTGGTCCAGTCCATTTGAAGTTACACAAGTGTTTCCTCAAGGCGCTATTGAGATCTGTAATCACGGAGACGGGTCAGTCTTCAAAGTTAACGGTCAAAGGCTCAAACCGTATCATGAGAATGTCCCCACATCGGAGGAGGTGATGGTGATTTTCTTGGAGGAACCTGTCATTTCATCTTGAATGCGTCAGTGTCTTGCTTACGACTATAAACTTAGCACATTGTGGGCAATCCCCACGTTTCTATCCCTTTGTACATTACAGTTTTATTTTTATTTTATTTTTTGGTTTATTCATTCTAATTTGTCGGCTGAGAACATAAATGGTTCCGGTAGTCGATGACTAGACTTTTGGTACCTAGTTTGAGAGGTCTGTGCTCAAACAACCGTTCTGGGATTGACCAGTTCGATCTTGAAGTATTGAATGAAACCTTATGGTGAGTAATTTAAGGACTTGTGTTCAGCGTGTGATTCCTGCTGCCTTCAGTGGCCAGTCACACGGAGATTTCTTCAAAGTGTGATGTGGGATAGCGGTTTCATCTACGGATGATTACCTTCGGGTACGGCTGATACGAGTAAACCTTCTTTGAGGGAGACTATGTATCATTCCTGGGGGTCTTTATTGACTTTTCGGTATTATTGTTGATGACCAAACACATATGGTCCCACCTATGGATTTAGGATCCTTGAGGGAGCTTAACCCTCACCCTGTTGGAGTATAACTAGCTAAGCTGTTATTCCTTTTTGTAGTTGTTCTAGTGTTTTAACTTTTCCCCATTGAGGACAATGTCAGGTTCAGGTTTGCGGGGGGAAGCAACTCTTTTATGTCTTAGCAATAATTTTCTTTTGATTTTTGTTCGTGTTTTTCAAATTATTCCTCTTAGTATGTGGTTAACATTAGTAGAGTTAAAATAAGTTGCTCAAATGTGTTTCAAAATTTTTCGTAAAACTGTGTAGAATATGCCTATTAGAAATCTGATATCATTTGTTGTGATCCATGAGAATTCAGTGGGATAACTTATTATTCCATTAGACTTGGAACTTAGTTTCAAAAGAGAACATGTAAATCTAGTGTTGATCTATGTTAGACTGAATAGTCTTGTATGCCTGTTTGAACTCATTCCTTTTTATACCTCAGTGAAATTCCTTGTTGTAATGTATGACTGCAAATGGAAATGCTCTTGCTTGCAAAAGACAGATAACTTCAGAAACAGCCTGGGCAAACCCAGGGACACGCACCGGAACAGTCGGTTACTTAAAAATAAGTGCATGTGCAGTTAAGACTAATACAAAATGGTGGTAATACCAAAAGTATTCAGTGAAACAAAAATTACGCTGGTAATAGCAAAAGTGCGCTGGTAATAGCATAAAATGGTTTTAAATCTGGAAGCAATGAGTTTCCTTAACTTTGATGATGAATTGTAATTTGAAAAAAGTTGCAGGTCAAGATTGAAATTGGTATATTTCTTTTGTGAGATTGTCAGACAATAGGCTTACTCTGCTATTTTCAAATTGCGCAAGATCTCATATGATTTTCAGATATTTTACGATACTAAGTGTTAGTCATATGCTAATGAGGAGTAAATTTTCTTCAGTTTTCTTTTTATATTATTGATTTAGATGAATTTTGTGGGTAAATTCCATGCAAACCCTCACGAGATATAACTCGTCCACTACTATAAAGTAGGGGTTTAACGGCTTGTTGCATGCGCTAAATGCAATCGTGCTCCCTACGAAAGTGGCATTTTGTTTTCCTAGGCTTAATTTTGGTTCGATTGTTGTTTTGCTAGGGACTAGCAAAGATTTAGGTTTGGGGGTGTGATAGATGCCATATTCTGACATGAGAACTAGGTTAATTATAATAGAATAACCTTTATAATTGTGTTATAGGTGGTTATTTATCGATTTTCAAATGAAACATGTATTTATTGAATTTGGCATTAATCACTGTCTATATTGCATATTTTTCTCTCTTGAATTATATTTCATTGTTTTTAAGGTTTATTTCTTCCTAAAATGCTTTTTATGGATTCAATTATGGAATTTCAGGAGAATTTTGGTGGAGAAGGAGATATTTACCAAAATGCCCTTAGTGAGATGGAGGTGATTTTTAGGGCAAATCGTTTTAAAACAAAGGAAAATCGTATTAAAGGAGATGAAAAAGAGGAGCGTCGGGGAGGAGAGGAGAGCGTCAAGAGAAAACAGAGGGACATCGACCAAAACAAAGCACCGAAAACAGGGGAAGATCCGAGAGGAGTTTCCCACCGCAGTTTGCCGCGCCACTATCTTTCGCCGCACCACCGTCGTCCACCGCCATCCACCGCCGTCTAGCAATCGAGAACAAACCCGAGGAGAGCTCGAGAGAGTCTCTGTCGAGGTGAGTTCGACAGTTTCTGCTCGCCAGGCCAGGAGGTGATCCGAGAGGGCTTCTTCGGTGCCAATTCCGCATTCTGACCATCCTCCGGCGTCGATTACATATTTCCGACCATTCCCGGAGCTATTCCCACTCCGACCGAGACGTCAGAGGACTTCAACTCTGTTTTGTTCTTCGCCGGACGTCACCTCCGTCCGTCGGCTTCTATCCTTCATCGCCGGTGTCGTCTCTACCTCCGGCCACTCACTCTTGATACCCGAAGCCATCAATTTCAGGAAATTGCAGCACCCGTGAGAATGAGTTGCTGCCCGAGCGAGAGGAAGGAGAAGGGGAGTAATTCGTCATTTTGGAATTTAATTTTTTATATAGTTTGAACTTAGGTTTTGAATGTTTATTGAATTTGATTTGATAATTAATGTTTATCGAATATTTGATTAAATTAGCTAGTTAGAGTAGGATTATAATTGAGGTTGGATTTTGGTATTTTAATCCGATTTCTGTCTTTCACTCTATGTGCCCGAGAGGGGCTAGACGCAAGGATTGAGAAATCGGATCTGTGGTTACGTGGCGTTCGAGAGAGGCACGAATCATCGTAAAATCCAGAGTTGACGTTTCCTGTTGTGCTAGTTAACCAGATGATTGCTTGATAATTTAGAATATAATTAGTGTTTTGTTTATATTAATTCATCATATTTGGTTAGGCTAGTTGACTGAAGAATACACAAAATTCAGTCCTCCCTGTGGATATGACCCTCGCTTCCTGCTACATTACATGAACGATTCGTACGCTTGCGAGGTATAAAAAGCCGATGTAACTAAATTTTACACCACAACCCCTAATTGCTTGGTGGAATTTTATAAGAAAGAGATTTCTAATTGATCCTAACATATTTTAAATGTGGATATGCAAGTCTGAATAATGTTGAAGATGCAAATGACCCAATGATCCTAAAATTTCAAGAAGTAGAAAAAATTAAATTCTCAAGTTAACGTGTGTTTTGATTGATTAATGATGTGTAACACCTATAATTTTTGTAAGAAATAACTTATGGCTTGGGAGTCAACACTCATTTAAAAATGCCCCCCCCCCCTTTTCAGATGATTCCAAAACCTAATATATAAAAAACTAAAAGAGTTTACAATCCTCAAAAATCAAATATACTTTTTGGAATTATCTCTCTCAGCATTTGTGCATTTCCATTTTGGATGTTCAATTTTTTTTCAAATCCAAACTTGAATTTTCACTCTCCCATTTTTCTCATAAACAAAAAGATAAGGCAAATAGATTGCAACAAAATTAAAATCTTTGAGTTTATGTATGAAAAAAAATGAAAACTAATTGAAGAAAATTATTTCACGCACTAAAAATGAACACCAAAGTTTTGTTATCCATGTTTTGGGAAATTCCACTAGTACAACCCCTAATAGCTTGGTGTAATTTTATAAGAAAGAGATTTCTAATTGATCCTAACAAGTTTTAAATTTTGATATGCATGTCTGAAACATGTTGAAAAGGCAAATGACCTAATGGTCTAAAAGTTTCAAGAAGTAGAAAAAATTAAATTCTCAAGTTAACGTGCGGTGGGATATTTACCGGAGCCAAACTACCCACTTTTAGCCTATTTTACAAATAGCGGACCTAACAATCATTGATCATCGTAAATGTTTTGATCTATTAATGATGTGTAATGGCTATAATTTTTGTTAGAAATGACTTCTGATTTTGGAGTCAATACTCAGTTAAAAAGGCCTCGCTCCCCCTTTTCCGATGATTGCAAAATCTAATATATAAAAAACTAAAAGAGTTCACAATCCTTAAAAATCACAAACAATTTTTGGAATTATCTCTCAACATAGTCCATTTCCATTTTGGATGTTAAATATTTTTTCACATCCAAACTTCAGTTTTCACTCTCCCATTTTTCACGTAAACAAAAAGAAAAGGCAAATAGATCACAACAAAATGGAAATTTTAGAGTTTATGTATGCAATAAGTTTATGTGAAGAAAATTAATTCACTCACTAAAAAAGAACTCACAATTTTTGTTATCCATGATTGGGGAAATTCCACTAGTACAACCCATAATATCATGGTGGAATTTTATAAGAAAGAGATTTCTAATTGATACTAACATGTTTTAAATTTGCATATGCATGCCTGAAACATGTTGAAGATGCAAATGACCTAATGATCCAAAAAATTTCGAGTAGAAAAAATTAAATTCTCAAGTTAACGTGCGGTGGGATATTTACCAGAGCCAAACAACCCACTTTTTGCCTATTTTAGAAACAACGGACCTAACAATCATAGATTATCGAAAATGTTTTGATCGATTAATGATGTGTAACTGCTATATTTTTTTTTAGAAATGATGTGTAACGGTTAACTGAGTGAGTCAACACTCAGTTAAAAATGCCTCGTCGCCCCTTTTTTGATGATTACAAAACTTAATATATAAAAAACTAAAAGAGTTTATAATCCTTAAAAATCACAGATACTTTTTGGAATGATCTCACTCAACATTTGTGCATTTCGATTTTGGATGTTCAATTTTTTTTCAAATCAAAACATGAGTGTTTACTCTTCCATTTTTCTCGTAAACAAAAAGAGAAGGCAAGTAGATCACAACAAAATTAAAATTTTAGAGTTTATATATACTAAAAATTGAAAACTAAGTGAAGAAAATTATTTCACGCACTTAAAATGAACACCAAAGTTTTGTTATCCATGTTCGGGAAATTCCACTAGTACAACCCCTAATAGTTTGGTGGAATTTTATAAGAAACAGATTTCTAATTGATCCTAATATGTTTTAAATGATGATATGCATGCCTAAAACTTGTTGAAGATGCAAATGACCTAATGATACCAAAATTTCAAGGTGTAGAAAAGAGTAAATTCTCAAATTAATGTGCGGTTGGAGATTTACCAGAGCCAAACAACCCACTTTTTGCCAATTTTACAAAAAGCGGACCTAGTAATCAAAGATCATTGTAAAGGTTTTGATTGATTAATGATGTGTAACGGCTATAATATTTGATAGAAATGACTTATGGTTTACGAGTCAGCACTCAGTTAAAAATGACTTGCGCCCCCCCCCCCCCCCCCCCCCCCCTCTTCCTAATACATAAAAAACTAAAAGAGTTTACAAACCTAAAAAATCACAGATACTATGTGAAATCATCTCTCTCAGTATTTGTGCATTTTATTTTGGATGTTCAACTATTTTTCTAATCCAAACTTGTGCTTTCACTCTCCCACTTTTCTCGTCAACCAAAAGAAAAGGCGAATAGATTACATCAAAATGAAAATTTTAGAGCTTTTGTATGCAAAAAATTGAAAAATAAGTGAAAAAAATTATTTCACGCACTAAAAATGAACACCAAATTTTTGTTATCCTTGTTTGGGAAATTTCACTAGTACAACCCATCATAGCTTGGTGGAATTTTATAAGAAAGAGATTTCTAATTGATCCTAAAATGTTTTAAATGTGGATATGCATGCTTAAAGCATGTTGAAGATGCAAATGACCTAATGATCCAAAAATTTCAAGGAGTTGAAAAAATTAAATTCTCAAGTTAACATGCGGTGGGATACTTACCAGAGTTAAACAACCCACTTTTTGCCTATTTTTTTAAAAAAGCGGACCTAACGATCAAATATCATCGTAAATGTTTTGATCGATTAATGATGTGTAACGGCTATATATTTTTTTGGAATTGACTTATGGTTTGGGAGTCAACACTAAGGTAAAAATGCTTCGACTCCTCTTTTCCAAAGATTGCAAAACCTAATATTTTAAAAACTAAAAGAGTTTACAATCCTTAAAAATCACAGATACTTTTTGGAATTATCTCTCTCTGCATTTGTGCATTTGCATTTTGGATGTTCATTTTTTTTTCAAATCCAAACTTGAGTTTTCACTCTCCCATTTTTCTTGACAACTAAAAGAAAAGGCAAAAAGATCACAACAAAATGATATTTTTGAGTTTATGTATCCAAAAAATTGAAAACTAAAATGCTTGGTGGAATTTACGTAATAAAAAATGAACATGAAAGTCTTGTTATCCATGTTTGAAAAATTCCACTAGTACAACCCCTAATAGCTTGGTGGAATTTATAAGAAAGAAATTTCTAATTGATCCTAACAAATTTTAAATGTGGATATGCATGCTTGAAACATGTTGAAGATGCAAATGACCTAATGATCCAAAACATTCAAGGAGTAGAAAAAATTAAATTCTCAGGTTAACGTGCGGTGGGATATTTACCAGAGCCAAACAACCCACTTTTTGCCTATTTTACAAAAAGTAGACCTAAAAATAATAGATCATGGTAAATGTTTTTATCGATTAATGATGTGTAACGCCTATAATTTTTGTTAGAATTGGCTTATGGTTTGGAAATCAACACTCATTTAAAAATGCATCGCCCCCCTTTTTCAATGATTGCAAAACCTAATATATAAAAAAACTAAAAGAGTTTACAATCCATAAAAATCACATACACTTTTGACATTATCTCCTCAGCATTTGTGGATTTCCATTTTGGATGTTTAATTTTTTTTTCAAATCCAAACATGAGTTTTGACTCACCTATTTTTCTCGTAAACAAAAAGATAAGGAAAATAGATCACAACAAAATTAAATTATTTGAGTTTATGTAAGCAAAAAATTGAAAACAAAGTGAAGAAAATTATTTCACGCACTAAAAATGAACACCGACGTCTTGTTATCATGTTTGGGGAAATTCCACTAGTACAACCCCTAATAGCTTGGTTGAATTTTATACGAAAGAGATTTCTAATTGATCCTAACTAGTTTTAAATTTGGATATGCGTGCGTGAAACATGTTGAATATGCAAATGACCTACTGTCCAAAAATTTTAAGAAATAGAAAATATTAAATTCTCAAGTTAATGTGTGGTGGGATATTTACCAGAGCCAAACAACCCACTTTTTGCCTATTTTACAAAAAGCAGACCTAAAATTCATTGATCATGGTAAATGTTTTTATCGATTAATGATGTGTAATGCCTATAATTTTTGTTAGAATTGGCTTATGGTTTGGGAGTCAACACTCATTTAAAAATGCCTCGCCCCCCCTTTTCTGATGATTGCAAAACCTAATATATGAAAAACTATAAGAGTTTACAATCCTTAAAAATCACATACACTTTTTGAAATTATCTTTCTCAGCATTTGTGAATTTCCATTTTGGATGTTCAATTTTTTTCAAATCCAAACATGAGTTTTGACTCTCCTATTTTTCTCATAAAAAAAAATATAAGTTTAATAGATCACAACAAAATTAAAATTTTTGAGTTTATGCATGCAAAAAATTGAAAACTAAGTGAAGAAAAATATTTCACGCACTAAAAATGAACACCGAATTCTTGTTATCATCTTTAGGGAAATTTCACTAGTACAACCCCTAATAGAATGGTTGAATTTTATAAGAAAAAAGATTTCTAATTGATCCTAACAAGTTTTAAATTTGGATATGCATGCTTGAAACATGTTGAAGATGCAAATGACCTATTCATCCAAAAATGTCAAGAAGCAGAAAATATTAAATTCTCATGTTAACGTGCGGTGGGATATTTACCAGAGCCAAACAACCCACTTTGAGCCTATTTTAAAAAAAGCGGACCTAGCAATCATAGATCATTGTAAATATTTTGATCGATTAAGGATGTGTAACAAAAATAATTTTTGTTCACAATGACTTATGATTTGGGAGTCAACACTCAGTTAAAAATGCCTCGTCCCCCCCTTTTCTGATGATTGCAAAAACTAATATATAAAAAACTAAAAGAGTTTAAAATTTTTGAATTATATCACTCAACATTTTTGCATTTCCATTTTGGATATTCAATTTTTTTTCAAATCAAAACTTGAGTTTTAACTCTTCCATTTTTCTCATAAACTAAAAAAGAAGGCAAATAAGCACAAAAAAATTAAAATTTAGAGTTTATTTATGCAAAAAATTAAAAACTAAGTGAAGAAAATTATTTCACGCACTAAAAATGAACACCAAAGTTTTGTTATTCTTGTTTTGGAAATTCCACTAGTACAACCCCTTATAAGAAAGAGATTTCTAATTGATCCTAACATATTTTAAATGTGGATATGCATGCCTGAAACATGTTAAAGATGCAAATGACCTAATGATCCAAAAATTTCAAGGAGTAGAAAAAATTAAATTCTCAAGTTAACGTGCGGTGTGATATTTACCATAGCCAAACAACCCACTTTTTGACTATTTTACAAAAAGCGGACCTGAAAATCATAGATGATCGTAAATGTTGTGATCGATTAATGATGTGTAATGGCTATAATTTTTGTTGGAAATGACTTATGGTTTGGGAGTCAACACTAAGGTAGAAATGCCTTGTCCCCCCTTTTCCGATGATTACAAAACCTAATATATAAAAAACTAAAAGAGTTTACAATCCTTAAAAATCACAGATACTTTTTGGAATTATCTCTCTACATTTGTGCATTTCCATTTTGGATGTTCAATTTTTTTCAAATCCATACCTGAGTTTTCACTCTCCCATTTTTCTCATCAATAAAAAGAAATGGTAAAAAGATCACAACAAAATGAAAATTTTAGAGTTTATGTATGCAAAAAATTGCAAACTATAATAAATTTATGTGAAAAAAATAATTTCATGCACTAAAAATGAACACCAAAGTTTTATTATCCATGATTGGGGAAATTCCATTAGTACAACCCCTAATAGCTTGGAGGAATTTTATAAGAAAGAGATTTCTAATTGATCCTAACATGTTTTAAATTTGGATATGCATGCCTGAAACGTGTGGAAGATGCAAATGACCTAATGATCCAAAAATTTCAAGGAGTAGAAAAAATTAAATTATCAAGTTAACGTGCGGTGCGATATTTACCAGAGCCAAACAACCCACTTTTTGCCCATTTTACAAAAAGTGGACCTAACAATCATAGATCATCATAAATGTTTTGATCTATTAGTGATGTGTAACGGCTATAATTTTTGTTAGAAATGACTTATGGTTTGGGAGTCAACACTCAGCTAAAAATGCCTTGCCTCTCCTTTTCTGATGATTGCAAAACCTAATATATAAATAACTAAAAGAGTTTACAATCCTTAAAAATCATAGATAGTTTTTGGAATTATCTCTCTCAGGAATTGTGCGTTGCCATTTTGGATGTTCAATTATTTTCAGATCCAAACTGGAGTTTTCATTCTCCCATTTTTCTTTTAAAAAAAAAGGATAAGGCAAATAGATCACAAAAAAATGAAAATTTTAGAGTTTATGTATGCAAAAAATTGAAAACTAAGTGAAGAAATTTATTTCACGCACTAAAAATCAACACCAAAGTTTTGTTATCCATGTTTGGGAAATTCCACTAGTTCAACCCCTAATAGCTTGGTCGAATTTTGTAAGAAAGAGATTTCTAATTGATCCTAACATGTTTTAAATGTGGATATGCATGCCTGAAACATGATGTAGATGGAAATCACCTAATGATCCAAAAAATCCAAGGAGAAAAAAAAAAAAATTCTCAAGTTAACGTGCAGTGGGATAGTTAACAGAGCAAAACAACCCACTTTTTGCCTACGTTACAAAAAGTGGACCTAACAATCATAGATCATCATAAATGTTTTTATCTATTAATGATGTGTATCCACGATAATTTTTTTTAGAAATGTCTTTTGGTTTGGGAGTCAACACTCACTTAAAAATGCTTTGAGCCCCCCCCCCCCCCCCCCTCCCCTCTTTTTTGATGATTGCAAAAAATAATATATAAAAACTAAAAGAGTTTACAATCCTTAAAAATCACTAACACTTTTTGGAATTATCTCTCTCAGAATTTTTACAATTCCATTTTGGATGTTCAATTTTTTTTCAAATCCAAACATGAGTTTTCAGTCTCCCATTTTTCTCATAAACAAAAAGATAAGGCAAATAGATCACAATAAAATAAAAATTTAGAGTTTATGAATGGAAAAAATTGAAAATATAATAAATGTCAGAGAAGAAAATTATATCACGCACTAAAAATGAAAGCCAAAATTTGGTTATCCATGTTTCGGAAATTCCACTAGTACAACCCCTAATAGCTTGGTGGAATTTTATAAGAAAGAGATTTCTAATTGATCCTAACATGTTTTAAATGATGATATGCATGCCTGAAACACATTGAAGATGCAAATGACCTAATGATCCAAAATTTTCAAGGTGTAGAAAAAATTGAACTCTCAACTTATTGTGCGGTGGGATATTTACCAGAGCCAAACAACCAACTTTTTGCATCTTTTACAAAAAGCGAACCGAACAATCATAGATCATCGTAAATGTTTTGATCAATTAAAGATGAATAGCTGCTATATTTTTTATTCGAAATGACATATGGTTTGGGAGCCAACAGTCAACTAAAAATGCCACATCACCCTTTCCCAATGATTGTAAAACCTAATATATAAAAAACTAAATGAGTTTACAATCCTTAAAAATCATAGATATTTTTTGGAATTATCTGTCTAGCATTTTTGCATTTCTATTTTGGATGTTCAATATTTTTTCAAATCCAAACTTGAGTTTTCACTCTCCAATTTTTATCTTAAACAAAAACATAAGGCAAATAGATCACAAAAAAATGAAAATTTTAGAGTTTATGTATGCAAAAAATTGAAAACTATAATAAATTTAAATGAAGAGAATTATTTCTTGCACTAAAAATGAACACCAAAGTTTTTTTTTCCATGTTTGGGGAAATTCCACTAGTACAATCCCATATAGCTTGGAGGAATTTTATAACAAAGAGATTTCTAATTGATCCAAGCATGTTTTAAATGTTGATATGCATGCCTGAAATATGTTGAAGACGGAAATGACCTAATGATCCTAAAATTTCAATGAGTAGAAAAATTTAAATTCTCAAGTTCCTGTGCGCTGGGATATTTTCAAGCCTATTTTACAAAAAGTGGTCCTAACAATCATAGATCATCGTAAATGTTTTGATCGATTAATGATGTTTAACGGCTATAATTTTTTTTAGAAATGACTTATGGTTTGGGAGTCAACACTCAGTTAAAAATGCATCACCCCCCTTTTCCCAAGATTGCAAAACCTAATATATAAAAGAGTTTACAATCTTTAAAAATTATTGGAAGTATCTCTCTCGGCATTTGTGCATTTCACTTTTGGGTGTTCAATTTTTTTTCAAATCTAAACTTGAGTTTTCACTCTCCAATTTTTCTCGCAAACAAAAAGAAAAGGCAAATAGATCACAACAAAATGAAAATTTTAGAGTATATGTATGCAAAAAATTGAAAACTATAATAAATGTAAGTGAAGAAAATTATTTTATGCACTAAAAAAGGACACCAAAGTTTTGTTATCCATGTTTGGGAAATTCCACTAGTACAACCCCTAATAACTTGCTGGAATTTTATAAGAAAGAGATTTCTTATTGATCTTAACATATTTTAAATGTGGATATGCAAGCCTGAAACATGTTGAAGATGAAAATGACCGAATGATCCAAAAGCTTCAAGGAGTAGAAAAAATTAAATTCTCAAGTTAATGTGTGGAGGGATATTTACCAAAGCCAAACAACCCACTTTTTGCCAACTTTACAAAAAGCGGACCTAACAATCATAGATCATCATAAATGTTTTGATCGATTAATGATGTATAACGGCTATATTTTTTGTATGCGAGTCAACACTTAGTTAAAAATACCTCGCCCCTCCCCCCTTTTCAAATGATTACAAAACCTAATATATAAAAAAAAGAGTTTACAGACCTAAAAAATCACCTATACTATTTGGAATTATCACTCTCAGTATTAGTGCATTTTATTTTGGATGCTCAACTTTTTTCCAAATCCAAACTTGAGTTTTCACTCTCCCATTTTTCTCGTAAACAAAAAGATAAGACAAAAAGAACACAACAAAATGAAAATTTTAGAGTTTATGTTAGCAAAAAATTGAAATCTAAGTGAAGAAAATTATTTCACGCACTAAAAATGAACACCAAAGTTTTGTTATCCTTGTTTGGGAAATTCCACTAGTACAACCCCTAATAGCTTGGTGGAATTTTATAAGAAAGAGATTTCTAATTGATCCTAACATGTTTTAAATGTGGATATGCATGCCTGAAACATGTTGAAGATGCAAATGACCTAATGATCCAAAAATTTCAAGGAGTAGAAAAAATTAAATTCTCAAGTCAACGTGCGGTGGGATATTTACCAGAGCCAAACAACCAACTTTTTGCCTATTTTACAAAAAAGCGGACCTAACAATCAAAGATCATTGTAAATGTTTTGATCGATTAATGATGTGTTATGGCTATAATTTTTTTTAGAAATGACTTATGGTTTGGAAGTCAACACTCAGTTAAAAATGCCTCGTCCCTCCTTTTCCGATGATTGCAAAACCTAATATATAAAAAACTAAAAGAGTTTAGGATCTTTAAAAATCATAGATACTTTTTGGAATTATCTCTCTCAGCATTTGTGCAATTCCATTTTGGATGTTCAATTTTTTTTCAAATCCAAACTTGAGTATTCACTCTTCCATTTTTCTCGTTAACAAAAAGGTAAGGCAAATAGATCACAACAAAATTAAAATTTTAGAGTTTATGTATACAAAAAATTAAAAACTATAATAAATGTAATTGAAGAAAATTATTTAACGCATTACAAATGAACACCAAAGTTTTGTTATCCATGTTTGGCAAATTCCACTAGTACAACCCCTAATAGCGTGGAGGAATTTTATCAGAAAGAGATTTCTAATTGATCCTATCATGTTTTAAATGAGGATATGAAACATGTTGAAGATGCAAATGACCTAATGATCCAAAAATTTCTAGGAGTAGAAAAAATTAAATGCTTAAGTTAACGTGTGGTGTGATATTTACCAGAACCAAATAACCCACTTTTTGCCTATTTTACAGAAAGAGGACGTAACAATCAAAGATCATCGTTAATGTTTTGATTGATTAATTATTTGTAATGGCCATATTTTTTGTTAGAAATGACTTATGGTTTTGGAGTCAACACTTATTGAAAAATGCATCGCCCCCCCAGATCTGATGATTGGAAAACCTAATATATATATAACTTAAAGAGTTTACAATCCTTACAAATCATAGATACTTTTTGTAATTATCTCTCTCAGCATTTGAGCTTTTCCATTTTGGATGTTCAATTTTTTTTCAAACCCAAACTTGAGTTTTCTCTCGCCAATTTTTCTCGAACTAAAAAAGATAAGGCAAATCGATCACAACAAAATTAAAAATTATGAATTTATGTAAGAAAAAAATTGAAAACTAACTAAAGAAAATTATTTCACGCACATAGAAATTAATAGAAAATATTTGTGATCCATGTTTGGGAAATTCCACGAGAACAACCTCTAATAGCTTGGTGGAATTTTATAAGAAAGAGATTTCTAATTGATCCTAACATGTTTTAAATGTGGAAATGCATGCTTGGAACATGTTGAAGATGCAAATGACCTAATGATCCAAAAATTTCTAGGAGTAGAAAAAATTAAATTCTCTAGTTAATGTGTTGTGGGATATTTACCAAGCCCGAGCAACCCACGTTTTACCTATTTTACAAAAAGTGGACCTAAAAATCATAGATTATCGTAAATGTTTTGATCTATTAATGATGTGCAATGGCTTTATTTTTTGTTAGAAATGAACTATGGTTTGAGTGTCAACACTCAGGTAAATAAACCTCCCCCCACCTTTTCCGTTGATTGCAAAACCTAATATATAAAAAACTAAAAGAATTTGTAATCCTTAAAAATGACAGATACTTTTTGGAATTATCTCTCTCAGTATTTGTACAATTCCATTTTGGATGTTCAATTTTTTTTCAAATCCAAACTTGAGTTTTCACTCTCCCATTTTTCTCATAAACAAAAAGACAAGGCAAATAGCTCACAAACAACCCACTTTTTGCCTATTTTACGAAAAGCGGACCTAACATTCATAGATCACCGTAAATGATTTGATCGATTAATGAAGTGTAGTGACTATAATTTTTTTTAGAAATGACTTATGGTTTGGGAGTCAACATTCAGTTAAAAATGCTTCGCCCCCCGTTTTCTCATGATTGGAAAACCTAATATATAAAAAACTAAAAGAGTTTACAATGTTTAAAAATCATAGTTACTTTTTGGAATTATCTCTCTCTGCATTCGTGCGTTTCCATTTTGGTTGTTCAATTTTTTTTCAAATCCAAAATTGAGTTTTCACTCTCCAATTTTTCTCTTAAACAAAAAGATAAGGCAAATAAATCACAACAAAATGAAAAATTTAGAGTTTATGTATCTAAAAAATTGAAAACTAAGTGAACAAAATTATTTCACACACTAAAAATGAACACCAAAGTTTTCTTATCCATGTTTGGGAAATTCCACTAGTACAACCCCTAATAGCTTGGTAGAATTTTACAAGAAAAAGATTTCTAATTGATCCTAACATGTTTTAAATGTGGATATGCATGCCTGAATCATGTTGAAGATGCAAAATGACCTAATCATCCAAAAATTTCAAGGAGAAGAAAAAATTAAATTCCCAAGTGAACGTGCGGTGAGATAATTACAAGAGCCAAACAACCCACTTTTTTCCTATTTTAAAAAAAGCGAGCCTAAAAATCATAGATGTTTTTATTGATTAATGATGTGTAACAACTAGAATTTTTTATAGAAATGACTTATGGTTTGGGAGTCAACACTCAGTAAAAAATGCCTGGCCCCCCTATTCCAATGAGATCCAAACCTGATCTAAAAAAACTAAAAGAGTTTAAAATCCTTAAAAATCATAGATACTTTTTGGAATTATCTCTCTCAGCATTTGTGCATTTCCATATTGGTTGTTCAATATTGTTTTTAGATCCAAACTTGTGTTTTCACTCTCCCATTTTTCTCATAAAAAAAAAGAAAAGACAAATAGATCACAAAAAAATGAAAATTTTAGAGTTTATGTATGCAAAAATTGAAAACTATAATAAATATAAGTGAAGAAAATAATTTCACGCACTAAAATGAACACCAACGTTTTGTTATCCATGTATGGGAAATTCCAGTAGTACAACCGCTAATAGCTTGGTGGAATTTTATAACATAAAGATTCCTAATTGATTGTAACATGTTTTAAAAGTCGATATGCATGCCTGAAATATGTTGAAGATGCAAATGACCTAATGCTCCAAAAATTTTAAGGAGTATAAAAAATTAAATTCTCAAGTTAACGTGAGGTGGGATATTGACCAGAGCCAAACAACACACTTTTTACCTATTTTACAAAAAGTGGACCAAACAATCATTGATCATCATAAATGTTTTGATCTATTAATGATGTGTAACGCTACAATTTTTGTTAGAAATGACTTATGGTTTGGGAGTCAACACTCAATTAAAAATGCCTCGCCCCTTTTTTCCAATGACTTCAAAACCTAATATAAAAAAAAACTAAAAGAGTTTAAAATCAGTAAAAATCACTGATACTTTTTTTGAATTATCTCTCTCAGTATTTGTACAATTCCATTTTGGATGTTCAGTTTTTTTCAAATCCAAACTTGAGTTTTCTCTCTCCCATTTTTCTCCTAAAAAAAAGGATAAATACAACACAAAAAAATGAAAATTTTAGAGTTTATGTATGAAAAAAATTGAGAACTATAATAAATGTAAGTGAAGAAAATTATTTCACGCACTAAAAATGAACACCAAAATTTTTTTATCCATGTTTGGAAATTCCACTTGTACAACCCCTAATAGCTTGGAAGAATTTTATAAGAAAGAGATTTCTAATTGATCCTAAAATGTTTTAAATGTAAATATGCATGCCTGAAACATGTTGAAGATCCAAATGACCCAATGATCAATAAATTTCAATTTTTAGAAAAAATTAAATTCTCAAATTAAGTGCGGTGGGATATTTACTAGAGCCAAACAACCCACTTTTTGCCTATTGTACAAAAAGAGGACCTAACAATCATAAATCATTATAATGTTTAGATCGATTAATGATGTGTATTGGCAATAATTTTTGTTAGAAATGACTTATGGTTTGGGGGTCAACACGCAGTTAGAAAAACTTCGCCTCCCGCTCCCCTTTTCTGATGATTGCAAAACCTAATATATAAATAATTAAAAGAGTTTACATTCCTTAAAAATCATAAATACTTTTTGGAATTATCTCTCTCAGCATTTGTACATTTCCATTTTGGATGTTAAATTTTTTTTCAAATCCAAACTTTAGTTTTCACTTTCCCATTTTTCTCGTAAACAAAAAATCAGGCAAATAGATCATAAAAAAATAAAAATTTTAGATTTTATGTAAACAAAAAAATTGAAAAGTAAGTGAAGAAAATTATTTCACGCACTAAAAATCAACACCAAAGTTTTGTTATCCATGTTTGGGAAATTCCACTAGCACAACCCCTTATAGCTTTGTGGATTTTTTTAAGAAAGAGATTTCTAATTGATCCTAACATATTTTAAATGTGGATAAGCATACCTGAAACGCGCTGAAGATGCAAATGACCTATTGATCCAAAAATTTCAAGGAGTAGAAAAAAGTAAATTTTCCAGTTAATGTGTAGTGGGATATTTACCAGAGCCAAACAACCCACTTTTTGCCTTTTTCTACAAAAAGTGGACCAAACAATCATAGATCATTAAAAATGTTTTGATCTATTAATGATGTGTAACGGCTATAATTTTTGTTAGAATTGACTTAAGGTTCGGAAGTCAACACTTAGTTAAAAATGCCTTGCCCCTCCTTTTTTGATGATTGAAAAACCTAATATATAAATAACTAAAAGAATTTACAATCCTTAAAAATCACTTATACTTTTTGGAATTATCTCTCTCAGCATTTGTGCGTTGCAATTTTGGATGTTCAATTTTTTTTCAAATCCAAACTTGAGTATTCACTCTCCCATTTTTCTCATAAACAAAAAGATAAGGTAAATAGATCAACACAAAATGAAAATTTTGGAGTTTATGTATGCAAAAAATTAAAAATTAAATGAAGAAAATTAGTTCACGCACTAAAACTCAACACCAAAGTTTTGTTATCCATGTTTGGGAAATTCCACAAGTACAACCCCTCATAACTTGGTGGAATTTTATAAGAAAGAGATCTCTAATTGATCCTAACATGTTTTAAATGTGGATGTGTATTTCTGAAACATGTTGAAGATGCAAATGACCTAATGATCCAAAAATTTTAAGGAGTAGAAAAAATTAAATTCTCTTGTTAACGTGCGGTGGGATATTTACCAGAGCCAAACAACCAACTTTTTGCCTATTTTTCAAAAAGTGGACCTAACAATCATAGATCATCGTAATTTTTTTGATCTATTAATGATGTATAACGGATATAATTTTTGTTAGAAATGACTTATGGTTTTTGGAGTCAACACTCAGTTAAAATTGCCTCCCCCCCTTTTCCGTTGTTTGAAAAAAATAATCTATAAAAAACTAAAAGTGTTTACAATCCCTAGAAACCACAGAAACGTTTTTTGAATTAGTTCTCTCAGTATTTGTACAATTCCATTTTGGATGTCCAATTTTTTTTCAAATCCAAACTTGAATTTTCACTCTCCCATTTTTTCTCTTAAACAAAAAGATAAGCCAAATAGATCACAACAAAATGAAAATTTTAGAGTTTATGTATGGAAAAAATTGTAAACTATAATAAATGTAACTGAAGAGAATTATTTCATGCACTAAAAATGAACACCAAAGTTTTGCTATCCATGTTTGGTGAAATTCCACTAGTACAAACCCTGATAGCTTGGTGGAATTTTAGAAGAAAGAGATTTCTAATTGATCCTAACATGTTTTAAATGTCAATATGCATGCATGAAACAAGTTGAAGATGAAAATGACCTAATGATCCTAAAATTTCAAGGAATAGAAAAAATTAAATTCTCAAGTTAACGTGTGGTGGGATATTTACATGAGCCAAAGAACCAACTTTTTGCATATTTTACAAAAAGTTGACCTAACAATCATAGATCATCGTAAATGTTTTGATCGATTAATGATGTGTAACGGTTATAATTTTTGTTAGAAATGACTTATGGTTTGAGAGTCAACACTCAGTTAAAAATGCCTCGCCCCCCTATTTCGAAGATTGCAAAAACTAATATATAAAAAACTAAAAGAGTTTACAATCCTTAAAAATCACAGATACTTTTAGGAATTATCTCTCTCTGCATTTGTGCATTTTCATTTTGGATGTACTTTTTTTTTCACTTCCAAACTTGAGTTTTCACTTTCCCATTTTTCTCGTAAACAAAAAGATAAGGCAAATAGATCACAACAAAATGAAAATTTTAGAGTGTATGTATGAAAAAAATTGAAAACTATAAAAAATCTAAGTAAAGAGAATTATTTCATGCACTTAAAATGAACACCAAAGTTTTTTTATCCATGTTTTGGGAAATTGCACTAGTACAAACCCTAATAGCTTGGTGGATTTTTATAAGAAAGATTTCTAATTTATCCTAAGATGTTTTAAATGTGGATATGCATGCCTGAAACTTGTTGAAGATGCAAATGACTTAATGATCCTAAATTTTCAAGGAGTAGAAAAAATTAAATTCTCAAGTTAACGTGCGGTGGACAAGAACAAAACGACCCACTTTTTTCCTATTTTAAAAAAAGTGGACCAAACAATCATAGATCATCGTAAATGTTTTGATCAATTAATGATGTGTAACAGCTATAATTTTTGTTAGAAATGACTTATGGTTTGGGAGTAAACATTCAGTTAAAAAATGACTCGCACCCTCTTTTTCGATAATTGCAAAACCTAATATATAAAAAACTAAAAGTGTTTATAATCCTTCAAATTCTTAGATAGTTTTTGAAATTTTCTCTATTAGAATTTGTGCATTTACTTTTTGGAAGTTACATTTTTTTTCAAATCCAAACTTGAGTTTTCACTCTCCCGTTTTTCTCGTCATAAAAAAGATAAGGCAAATAGATCACAAAAAAATGAAAATGTTAGAGTTTATGTATGAAAAACATTAAACATTATATTAAATGTAAGTGAAGAAAATTATTTCACGCACTAAAAATGAACCCAAAAGTTCTGTTATTCATTTTTTGGAAATTCCACTAGTACAACCCCAAATAGCTTGGTGGAATTTATGAGAAAGAGATTTCTAATTGATCCTAATATGTTTTAAATGTGGATATGCTGGCCTGAAGCATGTTGAAGATGCAAATGACCTAATGATCCAAAAATATCAAGGAGTAGAAAAAATTAAATTCTCAAGTTAACGTTTGGTGGGATATTTACCAGAGCCAAACAACCCACTTTTTGCCTATTTTACAAAAGCAGACCTAAAAATCATAGATCATGGTAAATGTTTTTATCGATTAATGATGTGTAAAACTTATAATTTTTTTAGAACTGGCTAATGGTTTGTGAGACAACACTCATTTAAAAATGCCTCCCCCCTTTTCAGATGATTGAAAAACCCAATATATAAAAAACTAAAAGAGTTTAAAATCCTTAAAAATCACAGATAGTTTTTGGAATTATCTCTCTCAGCATTTGTACATTTCAATTTTGGATGGTCAATTTTTTTTCAAATCCAAACTTGAGTTTTCACTCTCTCATTTTTCACGTAAACAAAAAGATAAGGCAATATATAACACCAAAATGAAAATTTTAGAGTTTATGTATGCAAAAAATTGAAAACTATAAAAAATGTAAGTGAAGAGAATTATTTAATGCACTAAAAAGGCACACCAAAGTTTTGTTATCCATATTTGGGGAAATTCCACTAGTACAACCCCTAATAGCTTGGTGAAACTATATAAGAAAGAGATTTCTAATTGATCCTAACATGTTTTAAATTTGGACATGCATGCCTAAAACATGTTGAAAATGCGAATGACTTACTAATCCTAAAATTTCATGGTGTAGAAAAAATTAAATTCTCAAGTTAACATGCAGTGGGATATTTACCAGAGCCAAACATACCACTTTCAACCTATTTTACAAAAAGCGGACCTAACAATCAAAGATCATCATACATTTTTTTATCGATTAATGATGTGTAACGCCTATAATTTTTTTTAGTAATGACCTATGGTTTGGGAGTCAACACTTAGTTAAAAATGCACCGTCCCCCCTTTTCCGATGATTGCAAAACCTAATATATAAAAAACTAAAAGAGTTTACAATCCTTAAAATTCACTGATACTTTTTGGAATTATCTCTCTCAGCATTTGTGCTTTTCCATGTTGGATGTTCAATTTTTTTTTCAAATCCAAACTTGAGTTTTCACTTTCTGATTTTTCTCGTAAACAAAAAGAAAAGGCAAATAGATCAAAACAAAATGAAAATTTTAGAATTTATGTATGCAATAAATTTATGTAAAAAAAATTATTTCACGCACTAAAAATGAAAACCAAAGTTTTGTTATCCATGATTGAGGAAATTCCACTAGTACAACCCCCTATAGCTTGGTGGAATTTTATAAGAAAGAGATTCCTAATTGATCCAAACATGTTTTAAATTTGGATATGCATGCCTGAAACATGTTGAAGATGCAAACGACCTAATGATCCAAAAATTTCAAGGAGTAGAAAAAATTAAATTCTCAAGTTAACATGCGGTGGGATATTTCCCAGAGCCAAACAACCCACTTTTTTTCTATTTTACAAAAAGCGGACCTAACAATCATAGACAATCGTAAATATTTTTATTGATTAATGATGTCTAATGGCTACAATTTTTTTCAGAAATGACTTATGGTTTGGGAGTCAACATTCAGTTAAAAATGCTACCACCACACGCACCCCCCCCCCCCTCCCCCCCACCTCCCCTTCTTCCAATGACTGCCAAACCTAATGTATAAAAAACTAAAAAGTTTACAGTCCTTAAAAATCATAGATACTTTTTGGAATTATCTCTCTCAGAATTCGTGCATTTCAATTTTTGATGTTCATTTTTTTTTAAATCCAAACTTGTGTTTTCACTCTCCCATTTTTCTCGTAAAAAAAAAAAGAAAGACAAATAGATCACAAAAAAATGAAAATTTTATAGTTTATGTATGCGAAAAATTGAAAACTATAATAAATGTAAGTGAAGAAAATTATTTCATGCACTAAAAATGAACACCAAAAGTTTTGTTATCCATGTTTGGGAAATTCCACAAGTACAACCCATAATATCTTGGTGAAATTTGTTAAGAAAGAGATTTCTAATTAATCCTAACATATTTTAAATGTGGATATGCATGTCAGAAACATGTTGAAGATGCAAATGACCTAATGATCAAAAAATTTCAAGGAGTAGAAAAAATAGATTCTTAAGTTAACGAGCGGTGCAGTATTTACCAGAGCCAAACAACCCACTTTTTGCCTTTTTTAATAAAAGAGGACCTAACAATCATAGATCATCATAAATGGTGTGATCGATTAATGATGTGTAACGGTTATAATTTCCCCCCCCCCCCCCCCCCACCCTTTGCTGAGGAATGCCAAACCTAATATATAAATAACTAAATGAGTTTTACATTCCTTAAAAATCTTAGATAGTTTTTGGAATTATCTCTTTCAGCATTTGTGCATTTCCATTTTTTATGTTATAATTTTTTTTAAATCCAAACTTTAGTTTTCACTCTCCCATTTTTCTTGTAAACAAAAAGATAACGCAAATAGATCACAAAAAAATGAAAATTTTAGATTTTATGTTTGCAAAAAAATTGAAAACTAAGTGAAGAAAATTATTTCACACACTAAAAATCAACACAAAAGTTTTGTTATCCATGTTTGGGAAATTCCACTTGTACAATCCTTAATAGCTTGGTGAAATTTTATAAGAAAGAGATTTCTAATGGATCCTAACATGTTTTTAACGTGGATAAGCATGCCTGAATCATGTTGAAGATGCAAATGACCTATTGATCCAAAATTTTCAAGGTGTAGAAAAAATAAAATTCTCAAGTTAACGTGCGATGGGATATTTACCAGAGCCAAACAACCCACTTTTTGCCTATTTTACAAAAAGCTGGCCTAAAAATCATAAATCATAAATGTTTTGATCTATTAATGATGTGTAACGATTATAATTTTTGTTAGAAATGACTTATGGTTTGGGAGTCAACACAGTTAAAAATGCCTTGCCTCTCCTTTTCTGATTGTAAAACCTAATATACAAATAACTAAAAGAGTTTATAATACTTAAAAATCACGGATACTTTTTGGAATTATCTCTCTCAGCATTTGTGCATTGCGATTTTGGATGTTTAATTTTTTTTTCAAATCCAAACTTGAGTTTTCACTCTCCCAATTTCTCGTTAAAAAAAAAAAAAGATAAGGCAAATAGATCACAAAAAAAAAATTAAATTTTAGAGTTTTTGTATGCAAAAAATTGAATAGTAAGTGAAGAAATTTTTTTCACGCACTAAAAACCAACACCAAAGTTTTGATCTCCATGTTTGTGAAATTCCACTAGTACAACCCCTAATAGCTTGGTCGAATTTTGTAAGAAAGAGATTTCTAATTGATCCTAACATGTTTTAAATGTGGATAAGCATGCCTAAAACATGATGAAGATGCAAATTACCTAATGATCCAAAAATTTCAAGGAGAAGAAAAAATTAAATTCTCAAGTTAACGTGCGGAGGGATATTTACCATAGCCAAACAACCCACTTTTTGCCTATGTTACAAAAAGTGGACCTAACAATCACAGATTATCGTAATATTTTTATCTATTAATGTTGTGTAACCGCTATAGTTTTTGTTAGAAATATCTTATGGTTTGGGAGTCAACACTTAGTTAAAAATGCCTTTCCCACCCTTTTTCGATGATTGCAAAAAATAATATATAAAAACTTAAAGAGTTTACAATACTTAAAAATCACTGATACTTTTTGGAGTTATCTCTCTCAGTATTTGTACAATTCCATTTTTGATGTTCAATTTTTTTTCAAATCCAAACTTGAATTTTCTCTCTCCCATTTTTCTCCTAAAAAAAAAGATAAGGCAAATAGATCACAACAAAATGAAAATTTTAGAGTTTATGTATGCGAAAAATAGAAAAGTATAATAAATGTAAGTAAAGAAAATTATATCACGCCCTAAAAATGAACACCAAAGTTTTGTTATCCATGTTTGGGAAATTCCACTAGTACAACCCCTAATAGCTTGGTAGAATTTTAAAAGAAAGAGATTTCTAATTGATCCTAACATGTTTTAAAGGATGATTTGCATGCCTGTAACATTTTGAAGATGCAAATGACCTAACGATCCAAAAATTTCAAGGTGTAGAAAAAATTAAATTCTCAAGTTAACGTGAGATGGGATATTTACCAGAGCCAAACAACCCACTTTTTACATCTTTTAAAAAAAGCGGACCGAACAATCATAGATCATCGTAATGTTTTGATCGATTAATGATTTGTAGCGGCTATAATTTTTGTTTGACATGACATATGGTTTGGGAGTCAACACTTAGTTAAAATTGCCATGTCACCCTTTTTTGATGATTGAAAAACCTAATATATAAAAAACTAAAAGAGTTTACAATCCTTAAAAATCACAGATACTTTTTGGAATTATCTCTCTTAGGATTTGTGCATTTCTATTTTGGATGTTCAATATTTTCTCAAATCCAAACTTGATTTTTCACTCTCCCATTTTTCTCGTAGAAAAAAAGTTAAGGTAAATGGATCACAACAAAATGAAAATTTTAGAATTTATGTATGCAAAAAATTGAAAACTATAATAAATGTAAGGGAAGAGAATTATTTCTTGCACTAGAAATGAATACCAAAGTTTTGTTATCCATCTTTGGGGAGATTCCACTAGTTCAACCCCATAGTTTGGAGGAATTTTATACCAAAGATATTTCTAATTGATCCTAACATGTTTTAAATGTCGATATGCATGCTTGAAATATGTTGAAGATGGCAATGACCTAATGATCCTAAAATTTCAAGGAGTAGAAAAAATTAAATTCTCAAGTTCATGTGCGGTGGGATATTTACAAGTGCCAAACAACCCACTTTTTGACTCTGTTACAAAAAGTGGACCTAACAATCATAGATCATCGTAAATGTTTTGATTGATTAATGATGTGTATTGGCTATAATGTTTGTTAGAAATGACTTATGGTTTGGGAGTCAACACTCAGCTAAAAATGCCTCGCCCCCTTTTCCCAAGATTGTAAAACCTAATATATAAAAAAACTAAATGAGTTTACAATCTTTAAAAATCATAGATACTTTTTGGAGTTATCTCTCTTAGCATTTGTGCATTTCCATTTTGGATGTTCAATTTTTTTCAAATCTAAAATTGAGCTTTCACCCTCCCATTTTTCTCGTAAACAAAAAGAAAAGGCAAATAGATCACAACAAAATGAAAATTTTAGGCTATATGGATGCAAAAAATTGAAAACTATAATAAATGTAAGTGATGAAAATTATTTTACACACAAAAAAAGAACACCAAAGTTTTGTTATCCATGTTTGGAAAATTCTACTTGTACAACCCCTAATAGCTGGCTGGAATTTTATAAGAAAAAGATTTATGATTGATCCTAACATGTTTTAAATGTGGATATGCAAGCCTGAAACATGTAGAAGATGAAAATGACCTACTGATCCAAAAACATCAAGGAGTAGAAAAAATTAAATTCTCAAGTTAACATGTGGTGGGATATTTACAAGAACCAAACAACCCACTTTTTGCCAATTTTACAAAAAGCAGACCTAACAATCATAGATCATCATAAATGTTTTGATTGATTAATGATGTATAATGGCTATATTTTTTGTTAGAAATGACTTATAGTTTGCGACTCAACACTCAGTTAAAACTGCCTACCACTCCTCCCCTCCCTCTTTCCATTGATTAAAAAACCTAATACATAACAAAACTAAAAGAATTTACAGACCAAAAAAATCACAGATACTATTTGGAATTATCTCTCTCAGTATTTGTGCATTTTATTTTGGATGTTCAACTTTTTTCCAAATCCAAACTTGGGTTTTCACTCTCCCATTCTTCTCGTAAAAAAAAAAAGATAAGGCAAATAGATCACAACAAAATGAAAATTTTAGAGTTTATGTATACAAAAAATTGAAAACTAAGTGAAGAAAATTATTTCATGCACTAAAAATGAACACCAAAGTTTTGTTATCCTTGTTTGGGAAATTCCACTAGTACAACCCCTAATAGCTTGGTGGAATTTTATAAGAAAGAGATTTCTAATTGATCCTAACATGTTTTAAATGTGGATATGCATGCCAAAAACATGTTGAAGATGCAAATGACCTAAAGATCCAAAAATTTCAAGGAGTAGAAAAAATTAAATTCTCAAGTTAATGTGCGGTGGGATATCTACCAGAGCCAAACAACCCACTTTTAGCATATTTTACAAAAAGCGGACCTAATAATCATTGATCATCGTAAATATTTTGATCATTTAATGATGTGTAATGGCTTTAATTTTTGTTGGAAATGACTTATGGTTTGGGAGTTAGCACTAAGGTAAAAATGCCATGTCCCCCCTTTTCCGACGATTGCAAAACCTAATATATAAACCAAAAGAGTTCACAATCCTTAAAATTCGCAGATAATTTTTGGAATTATCTCTCTCTGCATTTGTGCATTCCCTTTTTGGATGTTAATTTTTTTTTTTTCAAATCCAAACTTGAGTTTTCACTCTCCCATTTTTTCGTAAACAAAAAGAAAAGGCAAATAGATCACAACAAAATGAAAATTTTAGAGTTTATGTATGCAATAAATTTTTGTGAGGAAAATTATTTCACACACTTAAAATGAACATCAAAGTTTTTTTATCCTTTATTGGGGAAATTGCAGTAGTACAACAACCCCTAATAGTTTGGTGGAATTTTATAAGAAAAAGATTTCTAATTAATCCTAACATGTTTTAAATTTGGATATGCATGCCTGAAACATGTTGAAGATGCAAAAGACCTAATGATCCAAAATTTTAAAGGAGTAGAGAAAATTAAATTTTCAAGTTAATGTGTTGCCGAATATTTACCAGAGCCAAACAACCCACTTTTTGCCTGTTTTACAAAAAATTGACCTAACAAACATAGATCATCGTAAATGTTTATATCGATTAATGGTGTGTAACGACTATAATTTTTGTTAGAAATGACATATGTTTTGGAAGACAACACTCAATTAAAAATGCCACGCGCCTCCTTTTTCGATGATTGCAAAACCTAATATGTAAAAAACTAAAAGAGTTTAAAATCCTTAAAAATTACAGATACTTTTTGGAATATTCTCTCTCAGCATTTGGGCATTGCAATTTTGGATGTTCAATTTTTTTTGAAATCCAAACTTGAGTTTTCTCTCTTCCATTTTTTCTCTTTAACAAAAAGATAAGGCAAATAGTTCACAAAAAAATTAAAATTTTATAGTTTATGTATACTAAAAATTGAAAACTATAATAAATTTAATTGAAGAAAATTATTTCACGCATTACAAATGAACACCAAAGTTTTGTTATTCTTGTTTGGGAAATTCCACTAGTACAACCCTTAATAGCATGGTGGAATTTTGTCAGAAAGAGATTTCTAATTGATCCTATCATGTTTTAAATGTGGATATGCATGCCTGAAACATGTTGAAGATGCAAATGACCTAATGATCCAAAACCTTTCAAGGAGTAGAAAAAATAAATTCTCAAGTAAACGTGTAGTTCGATATTTATGGGAGCCAAATAACCCACTTTTTTCCTATTTTACAAAAGGAGGACCTAACAATCATTGATCATCGTAAATGCCTTGATTGATTAATGATCTGTAATGGCTATAATTTTTGTTAGAAATGACTTATGGTTAGGGAGTCAACACTCTATTAAAAATGCCTCGCCCACCCTTTGGTGATGATTGCAAAACCTAATTTATAAATAACTAAAAGAGTTTACAATGCTTAAATATCACAGATAATTTTTAGAATTATTTCTCTCAGCATTTGAACTTTCCCATTTTGGATGTTCAATTTTTTTTCCAATCCAAACTTGAGTTTTCACTCTCCAATTTTTTTCTTGAACAAAAAAATAAGGCAATTCGATCACGACAAAATGAAAAATAAAGAGTTTATGTAAGCAAAATATTGAAAACTAACTGAGGAAAATTATTTCATGCACTAAAAATGAACACCAGAGTTTTGTTATCCTTGTTTGCGAAATTCCCATAGTACAACCCCTAATAACTTGGGGGAATTTTATAAGAAAGACATTTCTAATTGATCCTAACATGTTTTGAATGATGATATGAATGCATGTTGAAGATGCAAATGGCCTAATGATCCAAAAATTTCAAGGTGTAAAAAAATTAAATTCTCAAGTAAACGTGCAGACGCATATTTACCAGAGCCAAACTACCCACTTTTTCCCTATTTTATAAAAAGCGGACCTAACAATCATAGATCATCGTAAATGTTTTGATCGATTAATGATGTGTAATGACGATAATTTTTGTTAGAAATGACTTATGGTTTGGGAGTCAACACTAAGTTAAAAAGGCCTCGCCCCCCGTTTTCTAATGATTGCAAAACCTAATATATAAAAAACTAATAGAGTTTACAATCCTTAAAAATAATAGATACCTTTTGGAATTATCTCACTCAGCATTTGTACGTTTCCATTTTGGATTTTCAATTTTTTTGAAATCCAAACTTGAGTTTTCACTCTCCCATTTTTCTCTTAAACAAAATGATAAGGCAAATAGATCGCAACAAAATGAAAATTTTAGAGTTTATGTATGGAAAAAATTTAAAACTAAGTGGAGAAATTTATTTCACACACTAAAAATATAGACCAAAGTTTTGTTATCCATGTTTAGGAAATTCCACTAGTACAACCCCTAATAGCTTAGTGGAATTTTATAAGAAAGAGATTTCAAATTGATCGTAACATGTTTTGAATGTGGATATTCATGCCTGAAACATGTTGAAGATGTAAATGACCTAACCATCAAAAAATTTAAAGGAGAAGAAAAAATTAAATTCTCAAGTGAACGTGTGGTGGGATATTTACCAGAGCCAAACAACCCACTTTTTTTCCTATTTAACAAAAAGCGGAGCTAACAATCATAGATCATCGTCAATGTTTTTATTGATTGATGTGTAACGGCTAGCATTTTTGTCAGAAATGACTTATGGTTTGGGAGTCAACACTCAATTAAAAATGCCTGCCCCCCCTCTTCCAATGATTGCCAAACCTAATATATAAAAAACTAAAAGGGTTTACATTCCTTAAAAATCATAGTTACTTTTTGGAATTATCTCTCTCAGTATTTGTGCATTTCTATTTTGGATGTTCAATTTTTTTTCAAATCCAAACTTGTGTTTTCACTCTCCCATTTTTCGCGTAAACAAAAAGATAAGGCAAATAGATCACAAAAAAATGAATATTTTAGAGTTTATGTACGCAAAAAATTGAAAACTATAATAAATGTGAGTAAAGAAAATTATTTCACGCACTAAAATGAACACCCAAGTTTTCTTACCCATGTTTGGGAAATTCCACTAGTACAACCCCTAATAGCTTGGAGGAATTTTATAACAATGACATTCCTAATTGATGGCAACATTTTTAAATGTAGATATGCATGCCTAAAACATGTTGAAGATCCAAATGACCTAATAATCCTTAAATTTCAAGGAGTAGAAAAAAATTAAATGCTCAAGTTAACGTGCAGTGGGATATTTACTAGAGCCAAACAACCCACTTTTTGCCTATTTTACAAAAAGTGGACCAAACAATCATAGATTATCATAAATGTTTTGATCTATTATTGATGTGTAATGGCTATAATTTTTGTTAGAAGTGACTTATGGTTTGGGAGTCAACACTCAGTTAAAAATACCCCGCTTACAATCCTTAAAAATCATTGATACTTTTTGGAATTATCTCTCTTAGTATTTGTACAATTCCATTTTGGATGTTCATTTTTTTTTCAAGTCCAAACTTGAGTTTTCACTCCCCCATTTTTCTCGTAAACAAAAAGAAAGGTAAACAGATCACAACAAAATGAAAATTTAGAGTTTATGTATGCAAAAAATTGAAAACTTTAATAAATGTATGTGTCGAAAATTATTTCACGCACTAAAAATGAACACCAAAGTTTTGTTATCCATTTTTGGGAAATTCCACTAGTACAACCCCTAATAGCTTTGTGAAATTTTATAAGAAAGAGATTTCTAATTGATCCTAACTTGTTTCAAAATGATGATATGCTTGCTTGAAAAATGTTGAACATGCAAATGACCTAATGATCCAAAAATTTCAAAGTGTAGAAAAAATTAAATTTTTAAGTAAACGTGCTGAGGGATGTTTACTAGAGCCAAACAACACACTTTTTGCCTATTTTACGAAAAGCGGACCTAACATTTATAGATCATCGTCAATGATTTGATCGATTAATGATGTGTAACGACTATAAGTTTTGTTAGAAATGACTTATGGTTTAGGAGTAACACTTAGTTAAAATTGAAAACTAAGTAAAGAAAATTATTTCACCAACTAAAAATCAGCACCAAAGTTTTGTTATCCATCTTTGGGGAATTCCACAAGTACCCCTAATAGCTTAGTGGAATTTTACAAGAAAGAGATATCTAATTGATCCTAACATGTTTTAAATGTGGATGTGCATGCCTGAAACATGTTGAAGATGCAAATGACCCAATAATCCAAAATTATCAAGGAGTAGAAAAAATTAAATTCTCTAGTAAATGTACGGTGGGATATTTACCAGAGCCAAACAACCCACTTTTTGCCTATTTTACTAAAAGTGGACCTAAAAAAACATAGATCATCGTAAATATTTATATCTATTAATGATATGTAATGGCTATAATTTTTGTGAGAAATGACTTATGGTTTGGGAGTCAACACTCAGTTAAAAATGTCTCCCCCCCTTTTTTGATGTTTGCAAAAAATAATATATAAAAAACTAAAAGAGTTTACAATCCTTAAAAATCACTGATACTTTTTGGAATTATATCTGTCAGTATTTGTGCATTTCCATTTTGGATGTTCAATTTTTTTTCAAATCCAAACTTGAGTTTTCACTCTCCCATTTTTCTCGTAAAAAAAAAGATAAGGCAAATAGATCACAACAAAATGAAAATTTTAGATTTTTTTATGCAAAAAATTCCAAAACAATATTAAATGTATGTGAACAAAATTATTTAACACACTAAAAATGTCCCCAAAGTTTTGTTATCCATGTTTGGGAAATTCCACAAGAACAACCCCTAATAGCTTTGTGGAATTTTATAAGAAAGAGATTTGTAATTAATCCTAGCATGTTTTAAATGATGATATGCATGCCTCAAACATTTTGAAGATGCAATTGACCTAATGATCCAAAATTTTCAAGGTGTAGAAAAAATTAAATTCTCAAGTTAACGTGTGGTGGAATATTCACTAGAACCAAACAACCCACTTTTTTCCTATTTTACAAAAAGTGGTCCTAACAAGCATAGATCATCGTAAATGTTTTGATCATTTAATGATGTGTAACAGCTATAATATTTGTTAGAAATGACTTATGGTTTGGGAGTCAACACTCAGTTAAAAATGCCTCGCCCCCCCATTTCCGATGATTGTAAAACCTAATATATAAAAATCAAAAAAAGTTTAAAATCCTTTACAATCATAGATACTTTTTGGAATTATTTCTCTCAGCATTTGTGCATTTCCATTTTGGATGTTCAATTTTTTTTCAAATCCAAAATTGAGTTTTCACTCACCCATTTTTCTCGTCAACAAAAAGATAAGGCAAATAGATCACAACAAAATGAAATTGTTAGAGTTTATGTATTCAAAAAATTGAAAACTATAATAAATGTAAGTGAAGAAAATTATTTCATGCACTAAAAATGAACACCAAAGTTTTGTTATCCATGTTTGGGGAAATTCCACTAGTACAAACCCATATAGCTTGGTTGAATTTTATAAGAAATAGATTGCTACTTGATCCTAACATGTTTTAAATGTCGATATGCATGCATGAAACATGTTGAAGATGAAAATGACCTAATTATCCTAAAAATTCAAGGAGTAGAAAAAATTAAATTCTTAAGTTGACGTGCGGTGGGATATTTACAAGAGCCAAACAACCAACATTTTGTATATTTTACTAAAAGTGAACCTAACAATCATACATCATCGTAAATATTTTGATCGATTAATGATGTGTAACGACTATAATTTTTTTTAGAAAAGACTTATGGTTTGGGAGTTAACACTCAGTTAAAAAAGCTTCGCCCCCCCCCCCCCCCCCCCCCCCCCCCCCCCCCCCTTTTCCGATGAATGCAAAACCTAATATATAATAAACTAAAACAGTTCACACTCTTTAAAAATCATAGATACCATTTGGAATTATCTCTCTCAGCATTTGTGTATTTCTATTTTGGATATTCAATTTTTTTTTTCAAATCCAAACTTATGTTTTCACTCTGTGATTTTTCTCGTAAACAAGAAGATAAGGCAAATAGATCACTACAAAATGAAAATGTTAGAGTTTATGAATGCAAAAAATTGAATACTATTATAAATGTAACTGAAGAAAATTATTTCATGCTTTCAAAATGTTATCCAAAGTCTTGTTATCCATGTTCGGAAAATTCCACTAGAATAAACCCAAATAGCTTGGTGCAATTTTATAAGAATGAGATTTCTTATTGATCCTAACATGTTTTAAATGTGGATATGCATACCGGAAACATGTTGAAGATGCAAATGACCCAGTGATCTAAAAATTCGAAGAAGTAGAAAAATTAAAATCTCAAGTTAACGTGCGGTGGGATATTTACTAGAGCCAAACAACCCACTTTTTGCCTATTTCACAAAAAGAGGACAAAACAATCATAGATCATCGTAATGTTTTTATCGATTAATGATGTGTAATGGCTATAATTTTGGTTAGAAATGACTTGTGGTTTGGGTGACAACACTCAGTTAAAAACTCCTCGATCCCCCTTTTCTGATGTTTGCAAAACCTAATATATGAAAAAGTAAAAGAGCTTACAATCCTTAAAAATCATAGATACTTTTTGGAATTATCTATACCAAAGTTTTGTTATCCATGTTTGGGAAATTCCACTTGTACAACCCCAAATAGCTTAGTGGAATTTTCTTAGAAAAATATTTCTAATTGATCCTAACATATTTTAAATGTGGATATGCATGCCTGAAACATGTTGAAGATGCAAATGACCTAATGATACAAAAATTTCAAAGAGTTGAAAAAATTATATTCTCAAGTAAACGTGCGGTGGGATATTTACTAGAGCCAAACAACCCACTTTTTGCTTGTATTGAAATATGTTAAAGATGCAAATGACCTAATGATCCTAAAATAACAAGGAGTAGAAAAACTTAAATTCTAAAGTTAACGTGCGGTGCGATATCTACAAGAACCACACAACCCACTTTTTTCCCATTTTACAAAAAGTGGACCTAACAATCATAGAACATCGTAAATGTTTTGATCAATTATTGATGTGTAACGACTATAATTTTTGTTAGAAATGACTAATGGTTTGGGAGTTAACATTAAGTTAAAAGTGCCCCCCCCCCCCCCCCCCCCCCCCCATTTCTGATGATTACAAAACCTAATATATTAACAAATAAAAGAGTTTACAATCGTTAAAAATCATAGATACTTTTTGGAATTATATCTCTCAGAATTTGTGCACTTCCATTTTGGATGTTCAATTTTTTTTCAAATCCAAAATTGAGTTTTTACTCTCCCATTTTTCTCGTCAACAAAAAGATAAGGCAAATACATCACAACAAAATGAAATTGTTAGAGTTTATCTATGCAAAAAATTGAAAACTATAATAATTGTAAGTGAAGAAAATTATTTCATGCACCAAAAATGAACATGAAAGTTTTGTTATCCATGTTTGGGAAATTCCACTAGTACAACCCCTAATAGCTTGGTGGAATTTTATACGAAAGAGATTTCTAAATGATCGTAATATGTTTTATATGTGGATATGCATGCCTGAAACATGTTGAAGATGCATATGACCTAATGATCCAAAAATTTCAAGGAGTTGAAAAAATTAAATTCACAAGTTAACGTATGGTGGGATATTTACCAGAGCCAAACAACCCACTTTTTGCCTATTTTACAAAAAGTGGACCTAAAAATCATTGATCATGGTAAATGTTTTATTCGATTAATTATGTGTAACGCCTATAATTTTTATTATAAATGACTTTTGGTTTGGGAGTCAACCCTCAGTTAAAAATGCCTCGCTCCCCCTTTTCCATTGATTGCAAAACCTAATATGTAAAACACTAAAAGAGTTTACAATCCTTAAAAATCATAGATACTTTTTGGAATTATCTCTCTCAGCATTTGTGCATTTCCATTTTGGAACTTCAATTTTTTTTCAAATCAAAAATTGAGTTTTCACTCTCCCTTTTTTCTCATGAACAAAATGAAAATGTTGGAGTTTATGTATGCAAAAAATTGAAAACTATAATAAATGTAAGTGAAGAAAATTATTTCATGCACTAAAAATGAATAAAAAAGTTTTGTTATCCTTGTTTGGGAAATTCCATAGTACAACCCCTAATAGCTTGGTGGAATTTTAAAAGAAAGAGATTTCTAATTGATCCTAACGTGTTTTAAATGTCGATATGCATGCTTGAAACATGTTGAAGATGCGAATGACCTAATGATCGAAAAATTTCAAAGAGTAGAAAAAATTAAATTCTCACGTTAACTTGAGGTGGGAAATTTACTAGAGCCAAACAACCCACTTTTTGCCTATTTTTCAAAAAGTGGACCTAAAAATCAATGATCCTGGAAAAATTTTGATCGATTAATGATGTGTAACGCCTTTAATTTTTGTTAGAAATTACTTATGGTTTGGGAGTCAACACTCATTTAAAAATGGCTTGTCCCACCCCGGCCTTTCAGATGATTGCAAAACCTAGTATATAAAAAACTAAAAGAGTACAATCCTTAATAATCATAGATAATTTTTGGAATTATCTCTCTCAACATTTGTGCATTTCCATTTTGGACGTTCAATTTTTTTTCAAATCAAAAGTTGAGTTTTCGTTATCCCATTTTTCTCGTAAACAAAAAGATAAGGCAAATCGAACACAACAAAATGAAAATTTGTGAGTTTATTTTTGCTAAAAGTTGAAAACTATGTGAAGAAAAGTATTTCACGAACTGAAAATGAACACCAAAGTTTTGTTATCCATGTTTGGGGAAATTCCAATAGTACAATCCCTAATAGCTTGGTTGAATTTTATAAGAAAGAGATTTATAATTAATCCTAACATGTATGAAATGTGGTGGATATGCATGCTTGAAACATGTAGAAGATGCAAATGACGTAATGATCCAAAATTTCATGCAGAAGAAAAAATTAAATTCTCAAGTTATCGTGCGGTGGGATATTTACCAGAGCCAAACAACCAAACTTTTTACTATTTGACAAAAGGCAGACCTAGCAATCATAGATCATCGTAAATGTTTTGATCGATTAATGATGTGTAATAGCTATATTATTTGTTAGAAATGACTTATGGTTTGGGAGTCAACACTCAGTTATAAACGTCAAGCGCCTCCCCCCCTCCCCCCCCCTTTTCCGATGATTGTAAAACAAAATATATAAAAAACTAAAAGAGTTTACAATCCTTAAAAATAACAAATAATTTTTGGAATTATCTCTCTCAACTTGTCCATTTCCATTTTGGATGTTCGATTTTTTTTTCAAATCCAAACTTGAGTTTGCACTCTCCCATTTTCACGAAAACAAAAAGATAAGGCAAATAGATGACAAAAAAATTAAAATTTTTGAGTTTATGTATGCAAAAAATTCAAAACTAAATGAATAAAATTATTTCACACACTAAAAATGAACACCAAAGTTTATTTATCCATGTTTCGGGAAATTCCACCAATACAACCCCTAATAGCTTGGTGGAATTTTATAAGAAAGAGATTTATAATTTGGATATGCATTCCTGAAACATGTTGAAGATGCAAATGACCTAATGATCCAAAACTTTCAAGAAGTAAAAAAAATTAAATTCTCAAGTTAACGTGCGGTTTGATATTTACCAGAGCCAAACAAGCCACTTTTAGCCTATTTTAAAAAAGCGGACCTCACAATCATAGATCATCATAAATGTTTTGATTGATTGATTATGTGTAACAGCTATATTTTTTGTTATAAATGACTTATGATTTGGGAGTCAACACTCAGTTAAAAATGCCTCGCTCCCCCTTTTACGATGATTGCAAAATGTAATGTATAAAAAACCAAAAGAGTTTACAATCCATAAAACTCACAAAATTTTTTTGGCATTATCTCTCTCAGCATTGTCCATTTCCTTTTTGGATGTTCAATTTTTGTTCTAATCCAAACTTGAGTTTCCACTCTCCCATTTTTCTAGAAAGAAAAAAAAGGCAAATAGATCACAGAAAAATGAAAATTTAAGAGTTTATGTATGCAATAAATTTATGTAAAGAAAATGTTTTCACGCACTAAAAATGCACACCAAAGTTTTGTTATCCATGATTGAGGAAATTCCACTTGTACAACCCCTAATAGCTTGGCGGAATTTAATAAGAAAGAGATTTCTAATTGATTGTAACTTGTTTTAAATTTGGATATGCATGCCTAAAAGTTGTTGAAGATGCAAATGGCCTAATCATCCAAAAATTTCAAGGAGTAGAAAAAATTAAATTCTAAAGTTCACGTGCGGTGGGATATTTACCACAGCTAAACAACCCACTTTTTGCCTATTTTACAAAAAGTGGACCTAACAATCATAGATCATCGTAAATGTTTTGATGGATTAATGATGTGTAACAACTATAATTTTTGTTAGAAATGATTTATGGTTTGGGAGTCAGCACTCATTTAGAAATGCCTCCCCCCCCCCCCCCCCCCCCCCCTTTTGAGATGATTGCAAAACCTAATATATAAACAACTACAAGAGTTTAAAATCCTTAATAATTACATATAGTTTTTGGAAATATCTCACTCAGCATTTGTAGATTTCTATTTTGGATGTTCAAATTTTTTTCAAATCAAAAGTTGTGTTTTCGCTATCCCATTTTTCTCGTAAACAAAAAGATAAGGCAAATCGATCACAATATACTAAAAATTTGTGAGTTTATGTTTTCTAAAAGTAGAAAACTAAGTGAAGATAATTATTTCATGCACTAAAAATGAACACAAAATTTTTGCTTTTAATATATTGGGAAATTCAACTAGTACAACCCCTAATAGCTTGGTTGAATTTTATAAGAAAGATATTTATAATTAATCCTAACATGTTTTAAATGTGGTGGATATGCATGCCTGAAACATGTAGAAGATGCAAATGACCTAATGATCCAAAAAATTCATCAAGAAGAAAAAATTAAATTCTCAAGTTAACGTGCGGTGGGATATTTACCAAAGCCAAACAACTCACTTTTTGCCTATTTTACAAAAAGCGGACCTACAAATCGTAGATCATAGTAAATGTTTTGATTGATTAATGATGTGTAAAGGCTATAATTTTTGTTAGAAATGACTTATGATTTGGGTGTCAACACTCAGTTAAAAATATCTAGCCCCGCCCCCCCCCCCCCCCCCCCCCCCCCCTTTTTTGATGATTGCAAAACCTATTATATAAAAAACGAAAAGAGTTTAAAATCCTAAAAAATAACAAATACTTTTTTGAATTATCTCTCTCAGCATTTGTGCATTTCCATTTTAGATGTACTATTTTTTTTCAACTCCAAACTTGAGTTTTCACTCTCCCATTTTTCTCGAAACGAAAAGATAAGGCAAATAGCTCACAAAACAATGAAATTTTAAGAGTTTTATATGCAAAAAATTGAAATTTATAATAAATGTAAGTGAAGAGAATTATTTCAGGTACTAAAAATGAACACCAAAGTCTTGTTATCCATGTTTGGGTAAATTCCACCATTACAACCCCTAATAGCTTGGTGGAATTTTATAAGAAAAAGATTTCTAATTGATCCTATAATTTTTTAAATGTGGATATGCATGACTGAAACAATTTAAAGATGCAAATGACCTAATGATCCTAAAATTTCAAGGAGTAGAAAAAAATTAAATTTTCAAGTTATCGAGAGGAGGGATATTACAAGAACCAAACAACCCATTTTTTTCCTATTTTAAAAAAAGTGGACATAACAATCATAGATCGACGTAAATGTTTTGATTGATTAATGATGTGTAACAGCTATAATTTTTGTTAGAAATGACTTATGTTCTGGGGAGTAAACACTCAGTTAAAAATGCCTCTCTCCCCATTTCCGATGATTGCAAAACCTAATATATAAAAAACTAAAAGAGTTTACAATCCTTAAAAATCATAGATACTTTTTGGAATTATCTCTCTCAGAATTTTTGCATTTCCATTTTGGAAGTTCAATTTTATTTCATAACCAAAATTGAGTTTTCACGCTCCCATTCTTTTCGTCAATAAAAAGATTAGGCAAATAGATGACTACAAAATGAAATTGTTACAGTTTATGTATGCAAAAAATTGAAAACTATAATAAATTTAAGTGAAGAAAATTATTTCATGCACTAAAAATGAACATGAAATATTTGTTATCCATGTTTGGGAAATTCCACTAGTACAACCCCTAATAACTTGGTGCAATTTTATAAGAAAGAGATTTCTAATTGATCCTAACATGTTTTAAATGTGGATAAGCACGCCTGAAACATGTTTAAGATGCAAATGACCTATTGATCCAAAAATTTCAAGGAGTACAAAAAATTAAATTCTCAAGTTAACGTGCGGTGGGATATTTACCAGAGCCAAATAACCCACGTTTTGCCTATTTTACTAAAGGCGGACCTAAAAATTGTCGATGATCGTAAATGTTTTGATAAATTAATGATGTGTAACGGCTATAATTTTTGTTAGAAATGACTTATCATTTGGGTGTCAACACTCAGTTAAAAATATCTGGCCCCCCCTTTTCAGATCATCGTAAAACCTAAAATATAAAAAACTAAAAGAGTATGTAGTCCTTAAAAATGATAGATACTTTTTGAAATTATCTCTCTCAGCATTTGTGCATTTCTATTTTGGATGTTCAATTTTTTTTCAAATCCAAACTTGATTTTTCAGTATGCCGTTTTTTCTCGTAAACAAAAAGAAAAGGCAAATGGATGACAACAAAATGAAAACTTTTGAGTTTATGTTTGCCAAATATTAAAAGTAAGTAAACAAAATTATTTCACGCACTTAAAATGAACACCAAAGTTTTGTTATCCATGTTTGGGGAAATTCCACTAGTACAACACCTAATAGCTTGGTTGAATTTTATAACAAATGAGATTTCTAATTGATCCTAACACATTTTAAATGTGGTGGATATGCATGCCTGAAACATGTTGAAGATGCTAATGACCTAATGATCCAAAAATTTCAATGAGTAGAAATAATTAAATTCTCAAGTTAACATCCGGAGGGATATTTACTAGAGCAAAACAACCCACTTTTTGCCTATTTTACAAAAAGCGGACCTAACAATCATAGATCATCTTAAATGTTTTGATCGATTAATGATGTGTAACATCTATAGTTTTTGGTAGAAATGACTTAAGGTTTGGGAGTCAACACTTAGTTAAAAATGTTACACATCATTAATCGATCAAAACATTTAAGATGATCTATGATTGTTAGGTCCGCTTTTTGTAAAATAGGCAAAAAGTGGGTTGTTTTGCTCTAGTAAATATCCCCCCCCCCCCCCCCCCCCCCCCCCCCCCCCCCCCTCCCCCCTTTTCTATTGATTGCAAAACCTAATGTATAAAGAACTAAAAGAGTTTACAAACCTTAAAAATAATAGATACTTTTTGGAATTATCTCCCTCAGCATTTGTGCATTTCCATTTTGGATGTTCAATTTTTTTTCAAATCCAAATTTGAGTTTTCACTCTCCCATTTTTCTCATAAACAAAAACATAAGGCAAATAGATCTCAAGAAAATGAAAATTTTAGAGTTTATGTATGCAATAAATTGAAAACTATAATAAATGTAAGTGAAGAGAATTATTTCACTCACTAAAAATGAACACCAATGTTTTGTTATCCATGTTTGGGGAAATATTACTAGTACAACCCCTAATACCTTAGCTGAATTTTATAAAAAAGAGATTTCTTATTGGTCCTGACATGTTTTAAATGTGGATGTTTTCTTGAAACATGTTGAAGATGCAAATGACCTAATGATACAAAAATTTCAAGGGGTAGAAAAAATTAAATTCTCAAGTTAATGAGCGGTTGGATATTTACCAAAGCCACACAACCCACTTTTTTTCTATTTTACAAAAAGCGGACCTAACAATCATAGATCATCGTAATGTTTTGATCGATTAATGATGTGTAACAGATAAATTGTTTTTTAGAAATGACTTATGGTTTGCGAGTCAACACTCAACTAAAAATGCCCCCCCTCCCCCCCTCCTCATTTTGCAATGATTACAAAACCTAATATATAAAAACTAAAAGACTTTACAAACCTAAAAAATCAAAGATAGTATTTGGATTTATCTCTCTCAGTATTTGTGCACTTTATTTTGGATGTTCGATTATTTTTCAAATCCAAACTTGAGTTTTCACTTTCCCATATTTCTCGTAATAAAAAATATAAGGCGAATAGATCGAAATAAAATGAAAATTTTTTAGTTTATGTATGCAAAATATTGAAAACTAAGTGAAGAAAATTATTTCACTAACTAAAAATGAACATCAAAGTTTTGCTATCCTACTTTAGGGTTTACGAAATTCCACTAGTACAACCTCTAATAGCTTGGTGGAATTTTATAAGAAAGAGATTTCTAATTGAACCTAACATATTTTAAATGATATTATGCATGCCTGAAACATGTTGAAGATGCAAATGATGTAATGATCCAAAAATTTTAAGCAGTAGAAAAAATTAAATTCTCAAGTTAACATGCGGTGGGATATTTACCAAAGCCAAACAACCCACTTTTTGCCTATTTTAAAAAAAGTGGACCTAACAATCATAGATCATCGTAAATGTTTTGATCGATTAATTATGTGTAATCGCTGTAATTTTTTTTAGAAATAACTTATGGTTTGGGAGTCAACACTCAGTTAAAAATGCCTCGCCCCCTGTTACGGTCCCTAGCCATGGATCTAGTAACTTGGCAAGTTGAATATGAATCCAACACTGTTTGAGGGTTTCTTATCACATTATTGTGAAAAGAACTCTCTTATACTTCTCCTTTCACATTAGGATTGAAAAGGATTTTCCTTTTCTCAATTATAGATGCAACAAGCAAGTTAAAGGACTGTTTAAGCACTCAGATATGAAACCCCTCTTTTATGATTCAAGACAAGAGGGTTTTACTTGCTGTAATGACTCAAGAACAACCCCTTTCCCTTTACTGAATTCATTCCCCTTGAAAAGCATTTTCCTTTTCTTAATTATGAATGAACCCAGCTAGTCAAGGAAGCTCCTTGAGGCCCCAACGTGGAACCCCCTTTCTTATGGCTCACGTCAAGGTAGGGTTTCCAATTTTATGCAGCACTGGTTCCTTACGTAAAAGAGAGACATAAATCTAATCTTAACGCTTGGAATAAGATTAGCAAATACCTCTTGACATCAACACAAATCCAGCAACCAGAATTCGTCCTCCTTCCTGGTTAGCTCACGCCAACCCTTCTCCAAATACCTCTTGACGTCAACACCAATCCAGCAACCAGAATTTTCGTGAAAGAGATGACCTCTCTTGTAGCTCGAAAGAGAAAGGTAATTCCTCTTCCTTTTCCTTCCAAGATCTCCTCAAAGACTCCCCAATGGATGCAGCAAACCCCCAAGAGAGTTCACACCAAGAACCCTAGAATAGAGAGCCTAGAAGGAACCTAAATTACCCTAGATTATGCTAATTCCGAACTTGCTTTATTTCTCCATCCTTACCCCTTATATAGGGTAATTAATATCAACATAGGTTAGGGTTATAAAACCCAATTCTACCCCTACCTTTAAGTCTTATTACAAATCAATAAAATTAGAAATTAAAAGCAACATAAATAATAAAAGTAAAGTAGATGACTCAGTGTTATTGAGTCCACAACACCCCCCCCCCCCCCCCCTTTTACGATGATTGCAAAGCCTAATATATAAAAATTTAAAAGAGTTTAAAATCCTTAAAAATCACATATACTTTTTGGAATTATCTCTCTCAGTATTTGTGCATTTCTATTTTGGATGTACTATTTGTTTTCAAATCCAAACTTTAGTTTTCATTCTCCTATTTTTCACGTAAACAAAAAGATAAGGCAAATAGATCACAACAAAATGAAAATTTTAGATTTTATATATGCAAAAAATTGAAAACTAAAATAAATGTAAGTCAAGAGAATTATTTCATACACTAAAAATGAAGACCAAAGTTTTGTTATCCATGTTTGGGGAAATTCCACTAGTACAACCCCTAATAGCTTGGTGGAATTTGATAAGAAAGAGATTTATAATTGATCCTAACATGTTTTAAATGTGGATATGCATACCTGAAACATGTTAAAGATGCAAATGACCAAATGATCCTACAATATCAAGGATTAGAAAAAATTAAATTCTCAAGTTAATGTGCAGTGGGATATTTACAAGAACCAAACAACCCACTTTTTTCCTATTTTAAAAAAAGCGGACCTAACAAGCATAGATCATCGTAAATTTTTTGATCGATTACTGATGTGTAATAGCTATAATTTTTGTTAGAAATGACTTATGGTTTGGGTGTCAACACTCAGTTAAAATTGCCTCGCCCCCCTTTTCTGATGATTGCAAAATGTATAAAAAACTAAAAGAGTTTACAATCCTTACAAATCACAAATACTTTTTTGAATTATCTCTCTTAGCATTTGTCCAATTCCATTTTGGATGTTCTATTTTTTTTTCAAATCCAAACTTTACATTTCTCTCTTCCATATTTCTCGTAAAAAAAAAAGATAACGCAAATAGATGACAAAAAATGAAAATTTTAGAGTTTACGTATGCAAAAAAAAAAAAAAAAAAAATTAAGTGAAGAAAATTATTCCACGCACTAAAAATAAGCACCAAAGTGTTGTTATCCATGTTTGGCAAATTCCACAAGTCAACCCCTAATAGCTTGGTGGAATTTTATAAGAAAGAAATTTCTAATTGATCCTAAAGTGTTTTAAATATGGATATGCATGCCTGCAAGATGTTGAAGATGCAAACGACCTATTGATCCAAAAATTTCAAGGAGTAGAAAAAAATAAATTCTCTAGTTAACGTGTGGTGGCTTATTTACCAGAGCCAAACAACCTACTTTTTGCCTATTTTACAAAAAGCAGACCTAACAATCATAGATCATCGTAAATATTTTGATTGATTAATGATGTCTAACGGCATTAGAAATGACTTATGGTTTGGGAGTTGACACTCAACTAAAAATGCCTTGTCCCCCCTTTTCCGATGATTGCAAAACCTAATATATATAAAATAGAAAGAGTTTACAATCTTTAAAAATCACAGATACTTTTTCGAATTATCTCTCTCAGCATTTATGCATTTCCATTTTGGATGTTCAATTTTTTTTCAAATCCAAACATGAGTTTTCACTCCCCCTTTTTCCTTGTAAACAAAAATATATGGAAAATAGATCACAACAAAATGAAAATTTTAGAGTTTATGTATGTAAAAAATTGAAAACTATAATAAATGTAAGTGAAAAAAATTATTTCACGCACTAAAAATGAACACCAAAGTTTTGTTATCCACGTTTGGGAAATTCCATTAGTACAATCACAAATAGCTTGGTGGAATTTTATAAGAAAGAGATTTCTAATTGATCAAAACTTGTTTTAAATATGGATATTCTTGCCTGAAACATGTTGAAGATGGAAATGACCTAATGATCCAAAAATTTCAAGGAGTAGAAAAAATTAAATTCTCAAGTAAACGTGCGGTTGGATATTTACTAGAGCCAGAAAACCCACTTTTTGCCTATTTTACAATAAGCGGACCTAACAATCATAGATCATAGTATATATTTTTCTCGATTAAAGATGTGTAACGGCTATAATTTTTTTTAGAAATTACTTAAGGTTTGTGAGTCAACACTTAGTTAAAAATGCCTTCCCCACACCCCCCCCCCCCCCTCTTTTCCAATGATTACAAAACCTAATATATAAAAAACTAAAAGATTTTACAAACCTAAAATATCACAGATACTATTTGGAATTATTTTTCTCAGTATTTGTGCATTTTATTTTTGATGTTCAATTTTATTTTTAAATCCAAACTTTAGTTTTCACTCTCCCATTTTTCTCGTAAACAAAATTATACGGAAAATAGATCACAAACAAATGAAAATTTTAGAGTTTATGTATGTAAAAAATAGAAAAATAAGTGAAGAAAATTATTTCACGCAATAAAAATCAACACCAAAGTTTTGTTATCCAAGTTTGGGAAATTCGACTAGTACAACCCCTAATAGTTTGGTTGAATTTGATAAGAAAGAGATTTCTAATATATCCTAACATGTTTTAAATGAGGATATGCATGGCTGAAACATGTTGAAGATACAAATGACCAAATGATCCAAAAATTTCTGGGAGTAGAAAAAATTAAATTCTCATGTTAACATGTGGTGCGATATTTACCAGTGCCAAACACCCTACTTTTTGCCTATTTTACAAAAAGTGGACCTAACAATCATAGATCATTGTAAATGATTTGATCAATTAATGATGTGTACCGGCTATAATTTTTGGTAAAAATGACTTATGGGTTGGGATTCAACACTCAGTTACAAATGCCTCACCCCCCTTTCTCTGAAGATTGTAAAACCTATTATATAAATAACTAAAAGAGTTTAAAATCCTTAAAACCACAGATACTTTTTTGAATTATCTCTCTCAGCATTTTTGTGTTTCCATTTTGGATAATGATTTTTTTTTCAAATCCAAACTTGAGTTTTCACTATCCCATTTTTCTCGTAAACAAAAGGATAAGGCAAATAGATCACAAAAAAATTAAAATTTTAGATTTTATGCGTGCAAAACATTTCAAGACTATATTAAATGTCAGGGAAGAAAATTATTTCACGCACTTAAAATGAACACCAAAGTTTTGTTATCTATGTTTGGAAAATTCCACTAGTACAACCCCTAATAGCTTGGTGGAATTTTTTAAGAAAGAGATTTATAATTGATCCTAACATGTTTTAAATGTGGATATACATGCATGAAACATGTTGAAGATGCAAATGAATAATGGTCCAAAAATTTCAAGGAGTAGAAAAAATTAAATTCTCAAATTAATGAGCGGTGGAATATTTACCAAAGCCAAACAATAGACTTTTTCCCTATTTTACATAAAGAGGACCAAACAAACATAGATTATCATAAATGTTTTGATAGATTAATGATGTGTAACGACTTTAATTTTTGTTAGAACTGACCTGTGGTTTGGGAGACAACACTCAGTTAAAAATGCCTTGCCCCCGCTTTTCTGATGATTGCCAAACCTAATATATAAATAACTAAAAGATTTTACAATCCTTAAAAATTACAAATACTTTTTGGAATTATCTCTCTCCACATTTGTGCGTTTCCATTTTGGATGTTCAATTTTTTTTCAAATCCAAACTTGAGTTTCACTCCCCCATTTTTTTGGTAAACAAAAAGATAAGGGAAACAGATCACAAAAAATGAAAATTTTACACTTTATGTACGCAGAAAATTGAAATCTAAATGAAGAAAATTATTTCATGCACTTAAAATCAACACCAAAGTTTTGTTATCCATGTTTGGGAAATTCCACTAGTACAACCCCTAATAGCTTGGTGGAATTTTATAAGAGTAGAGATTTCTAATTGATCCTAACATGTTTTAAATGTGGATATGCATGCCTGAAACATGTTAAAGCAGCAAATGACCTAATGATCCAAAAATTTCAAGGAGTAGAAAATTTTTAATTCTCAAGTAACGTGCGGTTGGATATTTACCAGAGCCAGACAACCCATTTTTTACCTATTTTAAAAAAAGCGGACCTAACAATCATATACATCGTAAATATTTTGATCGATTAATGATGTGTAACGGCTATAATTTTTTTTTAGAAATTACTTATGGTTTGCGTGGCAACACTCACTTAAAAATGCCACGCCCCCCCCCCCCCCCCCCCCCCCTTTTCTGAAGATTACAAAACCTGATATATAAATAACTAAAAGAAGTTAAAATCCTTAAAAATCAAACATACTATTTTGAATTATCTCTCTCAGCATTTTTGCGTTTTCATTTTGGATGTGCAATTTTTCTTCAAATCCAAACTTGAGTTTTCACTCTTCTATTTTTCTCATAAACAAAAAGATAAGGCAAATAGATCACAACAAAATGAAAATTTTAGAGTTTATGTATCAAAAAATTGAAAACTAAGTGAAGAAAATTATTTCACGCACTAAAAATCAACACCAAAGTTTTGTTATCCATGTTTGGGAAATTCCAGTAGTACAACCCCTAATAGATTGGTTGAATTTTATAAGAAAGATATTTCTAATTGATCCTAACATGTTTTAAATGTGGATATGCATGCCTGAAACATGTTGAAGATGCAAATGACCTAATAATCCAAAAATTTCAAGGAGTAGAAAAAATTAAATTCTCAAGTAAATGTGCGGTTGGATATTGACTAGAGCTACACAACCCTCTTTTTGCCTATTTTACAAAAAGTAGACCTAACAATCATAGATCATCGTTTATGTTTTGATCGATTAAGATGTGTAACGGCTATAATTGTTTTTACAAATGACATATGGTTACAAATGACATATAATTGTGTCAACACTCAGTTAAAAATGCCCCCCCCGTTCCAATGATTACAAAACCTAATATATAAAAAACTAAAAGAGTTTACAAACCTAGAAAATCACAGATACGATTTGGAATTATCTTTCTCAGTATTTGTGTATTTTATTTTGGATGTTCAATTTTTTTTTTAAATCCAAACTTAAGTTTTCACTCTCCCATTTTTCTCGTAAACAAAAAGAGAAGGCAAATAGATCACAACAAAATGAAACTTTTAGAGTTTATGTATGCAAAAAATTGAAAACTAAGTGAAGAAAATTATTTCACGCGCCAAAGTTTTGTTATCCTTGTTAGCGAAATTCCACAAGTACAACCTCCAATAGCTTGGTGGAATTTAATAAGAAATAGATTTCTAATTGATCTTAACTTGTTTTAAATGTAGATATGCATGCCTGAACCATGATGAAGATGCAAATGACCTAATGATTCAAAAATTTCAAGGAGTAGAAAAAAATAAATTCTCAAGTTAACGTGCGGTGGGATATTTACCAGAGCCAAGCAACCTACGTTTTACCTATTTTACAAAAAATTGTGTAATGGCTATAATTTTTGTTAGAAATGACTTATGGCTAGGGAGTCAACACGCAGTTAAAAATGCCTCACTCTACCTTTTTTGTTGATTGCAAACCTAATATATAAAAAACTAAAAGAGTTTAGAATCCTTAAGAATGATTGACACATTTTGGAATTATCTCTCTCTGTATTTGTACAATTCCATTTTGGATGTCCAATTTTTTCAAATCCAAACTTGAGTTTTGACTCTCCCATTTTTCTCGTAAACAAAAAGGCAAGGCAAATATATCACAAGAAAATGAAAATTTTAGAGTTTATGTATGGAAACAATTGAAAACTATAATAAATGTCAGTGAAGAAAATTATATCATGCACTAAAAATGAACTTTAAAATTTTGTTATCCATGTTTGCGAAATTCCCCTAGTACATCCCCTAATAGCTTGGTGTAATTTTATAAGAAAAATATTTCTAATTGATCCTAACATGTTTTAAATGATGATATGCATGCCTGAAACATGTTGAAGTTGCAAATGACATAATTATCCAAAATTTTCAAGGTGTAGAAAAAGTTTAATTCTCAAGTCAACGTGCGGTGGGATATTTACCAGAGCCAAACAACCCACTTTTTGCCTATTTTACAAAAATGGACGTAACAATCATAGATCATCGTAAATGTTTTGATCGATTAATGAGCTGTAATGGCTATAGGTTTTCTTAGAAATGACTTATGCTTTAGGAGTCAACACTCAGTTAAAAATGCCTCGCCCCCCCTTTTTTGATGATTGCAGAACCTAATATATAAAACACCAAAAGAGTTTAAAATCCTTAAAAATCCCAAATACTTTTTGGAATTATCACTCTCAGCATTTGTGCGTTTTCATTCTAGATGTTCAATTTTTTTTCTAATCCAAACTTGAGTTTTCACTCTCCTATTTTTCTCGCAAACAGAAACATAAGGCAAATAGATCACAACAAAATAAAAATTTTAGAGTTTATGTATGCAAAAAATTGAAAACTAAGTTATGAAAATCATTTCACGCACTGGAAATGCACACTAAAGGTTTTTTATCCATTTTTGGGAAATTCCACTAGTACAACCCCTAATAGCTTTGTGGAATTTTATAAGAAAGAGATTTCTTATTGATCCTAACATGTTATAAATGTGGATATGCATGCCTAAAACATGTTGAAGTTGCAAATGACCTATTGATCCAAAAATTTCAAACAGAAGAAAAAATTAAATTCTCAAGTTAATGTGCAGTGGGATAAACAACCCACTTTTTACTTTTTTTTTTTTATAAAAAGTGGTCCTAACAATCATAGATCACCATAAATGTTTTGATCTATTAATGAGGTGTAACAGCTATAAATTTTGGTAGAAATGACTTATGGTTTGGGAGTCAACACTTAGTTAAAAATGCCTGGCCCGCCCTTTTCCGATGATTGCAAAACCTAATATATAAAAAAGTAAAACAGTTTACAATCCTTAAAAATCACTATTACTTTTTAGAATTATCTCTCTCAGTATTTGTACAATTCCAATTTGGATGTTCAATTTTTTTTCAAATCCAAACTTGAGCTTTCACTCTCCCATTTTTCTCCTAAACAAAAAGATGAGGCAAATAAATTACAAAAAAATGAAAATTTAGAGTTTATGTATGCAAAAAATTGAAAACTATCATAAAGGTAAGTGAAGAAAATTATTTCACGCACTAAAAATGAACTCCAAAGTTTTGTTATTCATGTTTTCGAAATTCCACAAGTACAATCCCTAATAACTTAGTGGAATTTTATAAGAAAGAGATGTCCAATTGATCCTAACAATTTTAAATGTGGATGTGCATGCCTGAAACATGTTGAAGTTGCAAATGACCTAATAACTCAAAAATTTCAGGGAGTAGAAAAAATAAAATTCTCAAGTAAACGTGCAGTGGGATATTTACCAAAGCCAAACAACCCACATTTTGCCTTTTTTACGAAAAAACGGACATAACAATCATAGATCAACGTAAATTTTTTTATCAATTAATGATATGTAATGACTATAATTTTTGTTAGAAATTACTTAAGGTTTGGGAGTCAACACTCAATTAAATATGCCTTGCCCCCCCCCCCCCCCCTTTTCCGATGATTGCAAAACCTAATATGTAAAAAACTATAAGAGTTTATAATCCTTAAAAATCAAAGATACTTTTTGGAATTATCTCTCTCTGCATTTGTGCATTTCCATTTTGGATATTCAATTTTGTTTCAAATCCAAACTTGAGTTTCCTCTCACCCTTTTTTCTCGTAAATAAAAAGATAAGGCAAAAAGATAACAACAAAATGAAAATTTTAGAGTTTATGAATGCAAAAAATTGAAAACTAAGTGAAGAAAGTTATTTCACTCACTAAAAATGAACACCAAAGTTTTGTTATCCAAGTTTCAGAAATTCCACAAGTACAACCCCTATTAACTTAGTGGAATTTTATAAAAAAGAGCGTTCTAATTGATCCTAACATGTCTTAAATGTGGATATGGATGCTTGAAACATGTTGAAGATGCAAATGACCTAATGATAAAAAACAATCAAGGGGTAGAAAAACTTAAATTCTCAAGTTAACATGTGGTGGGATATTTACCAGAGCCAAACAACCCACTTTTTGCCTATTTCAAAAAAAATGGACCTAACAATCATAGATCATCGTAAATGTTTTGATCTATTAATGATGAGTAATAGGTATAATTTTTGTTAGAAATGACATATGGTTTGGGAGTCAAAACTAAGTTAAAAATGCCTCGCCCCGACCCTTTTCCGATTATTGCAAAACTTAATATATAAAAAACTAAAAGAGTTTACAATCCTTAAAAATCACAGATACTTTTTGGAATTATCACTCTCAGTATTTGTACATTTTCATTTTTGATGGTCAATTTTTTTTCCAATCCATACTAGAGTTTTCACTCTCCTATTTTTCTCGTAAACAAAAAGATAAGGCAAATAGATCACAACAAAAAGAAAATTTATGTATGAAAAAAATTGAAAACTAAGTAAATAAAATTATTTCACACACTAAAAATGAACACCAAAATTTTGTTATCCATGTTATGGAAATTCCGCTAGTACAACCCCTAAAAGCTTGGTGGGATTTTATAAGTAAGAGATTTCTAATTGATCCTAACATGTTTTAAATGTGGATATGAATGCCTGAAACATGTTGAAAATGCAAATGACCTAATGATCCAAAAATTTCATGGAGTAGGAAAAATTAAATTCTCAAGTTAACATGTGGTGCGATATTTACCAGAGCCAAACAACCTACTTTTTGCCTATTTTACAAAAAGAGGACCTAACAATCATAGATCATTGTAAATGATTTGATCGATTAATGATGTGTAACGTCTATAATTTTTTTTAGAAATGACTTATGGTTTGGGATTCAACACTCAGTTAAAAATGCATCACCCCCCTTTCTCTGAAGATTGCAAAACCTATTATATAAATAACTAAAAGAGCTTACAATCCTTAAAAATCACATATACTTTTTTGAATTATCTCTCTCAGCATTTGTGCGTTTCCATTTTGGATGTTAAATTTTTTTTCAAATCCAAACTTGAGTTTTCACTCTCCCATTTTTCTCGTAAACAAAAGGATAAGGCAAATAGATCACAACAAAATTAAAATTTTAGATTTTATGCGTTCAAAAATTTTAAAACTATATTAAATGTCAGCGAAGAAAATTATTTCACGCACTAAAAATGAACACCAAAGTTTTGTTATCCATGTTTGGGAAATTCCACTAGTACAACCCTAATAGCTTGGTGGAATTTTTTAAGAAAGAGACTGATAATTGATCCTAACATGTTTTAAATGCTGATATGCATGCATGAAACATGTTGAAGATGCAAATGAATAATGGTCCAAAAATTTTAAGGAGTAGAAAAAATTAAATTCTCAAATTAAAGAGCGGTGGAATATTTACCAAAGCCAAACAACAGAATTTTTCCCTATTTTACATAAAGAGGACCAAACAAACATAGATTATCGTAAATGTTTTGATAGATTAATGAAGTGTAATGACTTTAATTTTTGTCAGAACTGACTTGTGGTTTGGGAGACAACACTCAGTTAAAAATGCCTCGCCCCCCCTTTTCAGATGATTGCCAAACCTAATATATAAATAACTAAAAGAGTTTACAATCCTTAAAAATTACAAATACTTTTTGCAATTATATCTCTCTACATTTGTACGTTTCCATTTTGGATGTTCAATTTTTTTCAAATCCAAACTTGTGTTTTCACTCCCCCATTTTTCTGGTAAACAAAAAGATAACGTAAAAATATCACAAAAAATGAAAATTTTATACTTTATGTACGCACAAAATTGAAATCTAAGCAAAGAAAATTATTTCATGCACTTAAAATCAACACCAAAGTTTTGTTATCCATGTTTGGGAAATTCCACTGGTACAACCCCTATTAACTTGGTGGAATTTTATAAGAGATTTCTAATTGATCCTAACATGTTTTAAATGTGGATATGCATGCCTGAAACATGTTAAAGATGCAAATGATCTAATGATCCAAAAATTTCAAGGAGTAGAAATTTTTTAATTCTCAAGTAAACGTGCGGTTGGATATTTACCAGAGCCAGACAACCCATTTTTTACCTATTTTAAAAAAAGAGGACCTAACAATCATATACATCGTAAATATTTTGATCGATTAATGATGTGTAACGGCTATAATTCTTTTTAGAAATTACTTATGGTTTGCGTGGCAACACTCACTTAAAAATGCCTCGCCCCCCCTTTTTTGATGATTACAAAACCTAATATAAAAATAACTAAATGAGTTTGCAATCCTTAAAAATCACAAATACTATTTGGAATTATCCCTCTCAGCATTTTTGCTTTTCCATTTTGGATGTTCAATTTTTTTTCAAATTCAAACTTGAGTTTTCACTCTCCCATTTTTCTCATTAACAAAAAGATAAGGCAAATAGACCACAACAAAGTCAAAACTTTAGAGTTTATGTACGGAAAAAATTGAAAACGATAATATATCTAAGTGAAGAAAATTATTTCACGCACTCAAAATGAACACCAAAGTTTTGTTATCTATGTTTGGGAAATTCCACTAGTACAACCCCTAATAGCATGGGTGAATTTTATATGAAAGAAGTTTTTAATTGATCCTAACATGTTTTAAATGTGGATATGCATGCCTGAAACATGTTGAAGATGCAAATGACCTAATGATCTGAAAATTTTCAGAAGTTGAAAAAATTAAACTCTTAAGCTAATCTGCACTGGGATATTTACCAGACCCATACAACCAACCTTTTGCCTATTTTACAAAAAGGAGACCTAACAATCATTGATCATCATAAATTTTTTGATCGATTAATGATGTGCAACAGCTATAATTTTTGTTACAAATTACTTATGGTTTGGGAGTCAACACTCAATTAAAAATGCCTTGCCCACTCTTTTTCGATGATTGCAAAACCTAATATATAAAAAACTAAAATAGTTTACAATCCTTAAAAATCACAGAAACTTTTTGGAATTATCTCTCTCAGCATTTGTGCATTTCCATTTTGGATGTTCAATTTTTTTTCAAATCCTAAGTAGAGTTTTCGCTTTCCCATTTTTCTCGTAAACTAAAAGATAAGGCAAATAGATCACAAAAAAATGAAAATTTAAGAGTTTATGTATGCAAAAAATATAAAACTATAATAAATTTGAGTGAAGAAAATTATTTCACACTAAAAATGAACACCAAATTTTTGTTATCCATGTTTGGGAAATTCCACTTGTACAACCCCTAATAGCTTGGTGGAATTTTAAAAGAAAGATTTCTAATAGATCCTAGCATGTTTTAAATGTGGATATGCATACCTGAAACATGTTTAAGATGCAAATGACCTAATGATCCAAAAATTTCAAGGAGTAGAAAAAATTAAATTCTCAAGTTAGCGTCCGATGGGATATTTACCAGAGCCAAACAACCCACTTTTTGCCTATTTTACAAAAAACTGACCTAACGTATATAGATCGATTAATGATGTGTAACGGCTACAATTTTTTTTAAAAATGATTTATGGTTTGGGAATCAACACTAAGTTAAAAATGCCTCGTCCCCCCCCCCCCCCTCATCTTTTTCTATGATTGCAAAATCTAATGTATAAAAAACTAAAAGAGTTTACAATCCTTAAATATCATTGATACTTTTTGGAATTATCTCTCTAAGCATTTGCGCATTTAAATTTTGGATGTTCAATTTTTTTCAAATCCAATCTTGAGTTTTCACTCTCCCTTTTTTCTTGTAAACAAAAAGATAAGGCAAATAAATCACAAAAAAATGAAAATTTTAGATTTTATGTATGCAAAAAATTGAAATCTATAATAAATGTAAGAGAAAAAAATTATTTCACGCACTAAAAATGAACACCAAAGTTTTGTTATCCATGTTTGGGATATTCCACTAGTACAACCCCTAATTTGAAGATGCAAATGACGTAATGATCTAAAAATTTCAAGTTGTAGAAAAAATTAAATTCTAAAGTTAACAAGCGGTGGGATATTTACCATAGCCAACAACCCAATTTTTGCCTCTTTTAAAAAAAGCGGACCTAACAATCATAGATGATTGAATATTTTTTGGTCGATTAATCTTGCGTAACGGCTATAATTTTTTTTAGAAATGACTTATGCTTCTGGAGTCGACACTCAGTTAAAAATTCCTCGCCCCCCTTTTCCGATGATTGCAAAACCTAATATATAAAAAACTAAAAAATTTTACTATCCTTAAAAATCATAGATGCTTTTTGGAATTATATCTCCCAGCATTTGTGCATTTCCATTTTGGTTGTTCAATTTTTTTTCAAATCTAAACTTGAGTTTTCACTATACCTTTTTTGTCGTAAACAAAAAGATAAGGCAAATAGATCACAACAAAATGAAAATTTTAGAGTTTATGTACGCAAAAAATTGAAAACTATATTAAATTTAAGTGAAGAAAATTATTTCACGCACTAAAAAGGAACACCAAAGTTTTGTTATCCATGTTTGGGAAATTCCACTAGTACAACCCCTAATTGCATGGTGGAATTTTATAAGAAAGAGATTTCTATTTAGTCCTAACATATTTTAAATGTGGTGGATATGCATGCCAAAAACATGTAGAAGATGCAAATGACCTAATGATCCAAAATTTCCAAGTTTTAGAAAAAATTAAATTCTAAAGTTAACGAGCGGTGGGATATTTACCATAGCCAAAAAACCGAATTTTTTAATATTTTTTAAAAAGTGGATTTAAAAATCATAGATAATCGAATATATTTTGGTCGATTAATCACGTGTAATGGCTATAATTTTTGTTAGAAATGACTTATGCTTTCGGAGTCAACACAGTTAAAAATTCCTCGCCCCCCTTTTCCGATGATTGCAAAACCTAATATATAAAAAACTAAAAAAAGTTTACTATCCTTAAAAATCACATATAATTTTTAGAATTATCTCTCCCAACATTTTTGCATTTCTATTTGGATGTTCAATTTTTTTCAAATCTAAACTTGAGTTTTCACTCTCCCATTTTTGTCGTAAACAAAAAGATAAGGCAAATAGATCACAACAAAATAAAAATTTTAGAGTTTATGTATGCAAAAAATAGAAACAATAAATAAATTTATGTGAAGAAAATTATTTCAAGCACTCAAAAGGAACACCAATGTTTTGTTATCCATGTTTGGGAAATTCCACTAGTACAACCCCTAATAGCATGGTAGAATTTTATAAGAAAGAGATTTCTATTTAGTCCTAACATATTTTAAATGTGGTGGATATGCATGCCCAAAACATGTTGAAGATGGAAATGACCTAATGATCCAAAAATTTCAAGTAGTAGAAAAAATTAAATTCTAAAGTTAACGAGCGATGGGATATTTACCATAGCCAAACAACCCACTTTTTGCCTATTTTAAAAAAAGCGGACCTAACAATCATAGATAATCGAATATGTTTTGGTCTATTAATCATGTGTAACGGCTATAATTTTTGTTAGAAATTACTTATGCTTTGGGAGTCAACACTCAGTTAAAAATTCCTCCCCCACCCTCCCCCCCCCCCCCCCCCCCCCCTCCTTCCTTTTCTGATGATTGCAAAACCTAATATAAAAAAAAAATAAAAAATTTTACTATCCTTAAAAATCATAGATAATTTTTGGAATTATCTCTCTCAGCATTTCTGCATTTCCATTTTGGATGTTCAATTTTTTTGAAATCTAAACTTGAGTTTTCACTCTCCCATTTTTCTCATAAACAAAAAGGTAAGGCAAATAGATCACAACAAAATGAAAATTTTAGAGTTTATATATGCAAAAAATTGAAAACTATAATAAATGTAAGTGAAGGAAATTATTTCGCACACTAAAAATGAACAACAAAGTTTGGTTATTCATGTTTGGGAAATTCCGCTAGTACAACCCCTAATAGCTTAGTGGAATTTTATAAGAAAGATAGTTCTAATTTATTCAAACATGTTGTAAATCTGGTGGATATGCATGCCTCAAACATGATAAAGATGCAAATAACCTAATGATCCAAAAATTACAAGGAGTAGAAAAAATTAAATTCTCAAGTTAACGTGCGGTGGGATATTTTCCAGAGCCAAACAACCCACTTTTTGCCTATTTTACAAAAACTGGACTTAACAATCATAGATCATCATAAATGATTTGATCGATTAATGATGTGTATCGGCTATAATTTTTATTAGAAATGACTTATGATTTGGTTTTTCGATGATTGCAAAACCTAATATATAAAAAACTAAAAGAGTATACTATCCACAAAAATCAAAGATACTTTTTGGAATTGTCTCTCTCTGTAATTGTGTATTTCTATTTTGGATGTTCAATATTTTTTCAAACCCAAACTTGAGTTTTCACTCTCCCATTTTTCTCAAAAACAAAAAGATATGGCAAATTGATCACAACAAAATGAAAATTTTAGAGTTTATGTATGAAAAAAATTGAAAACTATAATAAATGTAAGTGAAGAGAATTATTTCATGCACTTAAAATGAACTCCAAAGTTTTGTTATCCACGTGTGGGGAAATTCGACAAGTACAAACCCTAATAGCCTTGTGGAATTTTATAAGAAAGAGATTTCTAATTGATCCTAACATGTTTTGAATTTTGATATGCGTGCCTGAAACATGTTGAAGAGGCAAATGACCTATTGATCCTAAAATTTCCAGGAGTAGAGAAAATTAAATTCTGAAGTTAACATGCGGTGGGATATTTACAGGAACCAATCAACCCACTTTTTAACTATTTTATAAAAAGCGGACCTAACAATCATAGATGATCATAAATGTTTTTATTGATTAATGATGTGTAATGGCTATAATTTTTGGTTGAAATGACTTATGGTTTGGGAGTCAACACTCAGTTAAAAATGCATATTCCACCCTTTTTTGATGATTGCAAAATCGAATATATAAAAAACTAAAAGAGTTTACAATCCTTAAAAAAGAAAGATACTTTTGGGAATTATCTTTCTCAGCATTGGTGCATTTCCATTTTGAATGTTCAATACTTTTTCAAATCCAAACTTGTGTTTTCACTCTCCCAGTTTTCTCATAAACAAAAAGACAAGGCAAATAGATCACAACAAAATGAAAATTTTAGAGTTTATGTATGCAAAAAATTAAAACTATAAAAAATGTAAGTGAAGAGAATTATTTCATGCACTAAAAATGAACAGCAAAGTTTTGTTATCTGCGTGTGGGGAAATTCCACTAGTACAACCCGTAATTTCTTGGTGGAATTTCATAAGAAAGAGATTTGTAATTGATCCTAACATGTTTTAAATGTCGATATGCATGCTTGAAACATGTTGAAGATGCAAAGGACCTCCAAAATTTTAAAGTAGTAGAAAAAATTAAAATCTCAAGTTAATGTGTGGTGGGATATTTACCATAGCCAAACAACCCACTTTTTGCCTATTTTACAAAACGTGGACCCAACAATCATAGATCATCTTAAATGTTTTGATATATTAATGATGTGTAACGGCTATAATTTTTGTTAGAAATGACTTTTGGTTTGGGAGTCAATAGTCAGTTAAAAATGCCTCGCCCCCCTTTTCCGATGATTGGAAAACCTAATATATAAAAAATTAAAAAAGTTAACAATCACTGATAGTTTTTAGAATTATCTCTCTTAGTATATGTAAAATTCCATTATGGATTTTCAATCTTTTTTCAAATACAAACTCGGGTTTTCACACTTCCATTTTTCTCGTAAACAAAAAGATAAGGCAAATAAATCACAACAAAATAAAAATTTTAGAGTTTATGTATGCAAAAAATTGAAAAATATAATAAATGTAAGTGAAGAACAATATTTCACGCACTATAAATGAACACCAAAGTTTTGTTATCCATGTTTGGAAAATTCCACAAGTACAACCCCTAATAGCTTGGAGGAATTTTATAAGAAAGAGATTTCTAAATGATCCTAACAATTTTTAAATGTGGTTATGCATGCCTGAACCATGTTGAAGACACAAATGACCTAATGATCCAAAAATTTCAAGGAGTTGAAAAAATTAAATTCTCAAGTTAACATGCGGTGGGATATTTACTAGAGCCAAACAACCCACTTTTTGCCTATTTTTAATAAGAGGACCTAACAATCATAGATCATCGTAAATTTTTTGATCGATTAATGATGTGTAATGTCAATAATTTTTGTTAGAAATTACTTATGGTTTGGCATCAACACTCAGTTAAAAATGCCTCGCTCCCCCTTTTCCAATGATTGCAAAACCTAATATATAAAAAATTAAAAGAGTTTACAATGCTTAAAAATCACTGATACTTTTTGGAATTATCTCTCTCAGCATTTGTGCATTTCCATGTTGGATGTTCAATTTTTTTTCAAATCCAAACATGAGTTTTCACTCTCCCATTTTTCCTTTGAACAAAAAGATAAGGAAAATAGAACACAAAAAAATAAAAATTTTAGAGTTTATGCATGAAAAAAATTGAAAACTATAATAAATTTAAGTGAAGAGAATTATTTCACGCACTAAAAATTAACACCAAAGTTTTGTTATCCATGTTTGGGGAAATTCCACTAGTACAACCCTAATAGCTTGGTAGAATTTTATAAAAAAGAGATTTCTTATTGATCCAAACATGTTTTAAATGTGGATATGCATGCCTAAAACATGTTGAAGATGCAATTGACCTAATGATCCAAAAATTTCAAGTAGTAGAAAAAATTAAATTCTCAAGTTAATGTGCGGTAGGATATTTACCAGAGCCAAACAACCCACTTTTTGCTTATTTTATAAAAAGCATACCTAACAATCATAGATCATCATAAATGTTTTGATCGATTAATGATATGTAACAGCTATAATTTTTGTTAGAAATGACTTATGATTTGGGAATCAACACTCAGTTAAAAATACTTCACCCACCCTTTTCCGATGATTGCAAAACCTAATATATAAAAAACTAGAAGAGTTTAAAATCCTTAAAAATCATAGATACTTTTTAGAATTATCTCTCTCAGCATTTGTGCATTTCCATTTTGGATGTTCATTTTTTTTTCAAATCCAAACTTGAGTTTTCACTCTCCCAATTTTCTCGTAAAAAAAACATAATAAAGCAAATAAATCACAAAAAATGAAAATTGTAGAGTTTTTATTTGCAAAAAATTGAAAACTTTAATAAATGTAAGTGAATAAAATTATTTCATGCACTAGAAATGAACACGAAAGTTTTGTTATCCATGTTTTGGAAATTCCACTTCTACAACGCTTAATAGCATGGTGGATTTTTATAAGAAAAAGATTTCTAATATCCTATCATGTTTTAAATATGGATAAGGATGCCTGAAACTTGTTGAAGATGCAAATGACCTAATGATCCAAAAATTTTAAGGTGTAGAAAAAATTAAATTCTCAAGTTAACGTGCAGTGGAAAATTTAGCAAAACCAAACAACCCACTTTTTGCTTATTTTACAAAAAGCGGACCCAACAATCATAGATCATCATAAATGTTTTGATCGATTAATGATGTGTAACGGCTATATTTTTTGTTAGAAATGACTTATGGTTTGGGAGTCAACACTAAGTTAAAAATGCCTCACTGCCCTTTTTCCGATGAATTCATAACCTAATATATAAAAAACTAAAAGAGTTTACAATCCTTAAAAATTACTGATACTTTTTGGAATTATCTCTCTCAGAATTTTTCCATTTCAATTTTGGATGTTCAATTTTTTTTCAAATCCAAACTTGCGTTGTCACTCTCCCATTTTTCTCGTAAACAAATAGATAAGGCAAATAGATCACAACAAAATGATAATTTTAGAGTTTATGTATGAAAAAAAAATGAAAACTATAATAAATTTAAGTGAAGATAATTATTTCATGCACAAAAAAAGAACCCCAAATTTTTGTTCTCCATGTTTGGGGAAATTCCACTAGTACAACCCCGAATAGCTTGGTGTAATTTTATAAGAAAGAAATCTCTAATTGACACTAACATGTTTTAATTTTGGATATGCATGCTTGAAACATGTTGAAGATGTAAATGACCTAATGATCCAAAAATTTCAAGGAGTAGAAAAAATTAAATTCTCAAGCTAACGTGCGGTGGGATAATTACCAGAGCCAAACAACCCACTTTTTGCCTATTTTAAAAAAAGCAGACCTAAAAATCATAGATCATAGTACATGTTTTGATCGATTAATGATGTGTAACGCCTATAATTTTTGTTTGAATAGACTTATGGTTTGGGAGTCAACACTCATTTAAAAATGCCTCGCCCCCCTTTCCGGATGATTCCAAAACCTAATATATAAAAAACTAAAAGAGTTTATAATCCTTAAAAATCACCAATACTTTTTGGAATTATCTCTCTCAGAATTTGTGCTTTTCCATTTTGGATGTTCAATTTTTTTTCAAATCCAAACTTGAATTTTCACTCTCCCATTTTTCTCATAGACAAAAAGATAAGGCAAATAGATCGTACCAAAATTAAAATCTTTGAGTTTATGAATGAAAAAAATTGAAAACTAAGTGAAGAAAATTATTTCACGCACTAAAAATGAACACTAAAGTTTTGTTATCCATGTTTTGGGAAATTCCACTAGTACAACCCCTAATAGCTTGGTGTAATTTTATAAGAAAGATTTCTAATTGAACCTAAAATGTTTTAAATTTGGATATGCATGCCTGAAACATGTTGAAAATGCAAATGACCTAATGATCCAAAAATTTCAAGATGTAGAAAAAATTAAATTCTCAAGTTAACGTGCGGTGGGATATGTACCAGAGCCAAACAACCCACTTTGAGCCTATTTTACAAAAAGCGGACCTAACATTCTTTGATGATCATAAATGTTTTGATTAGTTAATGATGTGTAACGGTTATAATTTTTTTAAGAAATGACTTATGATTTGGGAGTCAACACTTAGTTAAAATGCCTCGCTCCCTCTTTTTAGATCATTGCAAAATCTAATATATAAAAAACTAAAAGAGTTTACAATCCTTAAAAATCACAAATAATTTTTGGAATTATCTCTCTCAGCATTGTCCATTTCCATTTTGGATGTTAAATTTTTTTTCAAATCCAAACATGAGTTTTCACTCTCCTATTTTTCTCGTAAACAAAAAGAAAAGGCAAATAGATCACAAAAAAATGAAAATTTTAGAGTTTATGCTTGCAATAAATTTATGTGAAGAAAATTATTTCATGCACTAAAAATGAACACCAAAGTTTTATTATCCATGATTCGGAAAATTCCACTAGTACAACCCCTAATAGCTTGGTGGAATTTTATAAGAAAGAGATTTCTAATTGATCCTAACATGTTTTAAATTTGGATATGCATGCCTTAAAAAAGTTGAACAAGCAAATGATCTAATGACCCAAAAATTTCAAGGAGTAGAAAATATTAAATTCTCAATTTAACGTGCGGTGGGATATTTACGAGAGCCAAACAACCCACTTTTTTCCAATTTTAAAAAAATCAGACCTAACAATCATAGATCATTGTAAATATTTTGATTGATTAATGATGTGCAACAACTATAATTTTTGTTAGAAATGACTTATGGTTTGGGAGTCAACACTCAGGTAAAATGCATCGCCCCCCTCATCCGAAGATTGCAAAACAACCCACATTTTGCCTATTTTATAAAAAGCGGACATAAAAATCATAGATCATCAGAAATTTTTTGTTAGAAAGGACTTATGGTTTGGGAGACAACACGCAATCAAAAATTCCTCACCCCCTCCCCCCCCCCCCCCCCCCCCCCGCTCTTTTTCCTATGATTACAAAACCTAATATATAAAAAAATAAAAAGTTTAAAATCCTTAAAAAATATAGATAAATTTTGGAATTATCTCTCTCGGCATTTTTTCGTTTCCATTTTAAATGTTCAATTTTATTACAAATCCAAACTTTAGTTTTCAATCTCCCATTTTTTTTCTCATTAACAAAATGATCGGGCCAATGGATCACAACAAGATGAAAATTTTAGAGTTTATGTATGCAAAAAATTGAAAACTTTAAAAATCTAAGTGAAGAAAATTATTTCACCAACTAAAAATGAACACCAAAGTTTTTTTATCTATGTTTTGGAAATTCCACTAGTACAACCCCCTAATAACTTGGTGGAATTTGATAAGAAAGAGAATTCATATTGATCCTAACATTTTATAAATGTGGATATGTATGCCTGAAACTTGTTGAAGATGCAAATGACCTAATGATCCAAAAATTTCGAGTAGAAAAAATTAAATTCTCAAGTTAACGTGTGGTGGGATATTTACCAGAGCCAAACAACCCACTTTTTGCCTATTTTAAAAAAAAAGCATACCCAACAATCATAGATCATCATTAATATTTTTATTGATTAATGATGTGTAACGGCTTTATTTTTTGTTAGAAATGACTTATGGTTTGGGAGTTAGGACTCAGTTAATAATTCCTCGACCCCCCTTTTCCAATGATTACAAAACAAAATATTTGAAAAACTAAAATATTTTACAATCCTTAGAAGGCTCAAATAATTTTTGGAATTATCTCTCTCATCATTTTTGCATTTACAATTTGGATATTCAATTTTTTTTCAATTCCAAACTTTAGTTTTCAATGTCCCTTTTTTCTCGTAAATAAAAAGATTAGGCAAATGGATCACAAAAAAATGAAGATTTTAGAGTTTATGTATTCTAAAAATTGAAAACTATAATAAATGTAAGTGAAAAAAATTATTTGACTCATTAAAAATGAACACCAAATTTTTGTCAACCATGTTTGGGAAATTCCACTAGTACGACCCCCTAAAAGCTTGGTGGAATTTTATAAGAAAGAGATTTATAATTGATCCTAAATGTAGATATGCATGCCAGAAACATGTTGAAGATGCAAATGACCTAATGATTCAAAAATTTCATGGAGTAGAAAAATTAAATTCTCAAGTTAACGACCAGTGGGATATTTACTAGAGCCAAACAACCCACTTTTTGCCTATTTTAAAAAAAAAGTGGACCTCACCATCATAGATGATCGTAAATTTTTTATCAATTAATGATGTGTAACGGCTATAATTTTTTTTGGAAAAGACTTATGGTTTGGGAGTCAACACTCAGTTAAAAATGCCTCGCCCGTCTTTTCCGTTGATTACAAAACCTAATATATGAAAAACAAAAAGAGTTTAAATCCTTGAAAATTATTCATACTTTTTGGAATTATCTATCTCATCGTTTGTGCATTTCCATTTTGGATGTTCAATTTTTTTTCAAATCCAAACTTGAGTTTTCACTCAGCCATTTTTCTCGTTAACAAAAAGATAAGCAAATGGATCAGTCAAAAATGAACTTTTTAGAGTTTATGTGTGCAAAAAATGGAGAAAATTAATAAATGTAAGTGAAAAAAATTATTTCACTAACAAAAAATGAACACCAAACTTTTATTATCCATGTTTTGGAAATTCCACTAGTACAACCTTTAATTGCTTGGTGGAATTTTATAAGAAAGAGATTTCTAATTGATCCTAAGATGTTTTAAATGTGGATATGCAAGACGTAAATGACCTAATGATCAGAAAATTTCAAGCAGTAGAAAAAATTAAATTCTCAAGTTAACGTGTGGTGGGAAATTTACCATAGCCAAACAACCCACTTTTTTCCTATTTTACAAAAAGCGCACCTTACAATCATAGATTGTAATAAATGTTTTGATCAATTATTGATGTGTAATAAATTTATTTTTTGTTAGAAATGACTTATGGTTTGGGAGTCAACATTCAGTTAAATATTCCTCGCTCCCTCCCTTTTCCAATGATTACCAAACCTAATATTTGATAAACTAAAAGAGTTTACAATCCTTTAAAATCACAAAAACTTTTTGGAATTATCTCTCTCATCATTTGTGCATTTCCATTTTTGATGTTCAATTTTTTTTCAAATCCAAACTTGAGTTTTCACTTTGACATTTTTCTCGTAAAACAAAAAGTTATGGCAGATAGATCATAAAAAAATAAAAAATTTAGAGTTTATGTATGGAAAAAAGTGAAAACTATAATAAATAAAAGTGAATAAAATTATTTCACACACTAAAAATGAACACCAAAGTTTTGTTATCCATGTTTTGGAAATTCCACTAGTACAACCCCCTAATACATTGGTGGAATTTTATAAGAAAGTGATTTCTAATTGATCCTAACATATTTTAATTGTGGATAGGATGCTTGAAACATGTTGAAGATACAAATGACCTAATCATCAAAAAATATCAAGGAGAAGAAAAAATTAAATTTTCAAGTTATCGTGTGGTGGGATATTTACCAGAGCCAAACAACCCACTATTTGCCTATTTTATAAAAAGCCGACTACCAATCAAAGATCATCTTAAATCTTTTGATCGATTAATAATTTTTGTTAGAAATGACTTATGGTTTGGGTGTCAACACTCAGTTAAAAATGCCTTGCCCCTCCTTTTCCAATGATTGCAAAACCTAATATGTAAAAAAGTAAAAGAGTTTACAATCTTTAAAAATCACAGTCACTTTTTGGAATTATCTCTCTCAGCATTTGTGCATTTCCATTTTGGATACCCAATTTTTTTTAAAATACAAAATTGAGTTTTCGCTGTCCCTTTTTTCTCTTTAACAAAAAGATAACGCAAATAGATCAAAATAAATTGAAAATTTTAGCGTTTATGTATGGAAAAAATTGAAAACTATACTAAAGGTAAGTGAAGAAAATTACTTCACGTACTAAAAATGAATACCAAAGTTTTGTTATCCATGTTTTGGAAATTCCACTAGTACAACCCTCTAATAGCTTTGTGGAATTTTATAAAAAAGAGATTTTTAATTGATCCTAACATGGTTTAAATATGGATATGGATGCCTGAAACATGTTGAAGTTGCAAATGACCTAATGATCCAAAAATTTCAAGGAGTAGAAAAATTTAAATTCTCAAGTTAACGTGCGGTGGGATATTTATCTTAGCCAAACAACTCACATTTTGCTTATTTTATAAAAAGCGGACCTAAAAATCATCGATCTTCATAAATGTTTTGATCGAGTAATGATGTTTAACGGCCATAATTTTTGTTAGAAATGACTTATGGTTGGGGAGTCAACACTCAGTTAAAAATGCCTCACCCCCCTTTTTCGATGACTGCAAAACCTAATATATGAAAAAATAAAAGAGTTTAAAATCCTTAAAAATCACAGATAATTTTCTGAATTATCTCTCACAGCATTTTTTCATTTCATTTTTCGTTGCTCAATTTTATTTCAAATCCAAACTTTAGTTTTCACTATCCCATTTTTCTCGTTAACAAAAAGGTAAGGTGAATGGATCACAACAAAATGAAATTTTTAGAGTTTATGTGTGCAAAAAATTTAAAACTATAATAAATTTAAGTGAAGAAATTTATTTCACACACTAAAAATTAACACTAAAGTTTTGTTATCCATGATTTGGAAATTCCACTTGTACAACCCCCTATTAGCTTGGTGGAATATTATAAGAAAAAAATTTTCAATTGATTCTAACATGTTTTAAATGTGGATATGCATCCCTGAAACATGTTGAAGATGTTGACGACCTAATGATCCAAAATTTTCAAGGAGTATAAAAAATTAAATTCTCAAGTTAACATGAGGTGTGATATTTACCAGAGCCAAATAACCCATTTTTTGCCTATTTTACAAAAAGCGGACCTAACAATCATTGATCATCGTAAATGTTTTGATAGATTAATGATGTGCAACGGCTATTATTATTGTAAGAAATAACTTATGGTTTGGTAGTCAGCACTCAGTTAAAAATTCCTCGCCCCCCTCCCCCCTTTCCGATGATTACAAAACCTAAAATATGAAAAACTAAAAGAGTTTACAATCCTTAAAAATCAGACATAATTTCTATTTTGGATGTTTAATTTTTTTTGAAATCCATACTTGAGTTTTCACTCTGCCATTTTTCTCGTAAACAAAAAGATAAGGCAAATAGATCACAACAAAATAAAAATTTTAGAGTTTATGTATGTAAAAATTGAAAATTATAATAAATGTAAGTGAAGAAATTTATTTCACACATTAAAAATAAACACGAAAGTTTTGTTATCCATGTTTAAGAAATTCCACTAGTACAACCCCCAAATAGGTTGGAGGAGTTTTATACGAAATGGATTTCTAATTGATCCTAAAATATTTTAAATGTGGATATGCATGCCTGAAACATGTTGAAGATGCAAATGACCTAAAGATCCAAAAACCTTACGGAGTAGAAAAAATTAAATTCTCAAGTTTAACGTGTGGTGGAATATTTTCTTTAGCCAAACAACCCACTTTTTGTCCATTTTAAAAAAAGCGGACCTAACAATCATAGATCATCATAAATGGTTTGATCGATTAATGATGTGTTACAGCTATAATTTTTGTTAGAAATGACTTATGGTTTGGGAGTCAACACTCAATTAAAAATGTCTCGCCCCCCTTTTTCCAATGATTACAAAACCTAATGTATAAAAAACTAAAAGAGTTTACAATCCTTAAAAATCACACATACTTTTTGGAATTATCTCTCTCATAATTTTTACATTTCCATTTTGGATGGTCAATATTTTTTTCAAATCCAAACATGAATTTTCACTCTGCCATTTTTCACGTAAACAAAAAGATAAGCCAAATAGATCACAAAAAAAAGAAAATTTTTGAGTTTATGTATGCAAAAAATTGAAAACTATAATAAATGTAAGTGAAGAAAATTATTTCATCGAAAAAAAATGAACACCAAAGTTTTGTTATCCATGTTTGGGAAATTCCACTAGTACTACCCCTTAATAGCTTGGTGGAATTTTATAAGAAAGAGATTTCTAATTGATCCTAACATGTTTTAAATGTGCTAGATATGCATGCCTGCAACATGTTGAAGATGCAAATGACCTAATGATCCAAAAATTTCGAGTAGAAAAACTTAAACTCTCCAGTTAACGTGGGGTGGGATATTTACCAGAGCCAAACAACCCACATTTTACCTTTTTTACAAAAAGTGGACCTAACAATCCCACATCATCATAAATGTTTTGATCAATTATTGACGTGTAAAGGCTATAATTTTTGTTATAAATGACTTATGGTTAGGGAGTCAACACTCAGTTAAAAACGTTCCCCCCCCCCCCCCCCCCCTTCTGACGACTGCAAATCCTAATATATAAAAAACTATTACAATCCTTAAAAATCACAGATACTTTTTGGAATTATCTTTCTCTCAATTTGTGCATTTCATTTTGGATCAATTTTTATTTCAAATCCAAACTTGAGTTTTCACTCTTCCATTTTTCTCGTAAACAGAAATTTAAGGCAAATAGATTACAACAAAAGAAAAACTTAGAGTACAAGAATACAAAAAATTCAAACCTATAATAAATGTAAGAGAAAAAATTAATTCATGCATTAAAAATGAACACTAAAGTTTTCTTGTCCGTGTTTGGGAAATTCCACTAGTACAACCCCTAATAGCTTGGTGCAATTTTATAAGAAATAGACTAATTGATCCTAATATGTTTTAAATATGGTGGATATGCATGCCTGAAACATGTTGAAAATGCAAATGACCTAAATATCCCAAAATTTCAAAGAGAAAAAAAAATTACTTGTCAAGTTAACATGAGGTGGGATATTTACAAGTGCCACACAACCCACTTTTGGCTTATTTTACAAAAAGCGGACCTAACAGTCGTAGATCATCATAAATGTTTTGATCGATTAATGGTGTGTATCAACTATAATTTTTGTTAGAAATGACTCATGGTTTGGGAGTCAACACCACCCCCCCCCCCCCCCCCCCCCCCTTCCCCGCCCCCTCTCCCTCTATTGATGATTGAAAAACCCAATATATGAAAAACTAAAAGAGTATACAATCCTTAAAAATCACAAATACTTTTTTGAATTCTCTCTCAGCATTTCTGCATTTCCTTTTTGTATGTTTGTTGTTTTTTAAATCCAAACTTGAGTTTTCACTCCCCATTCTTCTCGTAAATAAAAAGATAAGGCAAATACATCACAACAAAATGAAAATTTTAGAGTTTATGTATGCAAAAAATTGAAAACTATAATAAAATTAAGTGACGAAAATTATTTCACGCTCTAAAAATTAACACCAAAGTGTTGTTATCCATGTTTGTTAAATTCCACTAGTACAACCCCTAATAGCTTGATGGAATTTTATAAGAAAGAGATTTCTAATTGATCCTAACATGTTTTAAATGTGCTAGATATGCATGCCTGAAACATGTTGAAGATGTAAATGACCTAATGATCCAAAAATTTCAAGGAGCAAAAAAAATTAAATTCTTAAGTTAATGTGCGGTGGGATATTTACCTTAGCCAAACAACTCACTTTTTCCCTATTTTAGAAAAAGTGGATCTAACAATCATAGATCATTGTAAATTTTTTGATCAATTAATGATTTGCAACGGCTATAATTTTTGTTAGAAATGACTTATGGTTTGGGAGTCAATACTTAGTTAAAAAAACCTCGCCCCCCTCTTCCCATGATTGCAAACCCAAATATATAAAAAACTAAAAGAGTTTACAATCCTTAAAAGTCATAGATACTTTTAGGAATTATCTCTCTCAGAAATTGTGCATTTTCATTTTGGATGTGCAATTTCTTTTAAAATCCAAACTTGAGTTTTCATTCCCCCATTTTTCTCACAAAAAAAAAGATAAGGGAAATACATCACAACAAAATTAAAATTTTAGAGTTTATGTATGCAAATAATTGAATACTATAATAAATGTAAGATAAGAAAATTACTTTCACGCACTAAAAATGAACACCAAAGTTTTGTTATCCTTGTTTGGGAAATTCCAATACTACAACCCCTAATAGCTTGGTGGAATTTTATAAGAAAGAGATTTCTAATTGGTCCTAATATGTTTTAACTGTGGTGGATATGCATGCCTGAAACATGTTGAAGATGCAAATGACCTAATGATCCAAAAATTACAAGGAGTAGAAAAAATTAAATTCTCAAGTTAACGTGCAGTGGGATATTTAATAGAGCCACACAACCGACTTTTTGCCTATGTTACAAAAATCAGACCAAACAATCATAGATCATCGTAAATGTTTTTATCGATTAATTATGTGTAACGACTATAATCTTTGTTAGAAGTGACTTAAGGTTTGGGCCTCAACACTCAGTTAAAAATCCACGCCCCCCTCCCTCCCTCTCCCCCCTCTTCCGATAATTGCAAAACCCAATTTATAAAAAACTAAAAGAGTTTACAATCCTTAAATATCACAGATACTTTTTGAATTTATCTTTCTCAGTAGTTGTGCATTTCCATTTTGGAAGATCAATTTTTTTAAAATGCAAAATTGATTTTTCCCTCTCCCATTTTTCTTGTAAACAAAAAGATAAGGCAAATAGATCACTACAAAATAAAAAATTTAGAGTTTATGTATTCAAATAATTGAAAACTATAAAAAATGTAAGTGAAAAAATTTACTTCACGCACTAGAAATGAACACCAAAGTTTTGTTATTCATGTTTGGGAAATTCCACTAGTACAACCCCAAATACCTAGTTGGAATTTTATAAGAAACAAATTTCTAATTGATCCTAACATGTTTTAGATGTTGCAGATATGCATGCCTGAAACATGTTGATGATGTAAATGACCTAAAGATCAAAAAATTTTGAGAAGAAAAAATTAAATTCTCAAGTTAACGTGCGGTGGGATATTTACCAGAGCCAAACAACCCACTTTTTGCCTATTTTATAAAAAGCACACTGAACAATCATAGATCATCATAAATGTTTAGACAGATTATTGATGTGTAACGGCTACTATTTTTGTTAGAAATGAGTTATGGTTTGGGAGTCAACACTCAGTTAAAAATGCATTTCCCCCCTCTTTTTATGATTGCAAAACCCAATATACAAAAAACTAAAAGAGTTAACAATCCTTAAAAATCTCAAATACTTTTTGGAATTATCTGTCTCAGCATTTGTGCATTTCAATTTTGGATGTTCAATTTTTTTTTGAAATTCCAAACTTGAGTTTTCACTCTCCCATTTTTCTCGTAAACAAAAAGATAAGGCACATAGATTACAACAAAATGAAAATTTTAGAATTCATGTATGTAAAAAATTGAAAACTATAAATATTTTATAAGTGAAGAAAATTATTTCACGCACTAGAAATGAACACCAAAGTTTTGTTATCCATGTTTGGGAAATTCCACTAGTACAAACCCTAGTAGCTTGCCGGAATTTTATAAGAAAGAGATTTTTAATTATTCCTAACATGTTTTAAATGTGGTGGACAAGTATGGCAGGAATATGTTGATGATGCAAATGACTTAATGATCCAAAAATTTTTAAGGAGTGGAAAAAATTATATTCTCAAGTTAACGTGCTATCGGATATTTACCTGAGCCAAACAACCCACTTTTTTCCTATATTACAAAAAGCGGACCTAACAATCATAGATCATCATAAATATTTTGATCGATTAATGATATGTAACGGCTATAATTTTTGTTAGAAGTGACTTATGGTTTGGGAGTCAACACTCAGTTAAAAATCCTCGCCCTCTCCTCTTCCAATAATTGCGAAACCTACATATAAAAACTAAAGGAGTTTACAATCCTTAAAAATCATTGATAGTTTTTTGAATTATCTTTCTCATCATTTGTACATTTCCATTTTGGATGTTCAATTTTTTTCAAATCCAAACTTGAGTTTTAAGTCTCCCATTTTTCTGGTAAAAAAAAGAGATAAGGCAAATAGATCACAACAAAATGAAAAATTTAGAGTTGATGTATATAAAAAATAAAAAACTATAATTAATGTTAGTGAAGAAAATTATTTCACGTACTAAAAATGAACACCAAAGTTTTTGTTATCCATGTTTGGGAAATTCAACTAGTAATACCCCTAATAGATTGCTGGAATTTTAATGAAAGAGATTTCAAATTGATCCTAAAATTTTTTAAATATGGTAGATATGCATCCTTGAAACATGTTGAAGAAGAAAATGACCTAAAGATCAAAAAAATTCAATTATAAAAAATTAAAATCTCAAGTTAACGTGAGGTGGGATATTTACCAGATCCAAACAACCCACTTTTTACCTTTTTTACACAAAGCAGAACTAACAATCATAGATCATCATAAATGTTTTGATCGATTAATGATGTGTAACGGCTATACTTTTTGTAAGAAATGATTTATGGTTTGGAGTCAACACTCAGTAAAAAATGCCTCCCCCCGCTCTTACGATGTTTGCAAAACCCAATATATAAAAAACTAAAAGAGTTTACAATCCTTAAAAATCACAGATACTTTTTGGAATTATCTCTCTCAGCATTTGTGTATTTCCATTTTGGATTTTTATTTTTTTTTCAAATCCAAACTTGAGTTTTCACTCTCCCATTTTTCACATAAACAAAAAAGCTTAGGCAAATTGATCACAACAAAATGAAAATTTTTGATTTTATGAATACAAAAAATTGAAACCTATAATAAATGTAAGTGAAGAAAATTATTTCACGCACTAAATACGAACACCAAAGCTTTGTTATCCATGTTTGGGCAATTCCACTAGTACAACCCTTAATAGCTTGGTGGAATTTTATAAGAAAGAGATTTCTGATTTATCCCAACATGTTTTAAATGTGGTGGATATGCATGCTAGAAATATGTAGATGATGCAAATGACCTAATGATCCAAAAATTTTGAGTAGAAAAAATTAAATTCTAAAGTTAATGTGCGGTGGGATATTTACCAGAGCCAAACAACCCAGTTTTTGCCTATTTTACAAAAAGTGGACCTAACAATCATAGATCCTCATAAATTTTTTGTTAGATAAAAGATGTGTAATGGCTATAATTTTTTTTAGAAATGACCTATGGTTTGGGAGTCACCTCTTCTGATGATTGCAAAACCCAATATGTAAAAAACTAAAAGAGTTAACAATCTTTTAAAATCACAGATACTTTTTGGAATTATCTCACTCAGCATTTGTGCATCTCCATTTTGGATGTTCAATTTTTTTTCAGATCAAAACTTGAGTTTTCACTCTTCCATTTTTCTCGTTAACACAAAGACAAGGAAAATAAATCACAAAAAAATTCAAATTTTAGAGTTCATGTATGTAAAAAATTGAAAACTATCATAAATCCTAGTGAAGAAAATTATTTCACACACTAAAAATGAACACCAAAGTTTTTTTATCCATGTTTGGGAAATTCCACTAGTACAACCCCTAATACCTTGTTGGAATTTTATAAGAAAGAAATTTCTAATTGATCCTAACATGTTTGAAATGTTGTAGATATGCCTGCCTGAAACATGTTGAAGATCCAAATGACCCAAAGATAAAAAAATTTTGAGTAGAAAAAATTAAATTCTCAAGTTAACGTGCGGTGGGATATTTACCTCTGCGAAATAACCCAATTTTTTCCTATTTTACACAGAGCGGTCCTAACAATCGTAGATCATCATCCTTGTTTTGATCGATTAATGATGTGTAACGACTATATTTTTTTTAGAAATGACTTATGGTTTGGGAGTCAACACTCAATTAAAAATGTCTCACTCGCCCTCTTCCGATGATTGCAAAACCCAATATATAAAAAACTAAAAGAGTTTACAATCCTTAAAAATCACAGATAATTTTTGGAATTATCTCTCTCAGCATTTGTGATTTCCATTTTGGATGATATATTTTTTTTCAAATCCAAACTTGAGTTTTGACTCTCCCATTTTTCTCGTAAACAAAAAGATAAGGCAAATAGATTTCAACAAATTGAAAATTTAAGAGTTTATGTATGCAAAAAATTGAAATGATCCTAACATGTTTTAAGTGTTGTGGATAAGCATGCCAGAAACAAGTTGATGATGCAAATGACCTATTGATCCTAAAATTTCAAGGAGTAGAAAAAGTTAAATTCTCAAGTTAACGTGTGATGGGATATTTACCAGAGCCAAACAACCCACTTTTTTGCCTATTTTACAAAAAGTGGACCTAAAAATCATAGATCATCGCAAATGCTTTGATCGATGATGTATAACGGCTATAATTTTTGTTAGAAGTTACTTATGGTTTGGGAGTCAACAATCAGTTAAAAATCCTCGCCCCCTCCGCCTTTCGATAATTGTGAAACCCAATATATAAAAAACTAAAAGAGTTTACAATCCCTAAAAATCACAGATACTTTTGGAATTATCTTTCTCAGCATTTGTGCATTTCCATTTTGGATGTTCAATTTTTTTTCAAATCCAAACTTGAGTTTTCACTCTCCCATTTTTCTTGTAAACAAAAAGATAAGGCAAAAAGATCACGACAAAATGAAAATTTTAGAGTTTATGTATGTAAAAAATTGAAAAATATAATAAATGTTAGTGAAGAAAATTATTTCACGCACTAAAAATGAACACCAAAGTTTTGTTATCCATGTTTGGGAAAATCCACTAGCACAACCCCTAATAGCTTGTTGGAATTTTATATGAAAGAGATTTCTAATTGATCCTAACATGTTTTAAATGTGGTAGATATGCATGCCTGAAATATGTTGAAGATGCAAATGACCTAAAGATCAAAAAATTTCAAGAAGTAGAAACAATTTAATTCTGAAGTTAACGTGTGGTGGGATATTTACCATAGCTCAACAACCCATTTTTTGCCTATTTTAGACAAAGCAGACCTAACAATCATATATCATCGTAAATATTTTGATCGATTAAAAATGTGTAATGGCTATAATTTTTGTTAGAAGTGACTTATGGTTTGGGAGTCAACGCTCAGTTAAAAATGCCTCGTCCCCCTCTTTTTATGATTGCAAAACCCATTATACAAAAAACTGAAAGAGTTAACAATCCTTAAAAATCACAGATACATTTTAGAATTATCTCTCTCATCATTTGTGCATTTCCTTTTTGGATGTTCAATTTTTTTTCTAGTCCAAACTTGAGTTTTCACTCTCCCATTTTTCTCGTAAACGAAAAGATAAGGCAAATAGATCACAAAAAAATGAAAATTTTAGAGTTTATGAATGCAAAAAATTGAAAAAATTAATAAATGTAATTGAAGAAAATTATTTCACGCACTAAAAATGAACACCAAAGTTTTGTTATCCATGTTTGGGAAATTCCACTAATACAAGCCGAAATAGCTTGCTGGAATTTTATAAGAAATAGATTTCTAATTGATCCTAACATGTTTTAAATATGGTAGATAAGCATGCCAGAAACATGTTGATGATGCAAATGACCTAACGATCCTAAAATTTCAAGGAGTCGAAAAAATTAAATAGTTAAGTTAACGTGCGGTGGGTTATTTTACGAAAAGCGGACTTAACAATTATAGATCATAGTAAATGTTTTGATCAACTAATGATGTGTAACGGCTATAATTATGGTTAGAAATGACCTATGATTTGAGAGTCAACACTCTGAGAAAAATGCCTAGCCCCCCCTCTTCTGATGATTACAAAACCCAATATATAAAAAACTAAAAGAGTTACAATCCTTAAAAATCTCAGATACTGATTGGAATTATCTCTCTCAGCATTTGTTCATTTCCATTTTGGATGTTCAATTTTTTTTCAAATCCAAACTTGAGTTTTTACTCTCCCATTTTTCTCATAAAGAAAAAGATTAGGCAAATAGATCACAACAAAATGAAAATTTTAGAGTTTGTGTATGTAAAAAATTGAAAACTATAATAAAAGTAAGTGAAGAAAATTATTTCATGCATTAAAAATGAACACTAAAGTTTTCTTATCCATGTTTGGGAAATTCCACTAGTACAACCTCTAATAGCTTGGTGAAACTTTATAAGAAAGAGACTAATTGATCCTAACATGTTTTCAATGTGGTGGATCAGCATGCCTGAAACATGTTCAAGATGCAAATGACCTAAAGATCCAAAACTTTCAAGGAGTAGAAAAAATTAAATTCTTAAGCTAACGTGTGGTGGGATATTTACTAGTGCCAAACAACCCACTTTTTGCCTATTTTACAAAAAGTGGACCTAAAAATCGTAAATCTTCATAAATGTTTTGATTGATAAATGATGTGTAATGGCTATAATTTTTGTTAGAAATAACTTATGGTTTGGGTATCAACACTCAAAAAATATCCCCCCCCGCAAAGAGACATAAAGAGACATAGGTACGACAGGAGTAGCATTGGTAAAGGCTCCACCTACCATTACATTGCCAAGTATCAGATGGGCCTGTTCAAGCACCGATAGTTAACCCATCCTATGGTATTTAACATCCAGAAAACCGCCAAATCAAATGCGTCCCAAAGCGGAAATATCACAAGTACCACCTCGTCCCGAGCCGTCGCAAGGAAAACTATAACCGAAATCCTTTTTATCTGGCATTAACTTGGAATCGCGCGCGTCTAAAGCACCTTTTACTAAAATCAATGTAGTTGTATGCAAACCTAGAGCAATCGCATGATGAACCAAGAAGTCTCCAGGACCTATTGTTAAGAATAGTGAATTACTATTCTCATTAACGACATTCAACCAGCCAGGAAAATGTTTGAAAATAAAAAACATAAATGAAAGTCAAAAGAGTTACAAATCAAAAGACCGAAAAACATTATATTTACAATCAAATGAAATTTCTAAATGAGAATTCAAGAATGAAATTCAATGAATGAAAGAATTTGTGAAAGAATGAAATGTAAATTCATTCAATTTCTAAATGATAATGAATTTCAGAAAGAATGAAATGTAAATTCATTCAATTTCTAAATGATAATGAATTTCTTCAATGATAATGAAAGAAAGAAAACGTATAAATTCTCTTAGAAAGAAAGAAAACATCTGTTTTCTTATTATAAATTAAAAAAGAAAAAAGTTGGACCAATACATGATATTATTTTAGTATTTCTGGGATCAGGACTTATATTAGGAAGTCTCGGAGTGGTATTACTTACGAGTCCAATTTTGTCTGCCTTTTCTTTGGGATTGGTTCTTGTTTCTATATCCTTATTCTATATTCCATCTAACTCCTATTTTGTAGCTACTGTACAACTCCTCATTTACGTGGGGGCCATAAATGTCTTAATCATATTTGCCGTGATGTTCATGAAAGGTTCAGAATATTCCAATTCTTTCTCTCTTTGGACCGTTGGGGATGGGGTTACTTCACTGGTTTGTACAAGTATTTTGTTTTCATTAATTACTACTATCTTAGATACGTCATGGTACGGGATTATTTGGACTACAAGATCAAGCCAAATTATAGAACAGGACCTGATAAGTAACGTACAAGATTTAGATTAACCGCATTCAGTATAAGCTCAAGGCACATAAGTGCTCTAACCATGTTTCGACTTGTGATCAATCCATAAATACCGATAGAAAAGAAATAGGCACTCAAAACAAGTCCATGTTCGAGCATCATAGACTAACTCCTCATCAATCTCGATTCATTTCAATATGGACAACAATTTTATAACCGATTTGATTGACTCGAATATAACAAGTGCGTAACAAACGAAAGCATTGGCAATGGATAGAACTAAACCTTTTATTATTTGACATTCCATATGAACAAAAATAGAATTGAATTTTAACAGAAGAAGAAAAGTTCAATAAAAATATGTTTAATTTCTACGTTTTCTTTCTTTCTAAGATCATATGTCTTCTTTCTTTCATTAGAATTTCATAAATGAATTGCATTTCATTCTTTTAGAAATTCTCCCTCCCTCTTCTTATGATTGAAAAACCCAATATATAAAAAACTAAAAGAGTTTACAATCCTAAAAAATCACAGATACTTTTTGGAATTATCTCTCTCAGCTTTTGTGCATTTCCAATTTGGATGTTAATTTTTTTTTCAAATCCAAACTTCATTTTTCAATCTCCCATTTAATTTGTAAACAGAAAGATATGGCAAAAATATCACAACAAAATGAAAATTTTAGAGTTTAAGTATGCAAAAAAAATTGAAAACTATAATAAATGTAAGTGAAGAAAATTATTTCAAGAACTAAAAATGAATGCCAAAGGTTTGTTATCCGTGTTTGGGAAATTCCACTAGTACAACCCCTAATTGCTTGGTGAAACTTTATAAGAAAGAGACTAATTGATCCTAACATGTTTTCAATGTGGTGGATCAACATGCCTGAAACATGTTCAAGATGCAAATGACCTAAAGATCTAAAAATTTCGAGTAGAAAAAATTAAATTCTTAAGTTAACGTGTGGTGGGATATTTACTAGTGCCAAACAATCAACTTTTTGCCTATTTTACAAAAAGTGGACCTAACAATGGTAGATCTTCATAAATGATTTGATTGATTAATGATGTGTAACAGTTATAATTTTTGTTAGAAATAACTTATGGTTTGGGTGTCAACACTCAAAAAAAAAAAATCCCTCCCCCCTCTTCTTATGATTTCAAAACCCAATATATAAAAAACGAAAAGATTTCACAATCCTAAAAAATCACAGAAACTTTATGGAATCTCTCTCAGAATTTGTGCATTTCCATTTTTGATGTTCATTTTCTTTTTCAAATCCGAACTTGAGTTTTCTTTCTCCCATTTTTCTCGTAAATAAAACGATAAGGCAAATAGATCACAACAAAATGAAAATATTAGAGTTTATGTATGCAAAAAATTGAAACCTATAATAAATGTAAGTGAAGAAAATTATTTCACGCACTAAATATGAACACCAAAGATTTGTTATCCATGTTTGGGAAATTCCACTAGTACAACCCCACCCCTAATAGCTTGGTGGAATTTTATAAGAAAGAGATTTTGAATGGATCCTAATATGTTTTAAATGTGGTGGATAAGCATGTCTGAAACATGTTGAAGATGCAAATGACCTAATGATCCAAAAATTTCAAGGAGTAGAAGAAATTAAATTCTCAAGTTAACGTGTGATGGGATATTTACGAGAGCCAAACAACCCACTTTTTGCCTATTTTACAAAAAACAGACCTAACAATCGTAGATCATTATGAATGTTTTGATCGATTAATGATATGTAACGGCTATAATTTTTGTTAGAAATGACTTATGGTTTGGGAGTCAACACTCAGTTAAAAATGCCTCGCCCAGACTTCCGATGATTGCAAAACCTAATATATAAAAAACTAAAAGAGTTTACAATTCTTCCAAATCATAGATACTTTTTGGAATTATCTCTCTCAGCATTTGTACATTTATATTTTGGATGTTCAATTTTTTTTCAAATCCAAACTTGAGTTTTCACTCTGCTATTTTTCTCGTAAACAAAAAGATAAGGTAAATAGATGACAACAAAATGAAAATTTTAGAGTTTATGTATGCAAAAAATTGAATACTATAATAAATGTACGTGAAGAAAATTATTTCACGCACTAAAAATGAACACCAAAGTTTTGTTATCCATATTTGGGAAATTCCACTACTACAACCCCTATTTGCTTGCTGGAATTTTATAAGAAATAGATTTCGAATTGATCCTAACATGTTTTAAATGTGGTGAATAAGCATGCCAGAAACATGTTGATGATGCAAATGACCTAAAGATTAAAAAAATTTCATGGAGTAGAAAAAATTAAATTCTCTAGTTAACGTGCTGTGGGATATTTACCAGAGCCAAATAACCCACTTTTTGCCTATATTACAAAAGGCAGAACTAGATTATCGTAACTGTTTTGATCGGTTAATGAGGTGTAACGGCTATAATTTTTGTTAGAAATGACCTGTGGTTTGGGAGTCAACACTCAGTTAAAAATGCCTTCCTCCCCTCTTCCGATGATTGTAAAACCTAATATATAAAAAACTAAAAGAGTTTACAATCCTTAAAAATCACAAATACTTTTTGGAATTATCTCTCTCAACATTTGTGCATTTCCATTTTGGATGTTCAATTTGTTTTCAAATCCAAACTTGAGTTTTTACTGTCCTATTTTTCTCGTAAACAAAAAGAAGAGGCAAATAGATAAAAAAAAAATGAAAATTGTAGAGTTTAAGAATGTAAAAAGTTGAAAACTATAATAAATATTCGTGAAGAAAATTATTTCACGCTCTAAAAATGAACACAAAAGTTTTGTTATCCATGTTTGGGAAATTTCACTAGTACAACCTCTAATAGCTTGTTGGAATTTTCTAACAAAGAGATTTCTAATTGATCCTAACATGTTTTAAATGTGGTATATTTGCATGCCTGAAACATGTTGAAGATGGAAATGACCTAATGATCAAAAAATTTCAAGGAGTAAAAAAAATTAAATTCTCAAGTGAAAGAGCGGTAGGATATTTACTCGAGCCAAACAACCCACTTTTTGCCCATTTTACTCAAAGCAAACCTAACAATCATAAATCATCATAAATTTTTTGATCGATTAATGATGAGTAACGGCTATAATTTTTGTTAGATATGACTTATGGTTTGGGAGTCAACACACAGCTAAAAATGCCTCGACCCCCTCTTCCGATGATTGCAAAACCCAATATATAAAAAACTAAAAGAGTTTACAATCCTTTAAAATCATAGATCCTTAACGTATGGTTGGATATTTACTAGAGCCAAACAACCCACTTTTTCCCTATCCTTAAAAATCACAGATACTTTTTGGAATTATCTCTCTCAGCATTTGTGCATTTCCATTTTGGATATTCAATATTTTTTGAAATCCAAACTTGAGTTTTCATTCTCCTTTTTTCTCGTAAACAAAAAGATAAGGCAAATAGATCACACCAAAATGAAAACTTTGGAGTTTATGTATGGAGAAAATTGAAAACTATAATAAATGTAAGTGAAGAAAAGTAATTCATGCACTAAAAATGAACACCAATGTTTTGTTATCCATGTTTGGCAAATTCCACTAGTACAACCCCTAATAGCTTGCTAGAATTTTATAAGAAAGTGATTTCTAATTGATCCTAACATATTTTAAATGTGTTAGATATGCATGCCTGAAACATGTTGAAAATGCAAACGATCTAAAGATAAAAAAATTTCAAGGAGGAGAAAAAATTAAATTCTCAAATTAACGTGCGGTGGGATATTTACCAGAGCCAAACAACCTACCTTTTTCCTATTTTACACAAAGAAGACCTAACAATCATAGATCTTCGTAACTGTTTTGATCAATTAATGATATGTAACGGCTATAACTTAAGTTAGGAATGACTTATGGTTTGGGAGTCAACACTCAGTTAAAAATAGCTCGCCCACCTCTTCCGATGATTGCAAAACCCAACATATAAAAAACTAAAAGAGTTTACAATCCTTAAAAATCACATATACTTTTTGGAATTATCTCTCTTAGCATTTGTGCATTTCCATTTTGTATGTTCAACTTTTTTTCAAATCCAAACTTGAATTCTCACTTTCCAATTTTTCTCGTAAACAAAAAGATACGGTACATAGATCACAACAAAATGAAAATTTTAGAGTTTATGTATGAAAAAAATTGAAAACTATAATAAATTTAAGTGAAGAAAATTATTTAACACACTAAAAATGAACACCAAAGTTTTGTTATCCATATTTTGGAAACTCCATTAGGACAACCCCTAATAGCTTGTTAGAATTTTATAAGAAAGAGATTTCTAATTGATCCTAACATGTTTTAAATGTGCTGGATATGCATGCCTAAAACACGTTGAAGATGCAAATGACCTAATGATCCAAAAATTTCAAGGAGTAGAATAAATTAAATTCACATTTTAACGTGCAGTAGGATATTTACCAGAACCATACAACCCACTTTTTGCCTAATTTACAAAAAGCGGACCTAACAATCATAGATAATTTTAAATGTTTTGATTGATTAATGATGTGTAACGATTATAATTTTTGGTAGAAGTGACTTATAGTTTGGGCATCAACAATCAGTTAAAAATCCATGCGTGCCCCCCTCCCCCTCCTCCCTCTTCCGATGATTGCAAAGCCCAATATATAAAAAACTAAAAGAGTTTACAATCCTTAAAAATCACAGATAGTTTCTTGAATTATCTCTCTAAACATTTGTGCATTTCCATTTTGGATGTTCAATTTTTTTAAAATCCAAACTTGAGTTTTCACTCTCCCATTTTTCTCGGAAACAAAAAGGTAAGGCAAATAGATCACAAAAAAATGAAAATTTTAGAGTTTATGTATGTAAAAAATTTAAAAGTTTATTAAATGTTAGCGAAGAAAATTATTTCACATACTAAAAATGAACAACAAAGTTTAGTTATCAATGTTTCGGAAATTCCACTAGTACAACCCCTAATAGCTTGTTGGAATTTTATAAGAAAGAGATTTCTAATTGATCCTAACACGTTTTAAATGTTGCAGATATGCATGCCTAAAACTTGTTGAAGGTGCAAATGCCCTAATGATAAAAAAATTTCAAGGAGTAGAAAAAATTAAATTCTCAAGTTAACGTGCGATGGGATATTTACTAGAGCCAAACAGCCCACTTTTTACCTATTTTAAAAAAAGCAGACCTAACAATCATAGATCATTGTAAATGTTTTGATCGATAAATGATGTGTAATGACAATAATTTTTGTTAGAAATGACCTATGGTTTGGGAGTCAACACTCAGTTAAAAATGCCATGCCACCCTCTTTACATGATTGCAAAAACCAATATATAAAAAAATAAAAGAGTTTACAATCCTTAAAAAACAAAGACACTTTTAGGAATTATCTCTCCTAGAATTTGTGCATTTCCATTTTGGATGTTCAATTTCTTTACAAATCCAAACTTGAGTTTTCACTCTCCCATTTTTCTCAAAAAAAAAAAAGATAAGGCAACTAGATCACAAAAGAATGAAAATTTTAGAGTTTATGTAAGAAAATAATTGAAAACTATAATAAATGTAAGTGAAGAAAATTATTTCACGCACTAAAATTGAACACCAAAGTTTTGTTATCCATGTTTGGGAAATTCCACTAGTACAACCCCTAATAGCTTGGTGAAATTTTATAAGAAAGATATTTCTAATTGATCCTAACATGTTTTAAATGTGGTGGATATGCATGCCTGAAACATGTTGAAGATACAAATGACCCAACGATCCAAAAATTACTAGGTGTAGAAAAGATTATATTCTCAAGTTAACGTGCGGTGGGATATTAACCAGAACCAACCAACCCACTTTTTGCCTATTTTACAAAAAGTGGACCTAGCAATCATAGATAATCGTAAATGTTTTGATCGATTAATGATGTGTAACAGCTAAAATTTTTTTTAGAAGTGGCTTATAGTTTGGGCACCAACAATCAGTTAAAAATCCATGCCCGCCCCCCTCCCCCTCCTCCATCTTTCGATGATTGCAAAGCCCAATATATAAAAAACTAAAAGAGTTTACAATCCTTAAAAATCACAGATAGTTTCTTGAATTATCTTTCTATACATTTGTGTATTTCCATTTTGGTCGTTCAATTTTTTTTCAAATCCAAACTTGAGTTTTTACTCTCCAATTTTTCTTGGAAACAAAAAGGTAAGGGAAATAGATCACAACAAAATGAAAATTTTAGAGTTTATGTATGTAAAAAATTGAAAAATTTAATAAATTTTAGCGAAGAAAATTATTTCACGTACTAAAAATGAACAACAAAGTTCAATTATCAATTTTTTGGAAATTCCACTAGTACAACCCCTAATAGCTTGCTGGAATTTTATAAGAAAGAGATTTCTCATTGATCCTAATATGTTTTAAATGTTGCAGATATGCATGCCTGAAACTTGTTGAAGTTGCAAATGACCTAATGATAAAAAAATTTCGAGTATAAAAAATTAAATTCTCAAGTTAACGTGCGATGGGATATTTACTAGAGCCAAACAACCCACTTTTTACCTATTTTACAAAAAGTGGACCTAACAATCATAGATCATCGTAAATGTTTTGATCGATAAATGATGTGTAATGACAATATTTTTTGTTAGAAATGACCTATGGTTTGGGAGTCAACACTCTTTTAAAAAAGCCAAGCACCCAACCACCCCCCCCCCCCCCCCCCCCCCCCCCCCCCCCCCCCTCTTCTCTTTAGATGATTGAAAAACACAATATATAAAAAAATAAAAGAGTTTAAAATCCTTAAAAATCACAGAATCATTTTGGAATTATCTCTAATAGCATTTGTGCATTTCTATTCTGGACGTTCAATTTTTTTTTCAAACCCAAACATGATTTTTCACTCTCCCATTTTTCTCGTAAACAAAAAGATAAGGCAAATAGATCACACCAAAATTAAAATTTTAGAGTTTATGTATGTAAAAAATGGAAAACTATAATCAATGTAAGTGAAGAAAATTATTTCACGCACTAAAAATGAACACCAATGTTTTGTTATCCATGTTTGGGAAATTACACTAGTACAACCCCTAATTGCTTGCTAGAATTTTATAAGAAAGAGATTTTTAATTGATCCTTACATGTTTTAAATATTGTAGATATGCATGCCAGAAATATGTTGAAGATGCAAATGACCTAAAGATAAAAAAATTTCAAGGATTAGAAAAAATTAAATTTTCAAGTTAACGTGGGGTGGGATATTTACCAGAACCAAACCACCCACTTTTTGCCTATTTTACACAAAGCAGACCTAACAATCATAGATCATCGTAAACTTTTTGATTGATTAATATTGTGTAATGGCTATAATTTTTGTTAGAAATGACTTATGGTTTGGGAGTAAACACTCAGTTAAAAAAGCCTCCATCCCCCCCCCCCCCCCCTTTTCGATGATTACAAAACCCAATATATCAAAAACTAGAAGAGTTAACAATCCTTAAAAATCACAGATAATTTTTGGAATGATCCCTCTCAGCATTTGTGCATTTCCATTTTGGATGTTCAATTTTTTTTTCAAATCCAAACTTGAGTTTTCACACTCCCTTTTTTCTCGTAAACAAAAAGATAAGGCACATAGATCACAACAAAATGAAAATTTTAGAGTTTATGTATGCAAAAAATTGAAAATTATAATAAATGTAAGTGAAGAAAATTATTTCACGCACTAAAAATGAACACCAAAGTTTTGTTATCCATGTTTGGGAAATTGCACTAGTTCAACCCCTAATAGCTTTCTAGAATTTTATAAGAAAGATATTTTTAATTGATCCTAACATGTTTTAAATGAGGTTGATATGCATGCCAGAAACATGTTGATGATGCAAATGACCTAATGATCCAAAAATTTCAAGGAGTAGAAAAAATTAAATTCTCAAGTTAGCGTGTGATGGGATATTTACCAGAGCCAAACAACCCACTTTTTGCGTATTTTACAAAAAGTAGACTTATAAATCATAGATCATCGTAAATGTTTTGTTTGATTAATGATGTGTAATGGTTATAATTTTTGTTAGAAGTAACTTATGGTTTGGGAGTCAACACTCAGTAAAAAATCCTCGCCACCCCCCCCCCCCCCCCCCCCCCCCCCCCCCTCCCCTCTTTCGATAATTGCAAAACTGTATATATAAAAACTAAAGGAGTTTAAAATCCTTAAAAATCTCAGATAATTTTTGGAATTATCTTTCTCAACAGTTGTGCATTTCCATTTTGGATGTTCATTTTTTTTCAAATCCAAACTTGAGTTTTCAGTCTCCCATTTTTCTCGTAAATAAAAAGATAAGGCAAATAGATCACAAAAAAATGAAAATTTTAGAGTTTATGGAAAAAATTGAAAACTATAATAAATGTAAGTGAAGCAAATTATTTCACGCACTACAAATGAACACCAGTGTTTTTCTATCCATGTTTGGTAAATTCCACTTGTACAACCCTAATAGCATGGTGGAATTTTATAAGTAGGAGATTTCTAATTGATCCTAACATCTTTTAAATGTGGTGGATAAGAATGCTAGAACCATGTTGATGATGCAAATGACCTAATGATCAAAAAAGTTCAAGGAGTATAAAAAATTAAATTCTCAAGTTAACAAGCGGTGAGATATGTACCAGAGCCAAACAACCCACTTTTTGCCTATTTTTCAAATAGCGGACCTAACAATCAAAGATCATCGTAAATGTTTTGATCAATTAATGATGTGTAATGGCTATAATGTTTGTTAGAAATTACCTTTGGTTTGGGAGTAAACACTTAGTTAATAAAGCCATGCTCTTTCGTTGATCTCAAAACCCAATTTATAAAAAACTAAAAGAGTTTACAATCCTTAAAAAATCAAAGATATTTTTTGGAATGAAATCTCTCAGCATTTTTACATTTTCCATTTTGGATATTAAATTATTTTTCAAATCCAAACTTGAGTTCTCAGTCTCCCTTTTTTCTCGTAGACAAAAAGATAAGTCAAATAGTTAAAAAAAAAAACAAAAATTTTAGAGTTTATGTATGTAAAAAATTAAAAACTATAACAAAGGTTAGTGAAGAAAATTATTTCACACACTAAAAATGTACACCAATGTTTTGTTATCCATGTTTGAGAAGTTCTACTAGTACAACCCCTAATAGTTAGGTAGAATTTTAATAAAAAAGATTTCTAATTGATCCTAACATCTTTTAAATGTGGTAGATATGCTGCGTGAAACATGTTCAAGATGTAGATGACCTAAAGATCAAAATAATTCAAGGGGTAGAAAAAATTAAAATCTCAAGGTAATGTGCGGTGGGATATTTACCAAAGCCAAACAACCCACTTTTTGCCTATTTTACACAAAGCGGACCTAACAATCATAGATCATCATAAATGTTTTGATCGATTAATGATGTGTAATGGCTATAATTTTTGTTAGAAAAACTGTATATATAAAAACTAAAGGAGTTTACAATCCTTAAAAATCACAGATACTTTTGGGAATTATCTTTCTCTACATTTGTGCATTTCCATTTTGGATGTTCAATTTTTTTCAAATCCAAACTCGAGTTTTCATTCTCCTATTTTTCTCGTAAATAAAAAGATAAGGCAAATAGATCGCAACAAAATGAAAATTTTAGAGTTTAAGTATGGAAAAAATTGAAAACTATAATAAATGTAAGTGAAGAAATTTATTTTATGCACTACAAATGAACACCAAAGTTTTTTTATCCATGTTTGGCAAATTCCACTTGTACAACCCTAATAGCATGGTGGAATTTTATAAGAAAGAGATTTCTAATTGATCCTTAAATATTTTAAATGTGGTGGATAAGAATGCCAGAACCATGTTGATGATGCAAATGACCTAAGAATCAAAAATTTTTATGGAGTATAAAAAATTAAATTCTGATGTTAACGTGCGGTGGGATATGTACGAGAGCCAAACAACACACTTTTTGCCTATTTTACAAAAAGTGGACCTAACAATCAAAGATCACCGTAAATGTTTTGATCGATTAATGATGTGTAATGTCTATAATGTTTGTTAGAAATTACCTTTGGTTTGGGAGTAAACACTTAGTTAATAATGCCATGCTCTTCTGATGATCTCAAAACCCAATTTATAAAAAACTAAAAGAGTTTACAATCCTTAAAAATCACAGATACTTTATTATCTCTCTCAGCATTTGTGCATTTCCATTCTAGATGTTCAATTTTTTTTCAAATCCAAACTTGTGTTTTCACACTCCCATTTTTCTCGTTAACAAAAAGATAAGGCAAATAGATAACAACAAAATTAAAATTTTAGAGTTTATGTATGTAAAAAATTGAAAACTATAATAAATGTTAGTGAAGAAAATTATTTCACGCACTAAAAATGAACACCAAAGTTTTGTTATCCATGTTTGAGAAATTCCACTATACAAGCACTAATAGCTTGCTGGAATTTTATAAGAAAAAGATTTCTAATCGATCATAACATGTTTTAAATGTGGTGAATAAGCATGTCAAAAACATATTGATGATGTAAATGACCTAATGATCCACAAATTTCAAGGTGTAGAAAAAATTAAATTCTCAAGTTAACATGCGGTGGGATATTTACCAGTGCCAAACAACCCACTTTTTGCCTACTTCACAAAAAGCGGACCTAATAATCATAGATCATCGTAAATGTTTTGATCGATAAATGATTTGTAACGAAAATAATTTTTTTTAGAAATGACTAATGGTTTGGGAGTCAACACTCAGTTAAAAATGCCTCGCTCCCCTCTTCCGACGATTGCAAAACCGAATATATAAAAAACTAAAAGAGTTTACAATCCTTAAAAATCACATATACTTTTTGGAATTATCTCTCTCAGCATTTGTGCATTTCCATTTTGAATGATCAATTTTTTTGCAAATCCAAACTTGAGTTTTAATCTCCTATTTTTCTCGTAAACAAAAAGATAAGACACATAGATCACAACAAAATGAAAATTTTAGAGTTTATGTATGAAAAAATTTTAAAACTATAATAAATTTTAGTGAAGAAAATTATTTCACGCACTAAAAATGAACACCAAAATTTTGTTATCTATGTTTGGGAAGTTCCACCAGAGCCAAACAACCCACTTTTTGCATATTTTAAAAAAATCGGACCTAACAATCATTGATCATCGTAAATGTTTTGATCGATTAATGATGTGTAACGGCTATAATTTATGTTAGAAATGACCTATGGTTTGGGAGTCAACACTCTGTGAAAAAGCCAAGCCCTCCCTCCCTCTTCTGATGATTGCAAAACCCAATATATAAAAAATAAAAAATGTTTACAATCCATAAAAATCACAGATACTTTTTGGAATTATCTTTCTCAGAATTTGTGCATTTCCATTTTGGATGTTCAATTTTGTTTCAAATCCAAACTTGCATTTTGACTCTCCCATTTTTCTCGCAAATAGATCACAACAAAATGAAAATTTTAGAGTTTATGTATGCAAAAAATTGAAAACTATAATAAATGTAAGTGAAAAAAATTATTTAATGCACTAAAAATGAACACCGAAGTTTTGTTATCCATGTTTGGGAAATTCCAATAGTACAAGCCCTAATAGCTTGCTGGATTTTTTTAAGAAAGAGATTTCTAATCGATCATAACATGTTTTAAATGTGGTGGATAAGCATGCCAAAAATATATTGATGATGCAAATGACCTAATGATCCAAAAATTTCAAGGTGTAGAAAAAATTAAATTCCCAAGTTAACATGCAGTGGGATATTTACCTGAGCCAACCAACTCTTTGCTCCTTTTATAAAAAGTGGACCTAACAATCATAGATCATCGTAAATGTTTTGATCGATAAAAGCTGTGTAATGGCTATAATGTTTTTTTAGAAATGACCTATGGTTTGGGAGTCAACACTCAGATAAAATGCTTTGCCCCCCCCTCTTTCGATGATTACAAAACCCAATATATAAAAAACTAAAAGAGTTTACAATCCTTTAAGATCACAGATACTTTTTGGAATTATCTCTCTCAGCATTTGTTCCTTTACATAATGGATGGTCAATTTTTTTTCAATTCCAAACTTGAGTTTTCACTCTCCCATTTTTCTCGTTAAAAAAAAGATATGGAAAATAAATCACAAAAAAATTAAAATTTTAGAGTTCATGTATGTAAAAAATTGAAAACTATGATAAATGTTAGTGAAGAAATTTATTTCACGCACAAAAAATGAACACCAAAGTTTTGTTATCCATGTTTCGGAAATTCCACTAGTACAACCCCTAATAGCTTACTGGAATTTTATAAGGAAGAGATTTCTAATTAATCCTAACATGTTTAAAATGTAGTAGATATGCATGCCTGAAATATGTTGAAGATGCAAATGACCTAAAGATGAAAAAATTCAAGGAGTAGAAAGAATTAAATTCCCACGGTGGGATATTTACCTATGCCAAACAACCCACTTTTTGCCTATGTTACACAAAGTGGACCCTAACAATCATAGATCATTGCAAATGTTTTGAACAATTAATGATGTGTAACAGCTATAGTTTTTGTTAGAAATGACTTTAGGTTTGGGAATTAACACGCAGTTAAAAATGACTCACTCCCCTCTGCTGATGATTGGAAAACCCAATATAAAAAAATAAAAGTGTTTACAATCCTTAAAAATCACAGATACTTTTTGGAAGTATCTCTTTCAGAATTTGTGCACTTCTTTTTTGGATGATAGATTTTTTTTCAAATCCAAACTTGAGTTTTCACTCTCCCATTTTTCTCGTAAACAAAAAGATAAGGCACATAGATCACAGCAAAATGAAAATTTAAGAGTTTATGTAAGCCAAATATTGAAAAATAAAATAAATTTAAATGAAGAAAATTATTGCACGCCCTAAAAATGAACACCAAAGTTTTGTTATCCATGTTTGGGAAATTCCAATAGTACAACCCCTAATAGCTTGTTGGAATTTTATAAGAAAGAGATTTCTAATTGATCCTAACATGTTTTAAATGTGGTGGAAAAGCATGCCGGATACAAGTTGATGATGCAAATGACCTAATGATCCTAAAATTTGGAGTAGAAAAAATTAAATTCTCAAGTTAACGTGCGATGGGATATTTACCAGAACCAAACAACCCATTTTTTGCCTATATTACAAAAAGTCGACCTAACAATCATATATCATCGTAAATATTTTATTCAGTTAATAATGTATAATGGCTATATTTTTTGTAAGAAGTGATTTATGGTTTGGGAGTGAATACACAGTTAAAAATCCTCATCACCACCCCCCCCCCCCCCCCCCCCCCCCCCCCCCCCCCGTCTTCCGATAATTGAAAAACCCAATATATAAAACACTAAAAGAGTCTACAATCCCTAAAAATCATAGATACTTTTTTGAATTATCTATCTCAGCATTTGTGCATTTCCATTTTGGATGTTCAATTTTTTTTCAAATCCAAACATGAGTTTTCTCCTCCCATTTTTCTTGTAAACAAAAAGATAAGGCAAATAGATCTCAACAAAATGAAAATTTTAGAGTTTATGTATGTAAAAATTTGAAAACTATAATAAATGTTAGTGAAGAAAATTATTTCACGCACTAAAAATGAACACCAAAGCTTTGTTATCCATGTTTGGGAAATTCCACTAGCACAACACCTAATAGCTTGCAGGAATTTTATAAGAAAGAGATTTCTAATTGATTCTAACATATTTTAAATGTGGTAGATATGCATGCCTGAAACATGAGATGCAAATGACCTAAAGATAAAAAAATTTCGAGTTGAAAAAATTTAATTCTCAAGTTAACGTGCAGTGGAATATTTCCCAGAGCTAAACAACCCGATTTTGCCCATTTTACACAAAGTGGACCTAACAATCATTGATCAACATAAATGTTTTGATTGATTAATGATGTGTAACGGCTATAATTTTTTTTAGAAGGAACTTATGGTTTGGGACTCAACAATCAATTAAAAATGCTTCACTTGCCCTCTTCCGATTATTGCAAAACCCAATATATAAATATTTAAAAGAGTTTACAATCCTTCAAAATCACTGATACTTTTTGGAATTGTCTCTCTCAACATTTGTGCATTTCTATTTTGGATGTTCAATTTTTTTTCAAATCCAAACTTGAGTTTTCACTCTCCCATTTTTCACCTAAAGAAAAATAAGGCTAATAGATCACTACAAAATGAAAATTTTAGAGTTTATGTATGTAAAAAATTGAAAACTATCATAAAACTGAAGAAAATTATTTCATGCACTAAAAATGAACACCAAAGTTTTTTTATCAATGTTTGGGAAATTCCACTAGTACAACCCCTAATATCATGCTGGAATTTTATAAGAAAGAGATTTCTAATTGAACCTAACATGCTTTAAATGTGGTAGATATGCCTCCCTAAAACATGTTGAAGATGCAAATGACCTAAAGATCAAAACAATTCGAGTAAAAAAAATTAAATTCCCAAGTTAACATGCGGTGGGATATTTACCTGAGCCAAACTACCCACGTTTTGCCGATTTTACACAAGGCGGACCTAACAATCATAGATCATCGTAAATTTTTTGATCGATTAATGGTGTGTAATGGCTATTATTTTTATTAGAAATGCCTTATGGTTAGGTAGTCAACACTCAGTCCAAAATGCCTCGTCCCCCTCTTCCGATGATTGCAAAACCCAAAATATAAAATATTAAAGGAGTTTACAATCCTTAAAAATCACAGATAATTTTTGGAATTATCTCTCTCAGCATTTGTGCATTTACATTTTGGATGTTCAATTTTTTTCAAATCCAAACTTGAGTTTTCACTCTCCCATTTTTCTTGTAAACAAAAAGATAAGGCAAATAGATCACAACAAAATGAAACTTTTTGAGTTTAAGATTGGAAAAAATACAAAACTATAATCAATGTAAGTGAAGAAAATTATTTCACGCACTAAAAATGAACACCAAAGTTTTTATATCCATGTTTGGGAAATTCCACTAGTACAACCCTAATTGCTTGGTGGAATTTTATAAGAAAGAGATTTCTAATTGATCCTAACATGTTTTAAATGTGGTGGATAAGAATGCCAGAAACATGTTGATGATGCAAATGACCTAATGATCCAAAATTTTCAAGGAGTAGAAAAAATTAAATTCTCAAGTTAACGTGGGGTGGGATATTTACCAGAGCCAAACAACCCACTTTTTGCCAATTTTACAAAATGCGGACCTAACAATCATAGATCATTGTAAATGTTTTGATCGATTAATAATGTGTAACGGCTATAAATGTTTTTAGAAATTACCTGTGGTTTGGGAGTCTACACTAAGGTAATATTCCCTTGCCTCTCCCCCCCTCCCTCTTCCGATGATCTCAAAACCCAATATATAAAAAACTACAAGAGTTTACAATCCTTAAAAAACACTGATACTTTTTGGAATTATCTTTCTCAGCATTTGTGCATTTCCATTTTGGATGTTCAATTTTTTTTCAAATCTAAACTTGAGTTTTTTAGTTTCCCATTTTTCTTGAAATAAAAAGATAAAGAAAATAAATCACAAAAAATGACAATTTTAGAGTTTATGTATGCAAAAAACATGAAAATTATAATAAATATAAGTGAATAAAATTATTTCATGCACTAAAAAAGAACACCAAACTTTTGTTATCTACGTTTGGGAAATTTCTCTTGTACGACCCCTAATACCTTGGTGAAATTTTACAAGAAAGAGAGTAATTGATCCTAACATGTTTTCAATGTGGTGGATATGCATATCATAAACATGTTGAAGATGAAAATGTCCTATAGATGCAAAAATTACAAGGAGTACAAAAAATTAAATTCTCAAGTTAATGTGTAGTGGGAAATTTACTAGTGCCAAATAACGGTTATAATTTTTGTTAGAAATGACTTATGGTTTGGGAGTCAACACTAAATTAAAAAAGCCTCCTCCCCCCTCTTTTGATGATTGCAAAACCCAATATATACAAAACTAAAAGAGTTTACAATCCTTAAAAATCCAAAGAAAAAAATTTCTAATTGATCCTAATATGTTTTAAATGTGGTGGATATGTATGCTTCAAACATGTTGAAGATGCAAATGACCTAATGATCCAAAAATTTCATGGAGTAGAAAAAATTAAATGCTCAAGTTAATATGTGATGGGATATTTACCAAAGCCAAACAACCCACTTTTTGCCTATTTTACAAAAAGTGGACCTAACAATCATAGATCGTAAATGTTTTGATTGATTAATGATGTGTAACGGCTATAATTTTTGTTAGAAATGACTTAAGGTTTGGGAGACAACACTCAGTTAAAAATGCCTCGCTCCCCACTTCCCATGATTTCAAAAACCAATATTTAAAAAACTAAAAGAGTTTACAATCCATAAAAATCACGGATACTTTTAGGAATTATCTCTCTCAGAATTTGTTCATTTTCATTTTGGATGTTTGATTTCTTTTCAAATCCAAACTTGATGAAAATTTTAGAGTTTATGAATGCAAAAAATTGAAAACAATAGTAAGAGTACGTGAAGAAAATTATTGCATGCTCTAAAAATGAACACCAAAGTTTTGTTAGTCATGTTTGGGAAAGTCCACTAGTACAACCCCTAATAGCTTGGTGGAATTTAATAAGAAAGTGATTTCTAATTGATCCTAACATGTCTTAAATGTGGTGGATATGCATGTCTGAAACATGTTGAAGATGCAAATGACATAATGATCCAAAAATTTCAAGGAGTAGAAAAAATTAAATTCTCAGGTTAACGTGCAGTGGGATATTTACTAGAGCCAAACACCCCACTTTTTGCCTATTTTACAAAAAGCGGACCTAACAATCATAGATCAACGTAAATGTTTTGTTCGATTAATAATCTGTAATGACTATAATTTTTTTTTAGAAATGGATTATGGTTTGGGAGTCAACACTCTGTTAAAAATGCCTCCCCCCCCTCTTCTGATGATTGCAAAACCCAATATATAAAAAACTAAAACCCAATAGAGAAATGACTTACGGTTTGGGAGTTTACAATCCTTACAAATCACTGATACTTTTGGAATTATCTCTCTCAGCATTTGTATATTTCCATTTTGGGTGTTCAATTTTTTTTCAAATCCTAACTTGAGTTTTTACTCTCCCATTTTTCTCATAAATAAAAAGACAAGGAAAATTGATAACTACATAATGCAAATTTTAGAGTTTATTTATGCAAAAAATTGAAAAATATAATAAATGTAAGTGAAGAAAATTATTACAAGCACTAAAAATGAACACCAAAGTTTTGTTAACCACTGGTACAACCGCTAATAGCTTGGTGGAAGTTTATAAGAAAGAGATTTCTAATTGATCCTAACATTTTCAAAATGTGGTGGATTTGCATGCCTGAAACATGTAGAAGATGCAAATGACCTAATGATCCAAAAATTTCATGGTGTAGAAAAAAATTAAACTCTCAAGTTAACGTGCGGTGGGATATTTACCAGAGCCAATCAACCCTCTTTTTGGCTATTTTACAAAAGGGTACCTAACAATCGTAGATGAGCGTAAATATTTTGATCGAGTAATGATGTGTAATGGGTATAATGTTTTTTAGAAATGACTTATGGTTAGGGAGTCAACACTCAGTTAAAAATGCCTTGCCACCCCTCTTCTGATGATTGCAAAACCCAATATATAAAAAACTAAAGAGTTTACAATCCTTAAAAATCATAGATACTTTTTGGAGTTATTGCTCTCAGTATTTGTGCATTTCTACTTTGGATATTCAATTTTTTTTCAAATCCAAACTCTCCCATTTTTCTCATAAACAAAAATATAAGGCAAATAGATCACAACAAAGTGAAAATTTTAGAGTTTATGTATACAACAAATTCAAAACTATAGTAATTATAAGAGAAAAAAATTATTTCAGACACTAAAAATGAAAACTAAAGTTTTCTTATCCATGTTTGGGAAATTCCACAAGTACAACCCCTAATAGCTTGGTGAAATTTTATAAGAAAGAGACTAATTGATCCTAACATGTTTTCAATGTGGTGGATATGCATGTCATAACCATGATGAAGATGCAAATGACCTAAAGATCCAAAAATTTCAAGGGGTAGAAAAAATAACATTCTCATGTTATCGTGTGGTGGGATATTTACTAGTGCCAAATAACCCACTCTTTGTCTATTTTTCAAAAAGTGGACCTAACAATCATAGATCATCGAAAATGTTTTGATCGATTAATGATCTGTAACGGTTATAATTTTTGTTAGAAATGACTTATGGTTAGGGAGTCAACACTCAATTAAAAATGCCCCCCCCCCCCCCTTCTGATGATTACAAAACCCTATATATACAAAACTATAAGAGTTTACAAGCATTAAAAATCACAGATACATTTTGGAATTTCTTTCTCAGCATTTGTGCATTTCCATTTTGGATGTTCAATTTTTTTTCAAATCCAAACTTGAATTTTCACTCTCCTATTTTTCTCATAAATAAAACGATCAGGCAAATAGATCACAACAAAATGAAAATTTTAGAGTTTATGAATGCAAAAAATTGAAAACTACAGTAAAAGTAAGTGAAGAAAATTATTTCACGCTCTAAAAATGAACACCAAAGCTTTGTTAGCCATGTTTGGGAAATTCCACTAGTACAACCCCTAATAGCTTGGTGGAATTTTATAAGAAAGAGATTTCTAATTGATACTAACATGTTTTAAATGTGGTTGATATGCATGCCTGAAACATGTTGAAGATGCAAATGACCTAATGATCCAAAAATTTCGAGTAGAAAAAATTAAATTCTCAAGTTAATATACGATAGGATATTTACCATAGCCAAACAACCCACTTTTTGCTTATTTTACAACAAGCAGACCTAACAATCATATATCATCGTAAATGTTTTGATCGATTAATGAGCTGTAACGGTTATAATTATTGTTAGAAATGACTTATGGTTTGGGAGACAACACTTAGTTAAAAATGCCTCATCCCCCACTTCCCATGATTGCAAAGCCCAATATTTAAAAAACTAAAATAGTTTACAATCCTTAAAAATCATGGATACTTTTAGGAATTATCTCTCTCAGAATTTGTGCAAATCCATTTTGAATGTTCAATTTCATTTCAAATCCAAACTTGAGTTTTCACTCTCTCTTTTTTCTCATAAACAAAAAGATCAGACAAATAGATCAGAACAAAATGAAAATTTTAGAGTTTATGTATGCTAAAAATTGAAAACAATAATAAATGTAAGTGAAAAAAATTATTTCACGCACTAAAAATGAACACCAAAGTTTTGTTATCCATGTTTGGGAAATTCCACTAGTACAACCCCTAATAGCTTGGTGGAATTTTATAAGAAATAGATTTCTAATTGATCCTAACATGTTTTAAATGTGGTGGATATGCATGCCTAAAACATGTTAAAGATGCAAATGACCTAATGATCTAAAATTTCATGGAGTAGAAAAAAATAAATTCTCAAGTTAACGTGCAGTGGGATATTTAACAGAGCCAAACAACCCACTTTTTGCCTATTTTACAAAAAGCGGACCTAACAATCGTAGATCATCATAAATGTTTTGATCGATTAATAATGTGTAATGGCTATAATGTTTTTTATAAATGACTTATGGTTTGGGACTCAACACTCAGTTAAAAATGTCTCGCCCCCCTCTTCTGATGATTGCAAAACCCAATACATAAAAAACTAAAAGAGTTTACAATCCATAAAAATCACAGATACTTTTGGAATTATCTTTCTCAGCATTTGAGCATTTCCATTTTGAATGTTCAACTTTTTTTTAAATCCAAACACGAGTTTTCACTCTCCCATTTTTCTCGTAAACAAAAAGATATAACAAATAGATCACAACAAAATTTAAATTTTAGAGTTGATGTATGCAAAAAATTGAAAACTAAAATAAATATAAGTGAATAACATTATTTCATGGACAAAAAATGAAGACCAAAGTTTTGTTATCCGTTTTTGGGAAATTCCACTAATACAACGTTGAATAGCTTGGTGGAATTTTATAAGAAAGAGATTTCTAATTGATCCTAAAATGTTTTAAATGTGGTGGATATGCATGCCTGAAACATGTTGAAGTTACAAATGACCTAATGATCCAAAAATTTTAAGGAGTAAAATGAAATAAATTCACAATTTAACGTGTTGTGGGATATTTCCCTGAGCCAAAGAACCCACTTTTTGCCATTTTACCAAAAGCAGACCTAACAATCATTGATTATCTTAAATGTTTCGATCGATTCATGACGTATAATGGCTATAATTTTTGTTAGAATTGACTTATGGTTAGGGAGTCAACATTCAGTTAAAAATGCCTCGTCCCCTCTTCCAATGATTGCAAAACCCAATATATATAAAACTAAAAGTGTTTACATTCCTAAAAAATCCCAGATACTTTTTTGAATTATCTCTCTCAATATTTGTGCATTTCCATTTTGGATGTTCAATTTTTTTTTCAAATCCTAACATGATTTTTCACTATCCTATTTTTCTCGTAAACAAAAAGATAAGGCAAATAGATCACAATAAAATGAAAATTTAAGAGTTTATGTATGCAAAAAATTGACAACTATAATAAATGTAAGTGTAGAAAATTATTTCACGCACTAAAAATGAACACCGAAGTTTTGTTATCCATGTTTGGGAAATTCCACTAGTACAACCCCTACTAGGTTGGTGGAATTTCATAAGAAAGAAATTTCTAATTGATTCTAACATGTTTTAAATGTGGTGGAAATGCATGCCTCAAACGTGTTGAAGATGCAAATGACCTAATGATCCAAAAATTTCAAGGAGTAGAAAAAATTAAACTCTTAAGTTAATGTGCGGTGGGATGTTTACAAGAGTCAAACAACCCACTTTTTGCCTATTTTACAAAAAGCTGACCTAACAATCATAGATCATCGTAAATCTTTTGATCGATTAATGATGTGTAACGGCTATAATTTCTCTTAGAAATGACTTATGGTTAGGGAGTCAATTAAAAATTCCTCGCCCCCGTCTTCTGATGATTGCAAAACCCAATATATAAAAAACTAAAAGAGTTTACAATCCTTAAAAATCACATATACTTTTTTGAATTATCTCTCTCAGCATTTATGTATTTCCATTTTAGATGTTCAATTTTTTTTTAAATCCAAACTTGAGTTTTCACTCTCCCATTTTTCTCTTAAACAAAAAGACAAGGCAAATTAATCACGACAAAAGGAATATTTTAGAGTTTCTTCATGCAAAAAATTGAAAACTATAATAATATAAGTGTTGAAAATTATTACACACACTAAAAATGAACACCAAAGTTTTGTTATCCATGTTTGGGAAATTCCACTTGTACAACCGCTAATAGCATGGTGGAATTTTTTAAGAAAGACATTTCTAATTGATCCTACCATGTTTTAAATGTGGTGGATATGCATGCCTGAAATATGTTGAAGATGCAATTGACCTAAGGATCCAAAAATTTCAAGAAGAAAAATTAAATTCTCAAGTTAACGTTTGGTGGGATATTTACCAGAGCCAAACAACCCTCATTTTGCTACTTTTACAAAAAGCGGACCTAAAACTCATTGATCATCGTAGATGTTTTCATCGATTCATGATGGGTAACGGCTATAGTTTTTTGTTAAAAATGACTTATGGTTAGGGAGTGTACACTCAGTTAAAAATGCTTCTCCCCCCTCTTCCGATGATTGCTAAACCCAATATATAAAAAATTAAAAGACTTTACATTCCTAAAAAATCACAGATACTTTTTGGAATTATCACTCTCAGAATTCGTGCATTTCCATTTTGGATGTTCAATTTTTTTTCAAATCCAAACTTGAGTTTTCACTCTCCCATTTTTCTCGTAAATAAAACGATAAGGAAAATAGATCACAACAAAATGAAAATTTTAGAGTTGATGTATAAAAAAAAATTGAAAACTATAATAAAAGTAAGTGAAGAAAATTATTTCACGCTCTAAAAATGAACACCAAAGTTTTGTTATCCATGTTTGGGAAATTCCACTAGTATAACCCCTAATAGCTTGGTGGAATTTTATAAGAAAGAGATTTCAAATTGATTCTAACATGTTTTAAATGTGGTAGATATGCATGCCTAAATCATGTTGAAGATGCAAATGACCTAATGATCCAAAAATTTCAAGGAGTAGAATAAATTAAATTCTCAATTTAATGTGATGTGGAATATTTTCCTGTGCCAAACAACCCACTTTTTGCCATTTTACAAAAAGCTGACCTAACAATCATAGCTCATCATAAATGTTTTGATCGAATCATGACGTGTAACGGCTATAATTTTTGTTAGAAATGCCTTATGGTTAAAGAGTCAACATTCAGTTAAAAATGCATCGCCCCCTCTTCCGATTATTCCAAAACCCAATCTATAAAAAACTAAAAGAGTTTACATTCCAAAAAATCACTGATACTTTTTGGAATTATCTCTCTCAGAATTTGTCCATTTCCATTTTGGATGTTCAATTTTTTTATCAAATCCAAACTTGAGTTTTCACCCTCCCATTTTTATCATAAACAAAAAAGCTAAGGCAAATAGATCACAACAAAATGAAAATTTTAGAGTTTATGTGTGCTAAAAATAGAAAAATATAACAAATGTAAGTGAAGAAAATTATTTCACGCACTAAAAATGAACACCAAAGTTTTGTTATCCATGTTTGGGAAATTACACTAGTACAACCGCTAATAGATTGGTGGAATTTTATAAGAAAGAAATTTCGAATTGATCCTAACATGTTTTAAATAAGGTGGATATGCAGGCCTAATACATGTTAAAGATGCAAATGACCAAATGATCCAAAAATTTCAAGCAGTAGAAAAAATTAAACTCTCATTTTAACATGCGGTGGGATAGTTATCATAGTCAAATAACCCACTTTTTTCCTATTTTACAAAAAGCAGACCTAAGAATCATAGATCATCGCAAATTTTTTGATCGATTAATGATGTGAAAGGGCTATAATTATCTTAGAAATGACTTATGGTTAGGGAGTCAACACTCAATTAAAAATGCCTCACCCCCCTCTTCCGATGATTGCAAAACCCGATATATAAAAAAACTAAAAGAGTTTACAATCCTTAAAAATCACAGACATTTGTGCATTTTTAATTTTACTCTCCCATTTTTCTCGTAAATAAAAAGATAAGTCAAATTGATCACAACAAAATGAAAATTTTAGACTTTATGTATGCAAAAAAATTGAAAAATAAAATAAATGTAAGTGAAGAAAATTATTTTACGCACTAAAACTGAACACCAATGTTTTGTTATCCATGTTTGGAAAATTCCACTACTACAACCCCTAATAGCTTGGTGGAATTTTATAAGAAAGAGATTTCTAATTGATCCTAACATGTTTTAAATGTGGTGGATTTGCATGCCTGAAACATGTTGAAGATGCAAATAACCTAATGATCCAAAAATTACAAGGAGTAGAAAAAATTAAATTCTCAAGTTAACATGCGGTTGAATATTTACCAGAGCTAAACAACCAACTTTTTGCCTATTTTAAAAAAAGTGAACCAAACAATCATAGATTATCGTAAATGTTTTGATCGATTAATGTTGTGTGACGGCGATAATTTTTGTTAGAAATGATTTATGGTTTTGGAGTCAACACTCAATTAAAAATTTCTCATCCCCCCTCTTCCAATGATTGCTAAACCCAATTTAAAAAAACTAAAAAGGTTTAAAATCCTTAAAAATGACAGATAATGTTAGGAATTATCTCTGTCAGCATTTCTGCATTTCCATTATGGATGTTCAATTTTTTTTCAAATCCAAACTTGAGTGTTCTCTCTCCCTTTTTTCCATAAAACAAAAATAAAGGCAAATAGATCACAAAAAAACTAAAATTTTAGAGTTTATGTATGCAAAAAATTGAAAAGTACAATAAATGTAAGTGAAGACAATTATTTCACGCACTCAATATGAACACCAAAGATTTGTTATCCTTGTTTGGGAAATTCCACTAGTACAACCCCTAATAACTTGGTGGACCTTTATAAGAAAGAGATTTCTAATTGACCCTAACATGTTTTAAATGTGGTGGATATGCATGCCGAAAACATGTTGAAGATGCAAATGACCTAATGATCCAAAAATTTCAAGGAGTAGAATAAATTAAATTGACAATTTAATGTGTAGTAGGATATTTACCTGCACCAAACAACCCACTTTTTGCCATTTTACAAAAATCGGACCTAACAATCATTGATCATCATAAATGTTATGATCGATTGATGACGTGTAACTGCTATAAATCTTGTTATAAATGACTTATGGTTAGGAGGTCAACGTTCAGTTGAAAATGCCTCGCTACGCCCCATAGAAACTGTCTACCTGAGACTGTCCCTTGGCCCGTAGGTCCTGACACAAGGTTAGAATTCTAGCTCTTCCAGAGTGGTATCTCACTGATGGCTCGGACCCCCCCGCAAGGAGGCCTTCTTCGCCTTCAACCTAAGCTGCGCAGGAAAGGCCCAAAGCCAATCCCAACGAACAGTAAAGCTTCATAGGGTCTTTCTGTCCAGGTGCAGGTAGTCCGCATCTTCACAGACATGTCTATTTCACCGAACCTCTCTCCGAGACAGTTCCCAAATCGTTACGCCTTTCGTGCGGGTCAGAACTTACCCGACAAGGAATTTCGCTACCTTAGGACCGTTATCTTCCGATGATTGCAAAACACAATATATAAAAACTAAAAGAGTTTACATTCTTAAAAAATCACAGATACTTTTTGGAAATATCTTTCTCATCATTTTTGCATTTCCATTTTGGATGTTCAGTTTTTTTTCAAATCCAAACTAGAGTTTTCACTCTCGCATTTTTCTTGTAAACAAAAAGATATGCCAAATAGATCACGACAAAATGAAAATTTTAGAGTTTACGTATGCCAAAAATTGAAAACTATAATAAATGTAAGTGAAGAAAATTATTTCATGCACTAAAAATGAACACCAATGTTTTGTTATCCATGTTTGGTAAATTTGACAAGTACAACCTCTACAGGCTTGGTGGAATTTCATAAGAAAGAAATTTCTAATTGATCCTAACATGTTTTAAATGTGGTGGATATGCATGCCTGAAACATGTTGAAGATGCAAATGACCTAATGATCCAAAAATTTCGAGTAGAAAAAATTAAACTCTCAAGTTAACGTGTGGTGGGATATTTACCAAAGTCAAACATCCGCTTTTTGCCTATTTTACAAAAAGTTGACCTACCAATCATAGATCATCGTAAATGTTTTGATCGATTAATGATGTGTAACAACTATAATTTTTGTTAGAAATGACTTATTGTTAGGGAGTCAATTAAAAATGCCTCGCCCCCTCTTCCGATGACTACAATACCGAATATATGAAAACTTAAAGAGTTTAAAATCCTTAAAAGTCACAGTTACTTTTTGGAAGTATCTCTCTTAGCATTTGTGTATTTCCATTTTGGATGTTCAATTTGTTTTCAAATCCAAACTTGTGTTTTCTCTCTTCCATTTTTCTCGTAAATACAAAGAGACAAGGCAAATTGATCACAACAAAATGAAAATTTTAGAGTTTATTAACGCAAAAAATTGAAAACTATAATAAATGTAAGTGAATAAAATTATTACACGCACTAAAAATGAACAGCAAAGTTTAGTTATCCATGTTCGGGAAATTCACTAGTATAATCGCTAATTGCTTGGTGGAATTTTATAAAGAGTTTTCTAATTGATCCTACCATGTTTTAAATGTGGTGGATATGCATGCTTGAAACATGGTGAAGATGCAAATGACCTAATGTTACAAAAATTTCAAGGAGTAGAAAAATTAAATTCTCAAGTTCACGTGCGGTGGGATATTTACCAGAGCCAAACAACCCATATTTTGCCGATTTTACAAAAAGCGGACCTAACAATCATATATCATCGAAAATGTTTTGATCGATTAATGATGTGTAACGGCTATAATTTTTTTTTAGAAATGACTTATGGTTTTGGTGTCAGCACTCAGTTAAAAATGTCTCACCCACCCTCTTCTGATGATTACAAAACCAAATATATAAAAAACTAAAATAGTTTAAAATCCTAAAAAATGACAAATAATTTTTGGAATTATCTCTCTCAGCATTTGGCATATCCATTTTTTATGTTCAATTTTTTTTCAAATCCAAACTTGAGTTTTCACTATCCCATTTTTCCCTCACACAAAAAGATAAGGCAAATACATCACAACAAAATGAAAATTTTAGAGTTTATGTATGAAAAAAATTGAAAACAATAATAAATGTAATTGAAGACAATTATTTCACGCACTAAAAATGAACACCTAAGTTTTGTTATCCATGTTTGGGAAATTTCACTAGTACAACCCCTAATAACGTGGTGGAACTTTAAAAGAAAGAGATTTCTAATTGATCCTAATATGTTTTAAATGTGGTGGATATGCATGCCTGAAACATGTTGAAGATGCATATGACCTAATGATCCAAAAATTTCGAGTAGAATAAATTAAATTCTCAATTTAATGTGCAGTGGGATATTTACCTGAGCCCAACAACCCACTTTTTGCCATTTTCTAAAAAGCGGACCTAACAATCAATGATTATCGTACATGTTTTGATCGATTCATGACGTGTAACGGTTACAATTTTTGTTAGAAATGACTTATGGTTAGGGAGTCAACACTTAGTTAAAAATGCCTTGCCCCCCTCTTCTGATGATTGCAAAACCCAATATATAAAAACTAAATGAGTTTAAATTCCTAAAAAATCATAGCTACTTTTTGGAATCATGTCTCTCAGCAATTGTGCATTTCCTTTTTGGACGTTCAATTTTTTTTAAAATCCAAACTAGAGTTTTCACTCACCCATTTTTCTCGTAAATAAAACGATAACGCAAATAGATCACAACAAAGTGAAAATTTTAGAGTTTATGTATGCAAAAAATTGAAAACTATAATAAAAGTGAGTGAAGAAAATTATTTCACGCTCTAAATATGAACACCAAAGTTTTGTTATCCATGTTTGGGAAATTCCACTAGTACAATGCCTAATAGCTTTGTGTAATTTTATAAGAAAGAGATTTCTAATTGATCCTAACATGTTTTAAATGTGGTGGATATGCATGCCGAAAACATGTTGAAGATGCAAATGACCTAATGATCCAAAAATTTTGAGTAGAATAAAATAAATTCACAATTTAACGTGTTGGGGGATATTTACCTGAGCCAAACAACCCACTTTTTGCAATTTTACAAAAAGCAGACCTAACAATCATAGCTCATCATAAATGTTTTGATCAATTCATGACATGTAACGGCTATAATTTTTATTAGAAATGACTTATGGTTAAAGAGTCAACATTCAGTTAAAAATGCTTCGCCCCCTTCTTCCGATTATTGCAAAACCAAAAATATAAAAAACTAAAAAAGTTTACATTCCTAAAAAATCACATATACTTTTTTGAATTATTTCCCTCAGCATTTGTGCATTTCAATTTTGGATGTTCAATTTTATTTCAAATCCAAACTTGAGTTTTCACTCTCCCATTTTTCTCGAAAATAAAAATATGCAAATGACCTAATGATCCAAAAATTTAGAGTAGAAAAAATTAAATTCTCAAGTTAACGTGCGGTGGGATATTTACCAGACCCAAACAACCCATGTTTTGCAGATTTGACAAAAAGCGAACCTAACAATCATAGATCATCGTAAATGTTTTGATCAATTAATGATTTGTAATGACAATAATTTTTTTTTAGAAATGACTTATGGTCTGGGAGTCAGCACTTAGTTAAAATGATCTGTAACGACAATAATATTATTTAGAAATGACTTATGGTATGGGAGTCAGCACTTAGTTAAAAAATTTCACCCCCCCCTCCCTTCTCTCACCCCTCCCTCTTTTGATGATTGCAAAACCCAATATATAAAAAACTAAAATAGTTTAAAATCCTTAAAAATCACAGATTCTTTTTGGAATTATCTCTCTCAGCATTTGTGCATTTCCATTTTGGATGTTCACTTTTTTTTCAAATCCAAACTACAGTTTTCACTTTCCCATTTTAACCTCACACAAAAAGATAAGCCAAATAGATCACAACAAAATGAAAATTTTAGAGTTTATGTATGCAAAAAATTGAAAACTATAATAAATGTAAGTGAAGAAAATTATTTCATGCACTAAAAAAGAACACCAGAGTTTTGTACCCATGTTTGGAAAATTCCACTAGTACAACCCCTCATAGCTTGGTGGAAATTTATAAGAAAGAAATTTCTAATTCATCCTGACATATTTTAAATGTGGTGGATATACATGCCAGAAACAAGTTGACGAGCGGTGGGATATTCACCAGTGTCAAACAACCTACATTTTGCCTATTTTACAACAAGCGGACCTAACAATCATTGACCATCGTAAATTTTTCGATCGATTAATGATGTGTAATGCCTATAATTTTTGTTAGAAATGACTTAGTGTTAGGGTGTCAACACTCAGTTAAAAATGCCTGAACCCCCGCCAAACCCACCCCCCCGTTGTTATGGTCCTGGGTTAAGTACCTATGTCTTCCGCTCCTAACAGGCCGGTCTTTTGGGTAGTATTGGCTAGGTGCTTAACATTTGGTATCAGAGCAGGCGCTACGTCCTGACTTCGAGTCCCAGCAGTCGCGTGCGTAGGTGGACCGCAAGCCCCTGGCGTGACCTCTGACCCGGTCGCGTTGCTGTGTTAATGCCGCCGTGGTCGTCGGCTCGGGCGGGCGGGGTGTGATGTTATGGTCCTGGGTTAAGTACCTATGTCTTCCGCTCCTAACAGGCCGGTCTTTTGGGTAGTATTGGCTAGGTGCTTAACATTTAAAATGTTAAGCACCTAGCCAATACTGCCCAAAAGACCGGCCTGTACTTAACCCAGGACCATAACATCACACCCCTCCTTCGCGGGCCGACGTCCACGACGGCCCACTTGCGATGGCCTACTCTAGCGACGGCCCACTCCGCCAAGGTCGCCCCCTCCGCACGTGCGGTGGCCTACTCCGTCAAGGTCGCCCCCTTCGTATAGGTCGCCCCCTTCGCAGTCGCCCCCTCCGGGATTCGAACACACGACGAGGGAGCTAGCTCTGATACCAAATGTTAAGCACCTAGCCAATACTGCCCAAAAGACCGGCCTGTTAGGAGCGGAAGACATAGGTACTTAACCCAGGACCATAACACCCGTCCTCTTCCATTGATTCCAAAACCCAATAAATAAAAAACTAAAAGAGTTTACAATCTGGAAAAATCACATATACTTTTTGGAATTTTCTCTCTCAGCATTTGTGTAATTTCCATTTTGGATGGTCAATTTTTATTCAAATCCAAACTTGACTTTTCACTCTCCCATTTTTCTCGAAAATAAAAAGAGAAGGAAAATTGATTACAACAAAATGAAAATTATAGAGTTTATTTAATTGAAAACTATAATAAATGTAAGTGAAGAAAAATATTTCACGCACAAAAAATGAACACCAAAGTTTTGTTCTCCATGTTTGGGAAATTACACTAGTACAACCCCTAATAGCTTGGTGGAATTTTATTAGAAAGAGATTTCTAATTGATCCGGTCATGTTTTAAATGTAGTGGATATGCATGCTTGAAACATGTTGAAGATGCAAATGACCTAATGATCCAAAAATTTCAAGGATTAGAAAAAATAAAATTCTCAAGTTAACGTGCAGTGGGATATTTACCAGAGCAAAACAACCCACGTTTTGCCTATTTTTCAAAAAGCGGACCTAACAATCATAGATCATCATAAATGTTTTGATTGATTAATGATGTGTAATGGCAATAATTTTTGTTAGAAATGACTTATGGTTTGGGAGTCACCACTCAAATGAAAATTTTAGAGTTTATGTATGTAAAAAATTTAAAACAATAATAAATGTAAGTCAAGAAAATTATTTCACACACTCAAAATGAACACCAATGTTTTGGTATCCATGTTTGGGAAATTCCACTAGGACAACCCCTAATAGCTTGGTGGAATTTCATAATAAAGAGATTTCTAATTGATCCTAACATGTTTTGAATGTGGTGGATATGCATGCCTTAAACATGTTGAAGATGCAAAAGACCTAATGAACCAAAAATTTCAAGTAGTAGAAAAAATTAAATTCTCAAGTTAACGTGCGGTGAGATATTTACCAAAGCCAAACAACCCACTTTTTGCCTATTTTAAAAAAAGCGGACCTAACAATCATAGAACATTGTAAATGTTTTGATCGATTAAAAATGTGTAATGGCTATAATTTTTGTTAGACATGACTTATGGTTTGGGAATCAACACTCAGTTAAATATGACTTGCCCCGCTCCCCCCACTCTTCCGATTATTGCAAAACCCAATATATAACAAACCAAAAGAGTTTACAACCCATAAATATCATAGATACTTCTTGGAATTATCTCTCTCAAAATTTGTTCATTTCCATTTTGGATGTTCAATTTTTTTTTCAAATCCAAACTTGAGTTTTCACTCTCCCATTTTTCTCGTAAACAAAATGATAAGGCTAAAAGATCACAACAAAATTAAAAATTTAGAGTTTATGTATGCAAAAAATTGAAAAATTTAATGAATGTAAGTGAAGAAAATTATTTCACGCACTAAAAATGAACACCAAAGTTTTTTTATCCATGTTTGGGAAATTGCACTAGTACAACCCCTAATAGCTTGGTGGAATTTTATAAGAAAGAGATTTCTAATTGATGCTAACTTGTTTTAAATGTGGTGGATATGCATGCCTGAAATAAGTTAAAGATGCAAATGACCTAATGATCCATAAATTTCAAGGATTAGAGAAAATTAAATTCTCAAGGTACGTGCGGTGGGATATTTACCAGAGCCAAACAACCCAATTTTTTATTATTTTACAACAAGCGCAATTAACAATAATAGATCATCAGAAATGTTTTGATCAATGAATGATGTGTAACGGCTATAATTTTTTTAGAAATGACTTATGGTTTGGGAGTCAACATTCAGTTAAAAAAGACCTAATGAACCAAAAATTTCAAGTAGTAGAAAAAATTAAATTCTCAAGTTAACGTGCGGTGAGATATTTACCAAAGCCAAACAACCCACTTTTTGCCTATTTTAAAAAAAGCGGACCTAACAATCATAGAACATTGTAAATGTTTTGATCGATTAAAAATGTGTAATGGCTATAATTTTTGTTAGACATGACTTATGGTTTGGGAATCAACACTCAGTTAAAAATGACTTGCCCCGCTCCCCCCACTCTTCCGATTATTGCAAAACCCAATATATAACAAACCAAAAGAGTTTACAACCCATAAATATCATAGATACTTCTTGGAATTATCTCTCTCAAAATTTGTTCATTTCCATTTTGGATGTTCAATTTTTTTTTCAAATCCAAACTTGAGTTTTCACTCTCCCATTTTTCTCGTAAACAAAATGATAAGGCTAAAAGATCACAACAAAATTAAAAATTTAGAGTTTATGTATGCAAAAAATTGAAAAATTTAATGAATGTAAGTGAAGAAAATTATTTCACGCACTAAAAATGAACACCAAAGTTTTTTTATCCATGTTTGGGAAATTGCACTAGTCCAACCCCTAATAGCTTGGTGGAATTTTATAAGAAAGAGATTTCTAATTGATGCTAACTTGTTTTAAATGTGGTGGATATGCATGCCTGAAATAAGTTAAAGATGCAAATGACCTAATGATCCATAAATTTCAAGGATTAGAGAAAATTAAATTCTCAAGGTACGTGCGGTGGGATATTTACCAGAGCCAAACAACCCAATTTTTTATTATTTTACAACAAGCGCAATTAACAATAATAGATCATCAGAAATGTTTTGATCAATGAATGATGTGTAACGGCTATAATTTTTTTCGAAATGACTTATGGTTTGGGAGTCAACATTCAGTTAAAAAAGCCTCGCACCCCCCCCCCCCCCCCCCCCCCCCCCCCCCCTCTCCTTTCCTCCTCTGATGATTGCAAAACCCAATATTTGGAATTATCTCTTTCAGCATTTGTGCATTTCCATTTTGGATGTTCAATTTTTTTTCAAATCCAAACTTGAGTTTTCACTCTCCCATTTTTCTTGTAAACAAAAAGATAAGGTAAATAGATCACAACAAAATGAAAATTTTAGAGTTGATGTTTGCAAAACATTAAAAACAATAATAAATTTAAGTGAAGAAAATTATTTCACGCACTAAAAATGAACACCAAAGTTTGGCTATCCATGTTTGGGAAATTCCACTAGTACAAGCCCTAATAGCTTGGTAGAATTTTATAAGAAAGATATTTCTAATTGATCCTAACATGTTTTAAATGTGGTGGAAATGTATGCCTGAAACATGTTGAAGATGCAAATGACCTTATGATCCAAAAATTTCAAGGAGTAAAATAAATTAAATTCTCATGTTAACGTGCGGTGGGATGTTTTCCAGAGCCGAACAACCCACTCTTTGCCTATTTAACAAGAAATGGACCAAACAATCATAGATCATTGTAAATGTTTTCAATGATTATTGATGTATAACGGCTATAATTTTTTTTAGAAATGACTATTGGCTTGGGAGTCAACACTCAGTTAAAAATGCCTCGCCTCCCTCTTCCCATGATTGAAAAACCCAATAAATAAAAAACTAAAAGAGTTTACAATCCCTAAAAATCACAGATACTTTTTGGAATTATCTCTCCCAACAATTGTGCATTTCCATTTTGGATGTTCAATTTTTTTTCAAATCCAAACTTGAGTTTTCACTCTACCATTTTTCTCGTAAACAAAATATAAGGCAAATAGATCACAACAAAATGAAAATTTTAGAGTTTATGAATTCTAAAAATTGAAAACTATAATAAATGTAAGTGAAGAAAATTATTTTAGGCACTAATAATGAACACTAAAGTTTTGTTATCCATGTTAGGGAAACTCCACAAGTACAACCCCTAATAGCTTGGTGGAATTTTAGAAGAAAGAGAATTCTAACTGAATCCTAACATGTTTAAATGTGGGGGATATGCCTGCCTGAAACATGTTGAAGATGCAAATGACCTAATTATCCAAATATTTCAAGGAATAGAAAAAAATTAATTCTCATGTTAATGAGCGTCGGGATATTTACCAGAGCATAATATCCCACTGTTTGCCAATTTTACAAAAAGCGGACCTAACCATCATAGATCATCTTAAATGTTTTGATCGATTAATTATGATTTTTCTTAGAGATGACTTATGGTTTGGGAGTCAAAACTCAACTAAAAATCCCTTGCCCCCCCTCCCTTTTCCGATGTTTACAAAACCCAATATATTATAAACTAAAAGAGTTTACAATCTTTAAAAATCACAGATACTTGTTGGAATTATCTCTCTCGCCATTTGTGTATTTCCTTTTTTGAAGTTCAATTTTTTCTCAAAACCAAACTTGAGTTTTCACACTCCCATTTTTCTCGCAAACAAAAAGATAAGGCAAATAGATCACAATAAAATGAAAATTTTAGAGTTTATGTATGCAAAAAATTGAAAACTATAATGAATGTATGTGAAGAACATTATTTCATGCACTAAAAATGAACACCAAAGTTTTATTAAATATGTTTGGGAAATTACACTAGTGCAACACCTAATAGTTTGGTGGAATTTTATTAGAGAGAGATTTCTAATTGATCCTAACATGATTTAAACGTGGTGGATATGCATGCCTGAAACATGTTGAAGATGCAAATGACCTAATGATCCAAAAATTTCATGGAGTAGAAAAAATTTAATTCTCAAGTAAACGTCTGGTAGGATATTTAACATAACCAAACAACCCACTTTTTGCCTATTTAACAAAAAGAAAACCTTACAATCATAGATCATCATAATTGTTTAGATCAATTAATGATGTGTAATGGCTATAATTTGTTTTAGGAACGACTTATGCTTTGGGAGTCAACACTCAGATAAAAATACATCGCCCCCGCCCCCCCCCCCCCCCCTCCTCTTCCGATGATAGGGAAACCCAACATATAATAAAATAAAAGAGTTTAAAATCCTTAAAAATCACTGATTCTTTTTGGAATTACCTCTCTCAGCATTTGTGCATTTCCGTTTTGGAAGTTCAATTTTTTTTCAAATCCAAAATTGAGTTTTCACTCTCCCATTTTTCTAGTAAACAAAAAGATAAGGTAAATAGATCACAACCAAATGAAAATTTTAGAGTTTATGTATGCGAAAAATTGAAAACTATAATAAATGTAAGTGAAGGAAATTATTTCATGCACTAAAAATGAACACCAAAGTTTTGTTATCCGTGTTTGGGAAATTCCAGTAGTACAACCCCTAATAGCTTGGTGGAATTTTATAAGAAAAAGATTTCTTATTAATCCTAACATGTTTTTAATGTGGTCGATATGCATGCCTGAAACATGTTGCAGATTCAAATCACCTAATGAACCAAAAATTTCAAGAAGTAGAAAAAATTAAATTATCAAGTTAACGTGCGGTGGGATATTTACCAGAGCCAAACAACCCACTTTTTGCCTATTTTACAAAAAGAGGACCTCAAAATCATAGATCATCGTAACTGATTTGATCGATTAATGATATGTAATGGCTATAAATTTTGTTAGAAATGACTAATGGTTTGGGAGTCAACACTCTGCTAAAAATGCCTTGTGTCCCCCTCTTCTGATGATTGTGAAACCCAATATATAAAAAACTAAAAGAGTTTACAATCCTTTAAAATCATAGATACTTTTGGAATTATCACTATCAGCATTTGTGCATTTCCATTTTGGAAGTTCAATTTTTTTCAAATTCAAACTTGAGCTTTCACTCCCCCATTTTCTCGTAAACAAAAAGATCAGGAAAATAGATCACAACAAAATGAAAATTTTAGAATTTTTGTATGCAAAAAATTGAAAACTATAACGAATGTAAGTGAAGAGAATTATTTCACGCAATAAAAATGAACACAAAAGTTTTGTTTTCCAATCCATTAGCACAACCCTTAATAGCTTGGTGGAATTTTATAAGAAAGAGATTTCTAATTGATCCTAACTTGTTTTAAATGTGGTGGATATGCATGCCTGAAACATGTTGAAGATGCAAATGACCTAATGATCCAAAAATTTCAAGGACTAGAAAAAATTAAATTCTCAAGTTAAGAGGTGGGATATTTACGAGAGCAAAACAACCCACTTTTTGCCTATTTCAAAAAAAGTGGACCTAACAATCATAGATCATTGTAAATCTTTTAATCGATTAATGATGTGTAACGACTATAATTTTTGTTAAAAATGATTTATGGTTTGGGAGTCAACACTTAGTTAAAAATGCCTCGCCCTCCCTCTTCCGATGATTGCAAAACCCAATATATAAAAAACTAAAAGAGTTTAAAATCCTTAAATATCATAGATACTTTCTGAATTATCTCTCTCAGAATTTATGCATTTCCATTTTGGATGTTCAATTTTTTTCCAAATCCAAACTTGAGATTTTACACTCCCATTTTTCTCGTAATAAAAACGTTAAGGCAAATAGATCACAACAAAATAAAAATTTTACAGTTTATGAATGCTAAAAACTAAAAAAAATAATAAATGTAAGTCAAGAAAATTATTTCACGCACAAACAATGAACACAAAAGTTTTGCTATGCATGTTAGGGAAATTTCACTAGTACAACCACGAATAGCTTGGTGGAATTTTAAAGAAAGAGATTTCTAACTGAATTCTAACATGTTTTAAATGTGGTGGATATGCATGACTGAAACATGTTGAAGATGCAAATGACCTAATGATCCAAAAATTTTAAGGAGTAGAAAAAAATAAATTCTCATGTTAACGTGCGGCGGGATATTTACCAAACCATAACAACCCACTTTTTGCCAATTTTAAAAAAAGTTGACCTAATAATCATAGATCATCGTAAATGTTTTGATCTATCAATGATGTATAATGGCTATAATTTTTATTAGAAATGACTTATGGTTTGGGAGTAAACACTCAATTAAAAAATGCCTTGCGCCTCCCCCCCCCCCCCCCCCCCCCCCCTCTCTTCCGTTGATTGTAGAAACCCAATATATTATAAACTAAAAGAGTTTACAATCATTAAAAATCACTGATACTTTTGAAATTATCTCTCTCAGCATTTGTGCATTTCCTTTTTTGTAGTTCAATTTTTTTTTCAAAACCAAACTTGAGTTTTCACTCTCCCATTTTTCTCGTAAACAAAAAGATAAGGCAAATAGATCACAACAAAATAAAAATTTTGGAGTTTATGTATGCATAAAATTGAAAACTATAATGAATTTAAGTGAAGAAAATTATTTCCCGCACTAAAAAATGAACACCAAAGTTTTGTTATCCATGTTTGGGAAATTCCATTAGTACAACCCCTAATAGCGTAGTGGAATTTTATAAGAAAGAGATTTTTAATTGATCCTAACATGTTTTAAATGTGGTGGATATGCATGCCTGAAACATGTTGAAGATTCAAATGGTCTAATGATCCTAAAATTTCAAGGAGAAGAAAAAATTAAATTCTCAAGTTAACGTGCAGTGGGATATTTACCAAAGCCAAACGACGCACTTTTTGCCTATTTTACAAAATGATGACCTAACAATCATTGATCATCGAAAATATTTTTATCGATTAATGATGTGTAACAACTATACTTTTTATTGAAATTGACTTATGGTTTGGGAGTCAACACTCAGTTAAAAATGCCTCACCCCCCCCCCCCCCCCCCCCCCCCCCCCCCCTCTCCCTCTTTCGATGATTACAAAACCCAATATATAAAAAACTAATAGAGTTTACAACCCTCTTTTGCCAATTTTACAAAAAGTGGACCCAACAATCATAGATCATCGTAAATGTTTTGATCGATTAATGATGTGTGACTGCTATAATTTTTGTTAGAAAAAACTTATGGTTTGGGAATCAACACCCAGTTAAAAAAGCCTCGCCCCCCCTCTTCCGATGATTGGAAAACCAAATATATTAAATGAGTTTCCAATCCTTACAAATCACATATACTTTTTGGAATAATCACTCTCTGCATTTGTGCATTTCCATTTTGGATGTTCAATTTTTTTTCAAATCCAAACTTGAGTTTTCACTCTCCCATTTTTCTCGTAAACAAAAAGATAAGTTAAATAGATCATAAAAAAAAAGAAAATTTTAGTGTTTATGTATGCAAAAAATTGAAAACTATAATAAATGTAAGTGAAGAAAATTATTTCATGCACTAAAAATGAACACCAAAGTTTTGTTATCCATGTTTGGGAAATTCCACTAGAACAACCTCCAATAGCTTGGTGGAATTTTATAAGAAAGAGATTTCTAATTGATCCTAACATGTTTTAAATGTGGTGGATATGCATGCCTGAAACATGTTGAAGATGCGTTTGGACATTTACAAGAGCCAAACAACCCACTTTTTGCCTATTTTACAAAAAATCGACCTAACAATCATAGTTCATCGTAAATGTTTTGAATGATTAATAGTTTAATGGCTATAATTTTTGTTAGAAATAACTTAAGGTTTGGGACTCAACACTCAGGTAAAAATGCCTCCCCCCCCCCCCTCTTCTGATGATTGGTAAACCGAATATACAAAAAACTATAAGAGTTTACAATCCATAAAAATCACAGATACTTTTTGGAATTATCTCTCTTAGGATTTGTGCATTTCCATTTTGGATGTTCAGTTTTGTTTCAAAATCCAAACTTCAGTTTTCACTCCCCCATTTTTCTCGTATTAAAAAAGATAAGGCAAATAGATCACAACAAAATGTAAAATTTAGAGTTTATGTATGCAAAAAATTGAAAACTATAATAAACACAAGTGAAGAAAATTATTTCACTCACTAACAATGAACACTAAAGTTTTGTTATCCATGTTAGGGAAATTTCACTAGTAAAACCCCTAATAGCTTGGTGGAGTTTTGTAAGAAATAGATTTCTAATTGAATCCTAACAAGTTTTAAATGTAGTGGATATGCGTAACAGAAACATGTTGAAGATACAAATGACCTAATGATCTAAAACTTTCAAGGAGAAGAAAAAATTAAATTCTCATGTTAACATGCTGCGGGATATTTTTACAAAGCATAACAACCTACTTTTGGCCAATTTTACAAAAAGCAGACCTAACAATCATAAATCATCGTAAATGTTTTGATCAATTAATGATGTGTAACAGCTATAATAATTCATAGAAATGACTTATGGTTTGGGAGTCAACACTTAATTAATAATGCCTCGCCCCTCCTCTTCCAATGATTGCAAAATCCAATATATAAAAAACTAAAAGACTTTACAATCCTTAAAAATCACAGAAACTTTTTGGAATTATTTCTCTCAGCATTTGTGCTTTTCCATTTTGGATGTTATATTTTTTTTCAAATCCAAACTTGAGTTTTCACCCTCGCATTTTTCTTGTAAACAAAAAGATAAGGCAAATAGATCACAACAAAATGAAAATTTAAGAGTTTAAGTTTGCAAAAAATTGAAAACTATAATAAATGTAAGTGAAGAAAATTATATCACGCACTAAAAATGAACACCAAAGTTTTGTTCTCCATGTTTGGGAAATTCCACTAGTACAACCCCTAATAGCTTTGTGAAATTTTATAAGAAAGAGATTTCTAATTGACCCTTACATGTTTTAAATATGGTGGATATGCATGGCTGAAACATGTTGAAGATGCAAATGACCTAATGATCCAAAAATTTCAAGGAGTAGAAAAAATTAAATTCTCATGTTAATATGCAGTGGGATTTTTTAGCAGCACCAAACAACCCACTATTAACCTATTTTAAAAAAAGCGGACCTAACTATCATAGATCATCGTCAATGTTTTGATCGATTAATGATGTGTAACAGCTAACATTTTTGTTAGAGATTTGGGAGTCAACATTTGTTTAAAATGCCCTGCCCACCCACATCCGATAAATGCGAAACCCAATATATAAAAAACTAAAAGAGTTTATAATCCTAAAAAATCACAAATTCTTTTTGGAATTATCTCTCTCAGCATTTGTCCATTTCCATTTTCGATGTTCAATTTTTTTTCAAAACCAAATTAGAGTTTTCACTCTCCCATTTTTCTCGTAAACAAAAAGATAAGGCAAATACATCACAACCAAATTAAATTTTTGAGTTTATAAATGAAAAGAATTGAAAACTATAATAAAGGTAAGTGATGAAAATTATTTCATGCACTAAAAATGAACACCAAAGTTTTGTTATCCATGTTTGGGAAATTTCACTAGTACAACCCCTAATTGTTTGGTGGATTTTTGTAAGAAAGAGATTTCTAATTGATCCTAACATGTTTTAAATGTGGTGGATATTCATGCATGAAACATGTTGATGATGCAAATGACAAAATGATCCAAAACTTTCAAAGATAGGAAAAATTAAATTCTCTAGTTAACGTGAGGTGGGATATTTACCAGATCCAAACAAACCACTTTTGGCCTATTTTACAAAAAGCGGACCTAACAATCATAGTTCATTGTAAATGTTTTGAACGATTAAAAATGTGTAATGGCTATAATTTTTGTTAGAAATGACTTATTGTTTGGGAGTCAACAGTCAGTTAAAAATGCCTCGCCCCCTTTTCTGATTATTGCAAAACCCAATATATAAAAAAACAAAAAGTGTATACAATCCTGAAAAATCACTGATACTTTTTGGAATTATCTCACCCGGCATTTGTGCATTTCGATTTTGGATGTTCAATTTTTTTTCAAAACCAAACTTGAGTTTTCACTATTAAATATTAAATTCTCAAGTTAACGTGCGTTGAGATATTTACCAGAGCCAAACAACCCACTTTTTGCTTATTTTACAAAAAGCAGACCTAACAATCATAGATTATCGTAAATGTTTTGATTAATTAATAATGTGTAATGGCCATAATTCTTGATAGAAATGATTTATGGTTTGGAAGTCAACACTCAGTTAAAAATGCCCCCCCCCCCCCCCCCCCCCCCCCCCCCCCCCTCCCCCCCCTCTTCAGATAATTGTGAAACCCGGTATATAAAAAATTAAAAGAGTTTACAATCCTTAAAACTCACAAATTCAATTTGGAATTATCTCTATCAGCATTTGTACATTTCCATTTTGGATGTTCAATTTTTTTTCAAATATAAACTAGAGTTTTCATTCTCCTATTTTTCTCGTTAACAAAACGATAAGGCAAATAGATCACAATAGAATGAAAAAGTTAGAGTTTATGTATGCAAAAAATTGAAAAATTTAATAAATGTATGTGAAGAAAATTATTTTACGCCCTAAAAATGAACACCAAAGTTTTGTTATCCTTGTTTGGGAAATTCCACAAGTACAACCCCTAATAGTTTGGTGGAATTCTATAAGAAAGAGATTTCTAATTGATTCTAACATGTTTTAAATGTGGTGGATATGCATGCCTGAAACATGTTGAAGATGCAAATGACCTAATGATCCAAAAAATTGAAGGAGTAGAAAACATTAAATTCTCAATTTAACGTGCAGTAGGATATTTACTAGAGCCAAACAAACCACTTTTTGCCTATTTTACAAAAAGTGGACCTGACAATCATAGATCATCGTAAATGTTTTGGTCTATTAATGATGTGTAATGGCTATACTTTATGTTAGAAATGACATATGGTTTGGGAGTTAACACTCAATTAAAAATGCCTCTCTCCCGCTCTTCCGATGATTACAAAAACCCAATATATAAAAAACTAAAACTATTTAAAAATCCTTAAAAATCACAGATACTTTTTGGAATTATCTCTCTCATCATTTAGGCATTTCCATTTTGGTTGTGAATTTTTTTTTTCAAATCCAAACTGTAGTTTTCGCTCTCCCATTTTTTTCGTAAATAAAAAGATAAGGCAAAAAGATTACAACAACAAGAAAATTTTAGAGTTTATGCATGCAAAAAATTGTAAACTATAATAAATATAAGTGAAGAAAATTATTTCACGCACTAAAAATGAACACCAAAGTTTTGTTATCCATGTTTGGAAAATTCCCCTAGTATAACCCCTAATAGCTTGTTCGAATTTTATATCAAAGAGATTTCTATATTATCCTAACATGTTTTAAATGTGGCGGATATGCATGCCTAAAACATGTTGAAGATGCAAATGACCTAATGATCCAAAAATTTAAAGGAGTAAAAAAAATTAAATTCTCAAGTTAACGTGCGGTGGGATATTTACCAGAGCCAAACAACCAAAATTTTGCGTATTTTACAAAAAGCGAAACTAACAATCATAGATCATCGTAAATGTTTTGATTGATTGATGATGTGTAATGGCTATAATGTTTTTTAGAAATGACATATGGTTTGGGAGTCAACACTCAGTTAAAAATGCCTCGCCCCCCTCTTCCAATGATTGCAAAAAGCAAATATATAAAAAACTAAAAGAGTTTACAATCCTTAAAGATCACAGATACTTTTAAAAATTTTCTCTCTCAGCATTTGTGCATTTCCATTTTGGATGTCCAATTTGTTTTTCAAATCCAAACTTGAATTTTCGCTCTCCCATTTTTCTCGTAAATAAAAAGATAAGGCAAATAGTTCACAACAAAAATGAAAATTTTAGAGTTTATGTATGCAAAAAATTGAAAACTATAATCAATGTAAGTGAAGAAAATTATTTCACACACTAAAAATGGACACCAAAGTTTTGTTATCCATGTTTGGGAAATTCCACTAGTACAACCCCTAATAGCTTGGTGGAATTTTATAAGAAAAAGATTTATAATTGATCCTAACATGTTTTAAATATTGTGGATATGCTTGCCTGAGACATGTTGAAGATGCAAATGACCAAATGATGAAAAAATTTCAAGGAGTAGAAAAAATTAAATTCTCAAGTTAATGTGCATGGGGATATTTACCATACACAAACAACCCACTTTTTGCCTATTTTACGAAAAGCGGAACGAACAATCATAGATCATCGTAAATGTTTTCATCGATTAATGATGTATAATGACTATACTTTTTTTAGTTAAAAATGCCTCACCCCCCTGTTCCGATGATTGCAAAACTCAATATATAAAACACTAAAAGAGTTTACCATCCTTAAAAATCAAGAATAGTTTTTGGAATTTTCTCTCTTAGCATTTGTGCATTTCCATTTTGGATGTTCAATTTTTTTCAAAACCAAAACTGAGTTTTCGCTCTCCCATTTTCACGTAAACAAAAAGAAATTGAAAACTACAATAAATTTAAGTGAAGAATATTATTTCACATACTAAAAATGAACACCAAAGTTTTGTTATCCATGTTTGGGAAGTTCCACTAGTGCAACCCCTAATAGCTTGGTGGAAATTTACAAGAAAGAGATTTCTAATTCATCTTAACAAGTTTTAAATGTGGTGGATATGCATGCCTGAAACAAGTTGAAGATGCAAATGACCTAATGATCCAAAAATTTCAAGGAGTATAAAAAATTAAATTCTCAAGTTAACGTGCGGTGGGAAATTTACAAAAGACAAACAACCAACTTTTTGCCTATTTTACAAAAAGCGGACCTAACAATCATAGATCATAAAAAATGTTTTAATCGATTAATGATGTGTAATGATTATAATTTTTTTTGGAAATGACTTATGGATTAGAAGTCCACACTCAGTTAAAAATGCCTCGCCACCCATCTTCCGATGATTCCAAAACCCAATATTTAAAAAACTAAAAGAGTTTACAATCCTTAAAAATCACTGATACTTTTTGGAATTATCTCTCAAAGCATTTGTTCATTTCCATTTTGGATGTTCAATTGTTTTTCAAATCCAAACTTGAGTTTTCACTCTCCAATTTTTCTCATAAAAAAAAAAAGATAACTCAAATAGATCACAAAAAAAATGAAAATTTTAGAGTTGATGTATGGAAAAAATTGTAAACTATAAAAAATGTAAGTGAAGAAAATTAATTCACGCACTAAAAATGAACACCAAATTTTTGTTACCTTTGTTTGGGAAATTCCACAGGTACAACCCCTCATAGCTTGGTGGAATTTTTTAAAAAAGTGATTTCTAATTGATCCTATCATGTTTTAAATGTGTGGATATGCATGCCTGAAACATGTTGAAGATGCAAATGTCCTAATGATCCAAAAATTTCAAAGAGTATAAAAAATAAAATTCTCAAGTTAACGTGTGGTGGGATATTTACTAGAGCCAAACAACCCACTTTTTGCCTATTTTACAAAAATCAGACATAACAATTATAGATCATAGTAAATGTTTTGATCGATTTATGATGTGTAACGGCTATATTTTTGTTAGAAATGACTTATAGTTTGGGAGTCAACACTTTGTTAAAAATGCCTCACTTCCCCTCTTCCGATGATTGCAAAACCCAATATATAAAAAAACTAAAAGATTTTACAATCCTTAAAAATCACAAATACTTTTTGGAATTATCTCTCTCAGCATTTGTGCATTTCCATTTTGGATGTTCAATTTTTTTTTCAAATCCAAACTTGAGTTCGCACTCTCCCATTTTTCTCGTAAACAAAAAGATAAGGCAAATAGCTCACAATAAAATGAAAAATTTAGAGTTTGCGTGAGTTTGAAATGTGGTGGATTTGCATGCCTGAAACATGTTGAAGATGCAAATTATCTAATGATCCAAAGATTTCAAGGAGTAGAAAAATTAAAATTCTCAAGTTAACGTCCGATGGGATATTTATGAGAACCAAACAACACACTTTTTGCTTATTTTAAAAAATGTGGACCAAAAAATCATTAATCATCGTAAAGGTTTTGATCGATTAATGATGTGTGATAGCTATAATTTTTGTTAGAAATGACTTATAGTTTGGAAGTCAACAATCAGTTAAAAATGCCTCGCCCCTGTCTTCCGAATATTGCAAAACCCAATATATAAAACACTAAAAGAGTTTAAAATCCTTAAAAAGCACTGATTCTTTTTGGAATTATCTCTCTCAGCATTTGTGCATTTCCTTTTTGGATGTTAAATTTTTTTTCAAATCCAATCTCGAGTTTTCTCTCTCCCATTCTTCCGTAAACAAAAAGATAAGGCAAATAGATCACAACAAAATGAAAAATTTAGAGTTTTTGTATGCAAAAAAATTGAAAACTATAATATATGTAAGAGAAGAAAATTATTTCATGCACTAAAAATGAACACCAAAGTTTTGTTATCCATGTTTGGGAAATTCCACTAGTACAACCCCTCATAGCTTGGTGGAATTTTATAAGAAAGAGATTTCTAATTAATCCTAACATGTTTTAAATGTGGTGGATATGCTTGCCAAAAACATGTTGAAGATGCAATTGACCTAATGATCAAAAATTTCAAGGAGAAGAAAAAATTAAATTCTCAAGTTAACGTGCGGTGGGATATTTACCAGAGTCAACCAACTCACTTTTTGCCAATTTTACAAAAAGCGGACGTAACAGTCATAGATCATCGTAAGTGTTTTGATCAATTAATGATGGGTAACGGCGGAAATATTTTTCAGAAATGACTTATGGTTTGGCAGTCAAAACATAGTTAAAAAAGCCTCACCCCCCTCTTTCGATGATTCCAAAACCCAATATATAAAAAAGTAAAAGAGTTTAAAATCCTTAAAACTCATAGATACTTTTTGGAATTATCTCTCTCAGCATTTGTGCATTTCCATTTTCGATGTTCAATTTTTTTTCAAATCCAAACATGAGTTTTCACTCTCCAATTTTTCTCGTAAACAAAAACATAAGGCAAATAGATCACAACAAAATGAAATATTGAGAGTTTACGTATGCAAAAAATTGAAAACTATAATAAATGTAAGTGAAGAAAATTATTTCACGCACTAAAAATGAACACCAAAGTTTTGTTATCCATGTTTGGGAAATTCCACTGGTACAACCCCTAATAGCTTGGTGTAGTTTTGTAAGAAAGATATTACTAATTGATCCTAACATGTTCTAAATGTGGTGGATATGCATGCCGGAAACATGTTGAAGATCCAAATTGCCTAATGATCCAAAAATTTCGAGTAGAAAAAATTAAATTCTCCAGTTTACATGCGGTGGGATATTTACCAGAGCCAAACAACCCACTTTTTTCCTATTTTACAAAATCGGGCCTAACAATCATAGACCATCGTAAATGTTTTTATCGATTAATGATGTGTAACGGCTATAATATTTGTTAGAGATGACTTATGGTTTGGGAGTCAACACTCAGTTAAAAATTCCTCACCCCCCTCTTCCAATGCTTGCAAAACCCAATATATAAAAAACTAAAAGAGTTTACAGTCCTTAAAAATCACAGATACTTTTTGGAATCATCTCTCTCTGCATTTGTGCATTTCCATTTTGGATGTTAAATTTTTTTTCAAATCCAAACATGAGTTTTCACTCTCCCATTTTTCTCGTAAACAAAAAGATAAGGCAAATAGATCACAGAAAAATCAAAATTTTAGAGTTTATTTATGCAAAAAAATGAAAACTATAATAAATGTAAGTGAAGAAAATTATTTCACGCACAAAAAATGAACACCAAAGTTTTGTTATCTATGTTTTGGAAATTCCACTGGTACAACCCCTAATAGCTTCGTAGAATTTTGTCAGAAAGAGATTTCTAATTGATCCTTACATGTTTTAAATGTGGTGGATATGCATGTCTGAAACAAGTGGAAATGACTATAATTTTTGTGAGAAATGACTTATGGTTTCGGAGTCAACACTCAGTTCAAAACGCCATACACCCCCTCCCTCCCCTCTTCCGCTAATTGCAAAACCCAATATATAAAAAACTAAAAGAGTTGACAGTTCTTAAAAATCCTAGATACTTTTTGGAATTATCTCTCTCAGCATTTGTGCATTCCTTTTTCGATGTTCAATTTTTTTTCAAATCCAAACTTGTGTTTTCACTCTCCCTATTTTCTCATAAACAAAAAAATAATACAAATAGATCACAACAAAATGAAAAAGTTTAGAGCTTATGTATGCAAAATTTTGAAAAATATAATAAATGTAAGTGAAGAATATCATTTCATGCACTAAAAATGAACACCCAAGTTTTGTTAGCCATGTTTAGGAAATTCTACTATTACAACCCCAAATAGCTCTGTGGAATTTTGTAAGAAAGAGATATCTAATTGATCCTTACATGTTTAAAATGTGGTGGATATGCATGCCTTAAACATGCTGAAGATCCAAATGACCTAATGATCCAAAAATTTCGAGAAGAAAAAATTAAATTCTCAAGTTTACGTACGATGGGATATTTGCCAGAGCCAAACAACCCACTTTTTGCCTATTTTACAAAAGCAAGGCTAACAATTATAGACCATCGTAAATGTTTTTATCGATTAATGTTGTGTAATGACTATAATTTTTGTTAGAAATGACTGATGGTTTGGGAGTCAACACTCAGTAAAAAATGCCTCACCTCCCTCTTCCGATGATTGCAAAACCCAATATATAAAAAACTAAAAGTGTTTACAATCCTTAAAAATCATAGATAGTTTTTGGAATCATCTCTCTCTGTATTTGTGCATTTCTATTTTGGATCTTCAATTTTTTTTCAAATCCAAACTTGAGTTTTCTCTCTCCCTTTTTTCTTGTAAACAAAAAGATAAGGTAAATAGGTCACAAAAAAATGAAAATTTCAGAGTTTATGTATACAAAATATTGAAAACAATAATAAATGTAAGTGAATAAAATTATTTCACACACAAAAAATGAACACCAAAGTTTGGTTATCCATGTTTGGGAAATTACACTACTACAATCCCTCATAGCTTGGTGGAATTTTATAAGAAAGAGATTTCTAATTGATCCTAACTTGTTTTCAATATGGTGGATATGTTTGCCAGAAACATGTTGAAGATGCAAATGACCTAATGATCCAAAATTTTCGAGGAGTAGAAAAAATTAAATTCTGAAGTTAACGTGTTGTGGGATATTTACCTGAGCCAACCAACCAACTTTTTACCTATTTTACAAAAATGGACCTAACAATCATAGATCATCGTAATTGTTTTGGTCAATTATTTATGTGTAACGGCTATAATTTTTGTTAGAAATGACTTATGGTTTGGGAGTCAACACTCAGTTAAAAATGCCTCGCCCCCCTCTTCCGATGATTGCAAAACCCAATATATACAAAAGTAATATATATGACTCTCCTTAAAAATCACAGATACTTTTTTGAATGATCACTCTCAGAAATTGTGCATTTCCATTTTGGATGTTCTATTTTTTTAAAATCCAAACTTGAGTTTCCTCTCTCCCATTTTTCTTGTAAACAAAAAGATAAGGCAAATAGATCACAACAAAATGAAAATTTTAGAGTTTATATACGTAAAAAATTGAAAACTATATTAAACGTAAGTGAAGAAAATTATTTCACGCACTAAAAATGAACACCATGGTTTTGTTATCCATGTTTTGGAAATTTCACTAGTTCAACCCGTAATAGCTTAGAGAAATTTTATAAGAAAGAGATTTCTAATTGATCCTAACATATTTTATAAGTGGTGGATATGCTCGCCTGACATATGTTGAAGATGCAAATGACCTAATGATCCAAAATTTCAAGGAGAAGAAAAAATTAAATTCTCAAGTTAACATCCGGTGGGATATTTACATGAGTCAAACAACTCACTTTTTGCCAATTTTACAAAAAGTGGATGTAACTATCATAGATCATTGTAACTCTTTTGATCGATTAATGATGTGTAAAGGTTAAAATATTTTTCAGAAATGATTGCAAAAGATAGTTAAAAAAAGCCTCAGCCCTCTCTTTCGATGATTGCAAAACCCAATATATAAAATACTAAAAGAGTGTACAATCCTTAAAATCACAGATAATTTTTGGAACTATCCCTCTCACCATTTTTGCATTTCAATTTCCAATGTTCAATTTTTTTTCAAATCTAAACTTGAGTTTTCACTCTCCAATTTTTCTCGTAAACAAAAAGATAAGGCAAGTATATCACAACAAAATAAAAATTTTAGAGTTTATGTATGCAAAAAATTGAAAACTATAATAAATGTAAGTGAAGAAAAATATTTCACACATAAAAAATAAACACCAAAGTTTTGTTATCTATGTTTGGGAAATTCCACTGGTACAACCCCTAATAGCTTGGTGGAATTGTGTTAGAAAGATATTTCTAATTGATCCTTACATGTTTTAAATGTGGTGGAAATGCTTGCCTGAAACATGTTGAAGATGCAAATGACCTAATGACCCTATAGTTTCAAGGAGTAGGAAAATTTAAATTCTCAAGTTAACGTGCAGTGGGATATTTACCAGAGCCAAACAACTCAGTTTTTGCCCATGTTACAAAAAGTGGACCTAACAGTCATAGATCATAGTAAATGTTTTGATTGATTAATGAAGTGTAATGGCTATAATTTTTGTTAGAAATAACTTATGGTTTGGAAGTCAATAATCAGCCCCCTCTTCCGATGATTGCAAAACCCAATATATAAAAAATTAAAAGTGTTTACAATCCTTATAAATCATAGATACTTTTTGGAATTATCTCTCTCAGAATTTGTGCATTTTCATTTTGGATGTTCAATTTTTTTTCAAATCCAAACTTGAGTCTTTACTCTTCCATTTTTCCCGTAACAAAAAATAATGCAAATAGATCACAACAAAATGAAAATTTTAGAGCTTATGTATGAAAAAAAATTAAAAACTATAATAAATGTAAGTGAATAAAATTATTTCACACACTAAAAATGAACACCAAAGTTTTGTTATCCATGTTTAGGAAATTCCACTGTTACAACCCCTAATAGCTTGGTGGAATTTTACAAGAAAGAGATTTCTAATTGATCCTTATATGTTTTAAATGTGGTGGATATGCATGTCTGAAACATGTTGAAGATGAAAATGACCTAATGATCAAAAAATTTGAAGGAGTAGAAAAAATTAAATTCTCAAGTTAACAAGTGACCATATTTACCAGAGCCAAACAACCCAGTTTTTGCCCATGTTACAAAAAGCGCACCTAACAATCATAGATCATCATAAATGTTTTGATTGACTAATGAGGTGTAACTGCTATAATTTTTGTTAGAAATGACTTATGGTTTGGAAGCCAACAATCAGTTAAAAATGCCTCGCCCCTCTTCTTTTGATGATTGCAAAACCCAATATATAAAAAACTAAAAGTTTTTACAATCCTTATCACAGATAATTTTTGGAATTATCTCTCTCAGCGTTTGTGCATTTCCATTTTGGATGTTCAATTTTTTTTCAAATCCAAACTTGAGTTTTCTCTCTCCTTTTTTTCTCGTAAACAAAAAGATATGGCAAATAGATCACAAAAAATGAAAATTTCAGAGTTTATGTATGCAAAAAATTGAAAACTATAATAAATGTAAAAGAAGAAAATTATTTCACGCACTAAAAATGAACACCAAGGTTTTGTTTTCCATGTTTGGCAAATTACACTAGTACAACCCGTAATAGCTTAGTGGAATTTTATAAGAAAGAGATTTCTAATTGATCATAACATCACTGCCCCTCCCGAAGAAAGAGCTTGTCCTCAAGCTCAAAGGAAGGACAGAGAAGTCCAAATGCTGATAATGGCTCCCATGTCGTGTCACTAGGGTCTGCATCGGCCCACTGGACAAGAATTTCCCAATCACCTTGAATGTGGCATGCTTTCAATACCTGAAATGGAGTAGAAAGGACTCTGCCCTCATGGAGTGGCGGTAGAGGAGTGTGCAGTAGGGGTGAGTCACCCTGGAATGGCTTCAATTGGGATACATGAAATACATTATTTATCTTTGGCTCGGTTGGTAGCTGCAAGCGGTAGGTCACGGGGCCAATTTGGTCCAACACCTAAAATCAACCATAATATTTTGGAGAAAGATTATGGCACTTGAAAGCAGTTAGGGACAGCTGGCGGTAGTGTTGAAGCTTTAACCATACATAGTCTCCTGGGGAATAAGATACCTCACGGTGATTCTTATCATAATAGAGCTTCATAGAGTGCTGAGCCTCTTGAAGATGAGTACGTACCTCAGTGAGCATAGCGTCTCTTTCAGCTAACACTTGGTCCAAAGTGACGACTTTGGATGCCTCTGGTTAATATGGTAATAGACGAGGTGGATCTCTGCCATAAACTACCCTGAAAGGAGCAGTGTGGTAAGAGGTGTTATAGCAAAATTCTGCCCAGGAAAGCCACTTCACCCACCGTTAAGGTGAGTCGCCTACAAAACAACGAAGATACATTTCAATCTTGCGATTGATGACCTCGGTTTGTCCGTCAGTCTGCGGATGATATGCAGTAGAAAATGCCAATTGGGTGCCCTGTAATTTGAATAATTCCTTCCAAAAGATACTGGTAAAAATGGCATCCTTGTCACTGATAATGGATGTGGGAATTCCGTGTAATCGGACAATGTGGTCCATAAATAACTGAGCGACCTAAGCAGCAGTATATGGATGCGCCAAAGCAATGAAGTGACCATATTTTGAAAAACGATCAACCACAACGAATATCACTGATTTATCGGATGAAGTGGGACAGCCATCAATGAAGTCCATTGAAATGTCGGACCAGATTTGAGATGATAGTTGTAGAGGTTGTAGTAGGCTGGCATGACTTAAAGATTGGCCTTGTTTCATTGACAAATCTGACAAGCAGCTACATAGTCAGCAATCGTGCTCTTCATGCCCTTCCAATAAAATTCCCAACTGATTCGGACATATGTTTTCTGTTGACCCTCATGTGTGCTATCATGGATAGAAAACAGAATGGTGGGAAGAAGTGGGGATGTATGAAGCATAAAAATCTTGTTTTTGTAGAGTATAAGACGATCGTGAATCATCCAATGATGAGCTGTTGTCCCATGCTGAATATCCTGATATAATGAAATAAGTTCCGGATAATGATTTGTTTCCTCACGAATAGAATCCAGTAAAAGTGAACGTGGGTTGCTGAGAGCATAAACGTGTGGGTCTGGAATGTTCTGATGAGACAAAGCATCAGCCCCCAAATTTGAACTACCTGGCTTATATTGAATAGTAAAATCGAAGCCCACGAGTTTAGTTAACCAATGCTACTATGGTGATGTGATGAGGCGTTATTCAAGAAGATACTTGAGGCTACAATTATCTATACGAATGAAAATGGTTATTCCCATAAATAAGGTCGCCAATGTTGGACAACCTTGGCTAACCCAATTAGTTCCCTCTCATATGCAGCTAATTTGTGGTGGTGTTGTCCCAACTAGCGGCTGAAATAAGAAATGGGGTCTCCCAATTGTTGTAACATTGCCCCTATACCTCCCTCGGACACATCACATTCCACCACAAAGTCTTCATCAAAATCTGGTAATTTTAGTACAGGAGTTGGGGCTAAGGTCTCCTTTAATAGCTGAAAGGCCTGATCCGTTGAAGAAGACCAGTTGAAAGCATGTTTTTTGAGAAGGTTGTTGAGTGGTGCTGCTATCTGGCCATAAGATTGGATAAATTTTCTATAATATCCTGCTAGGCCCAAAAAATCTCCTTAATGCTGCGAGGGAGGTGGGAGGAGACCAATCTATTACTGCTTGTATCTTGCTCTGGTCAACTTCCACAACTGATATGATGTGGCTCAAATATGCCACTTCTGCCCATAGAACATTTGGATCTATTCAAAACCAAATGATGAGAGTGTAGAATGGTAAATACCTGATGGAGGTGTTGGAGATGTTCGACCCAATTTTTGCTATAGACCAGGTGTCATATAAAAATACTAACACATAGTTGCGCAAAAGTGAGGAAAATACCTCATTCATGAGGGCCTAAAAGGTGGAGGGTGCATTGGAGAGACCGAAGGGCATGATGAGGGACTCGAAATGACCGTGGTGCGTGCGGAACACAGTCTTCTCCACATCTGCCGGGTGAACTCTAATTTGATGATAGCCTGATTTAAAATCTAACTTGGTAAAAATCGTAGCACCATGTAACTCATCCAGCAAATCGTCCACCACTGGAATGGGAAACTTGTCTTTAATTGTCTTCAAATTGAGTTGCCAATAGTCAACACAAAACCTCCATGATTTATCCTTTTTGCGTACTAGTAAAACAGGTGAGGAGAAGGGAGACCGACTGGGTTGGATCACTCCCTGAGCAAGCATATTCATGCATTGTCTTTCTATTTCATCTTTCTGTATATGTGGGTAACGATAAGGGTGCACCACTACTGGATCGGTTCCCAACTTCAAATGAATGCGGTGATCACAGTGACGCACTGGTGGTAGACCCGTAGGGTCATTAAATAAATCCGCAAATGCTATAAGTCAAGGAGCTAACTGACAATCACCAGTGTTCTGAAGCTGTAAAGAGTGAAGTACGTTAGGTACCTGTGTCACAATACCCTGTAATGTAATCTGGCCTTGTTGTGCTGTAAATGTCATAGTCCGAGCGTGAAAGTCCCACAATATAGGGCCTAATAACTGAAGCCATTTGACCCCGAGCACCAACTTAAATCCTGCCAAAGGAATGACCAGTAAGTCCACCTAAAATGAATGTCCCTCAATGGTAAAAGGGGTGTTTGCACATAACCCCACACTGGCAATTTTAGCCCCATTGGCCACTGAAACCGAGAGACCCATTTGCTGTTGAATTTCCAATCCCAATTGTTTCACTGTGGGCTCACTGATAAAATTATGTGTACTACCAGAATCGACTAAAGCAAGTAGCATGAGGTGGTGTAACTTGGCCTTTACCTACGTGGTATTAGAACTACGCAGGCCATGCATGGCATGGAGGGAGAGTTCTGGTTCTTGCTGTTCCTCTTCAACAAATTCATTTTCAGGAAGCTCTTCTGAACTTTCTTCCCAAAGTTCAATACTAAATAAATGTTTACAGGTATCTCCTGGAAGAAAATTTTCATCACAATTAAAACATAGGCCCTTGGCCTTTCTAGCCTCCATTTCCTGTTTAATTAAAAATTTACGTGGAAGAGTGTGGGGGGTCACAATTGTAGACTGGTTTGCTCGGTTAGGGGCAGAGGAGCCAAAATGTGGGCCAGGTGCAGTACCCTATATTTTGTTGTTCTAAAATGGTTTTTGGCCTAAGGATTATTTTAGAACTCTTTGTTTCTGTTCCACAACTCTGGCATAATTCATGGCTGAGTGAAAGTCTGTCGGACCAAGTAATTCCACTTCCAATCTAACCGCCTCAGTCAATCCAACATTAAAAATCTGAACATGTAGGTGAGGAGGAACAAATTCACTGGCTCGGGCGAACCTTTCTTGGAACTTTTTTTGGTACAATTCTAAGGTGCCAGTCTGTTTATAGTTAATCAATTCCCCCATTGGGTTGCTACTAGCTGGAGGTCCAAACCTCATCTGGCAAGCATGTTTAAAATGTAGCCAATCTTGAGTGGAATGGACATTTGGGTAGTGATGAAACCACATGAGCGCTTCATCGAGTAGGTGGTAGGCGGCCAATGTAACCTTGTCCATATCCACCATTTTTTTATGATAGAAAAATTGCTCACATTTCTTGAACCAAAGTAAAGGATCTTTAGAGCCATCATATGTAGGAAAATTAAGTTTAAAGTACCTGGGAACCGTAGTTGGTCCTTGTGCGTGAGTCGCTATGGGAACAGGTTGTTGGCGCAATGGTGGGGGTGGTGGTGGCGTGAAGTGTGGGTGATGAACTGCCTGTGGTTGAAAGTTGATGGCTGGTGGTGGCGTTGGGGATTGAATTGCAGCAAGTTGGTGGATGACTATCTGGAGAGAGGATTCTAGCGTGTGCAATGTATTATGGATGTTAGTAATTTCAGTACCTTGAAGAGTGGATCGTTGTTGAAGGTCTGAAAGCACTTGACGTATGTCCTCTGGAGAAGAGGAGTCGTCGAGGGTGGACCTGTCTGATACCACGTTGTTAGGATCCTCACGATCCATGGATCTTATCCCTCTCCTCTCTTCCCTTCCTTCCATTGCTTGCTTGACGTTAAGGTATATTGATGGGGTGCTGAAAAACAATTTTGGTAAGGGAATTTTGGAAAAGGAATTGGGGGAAAAACGGGAGACAGCTTGATGGAGCTCTCGACCTGTTTAACTAATTTACTCTAGGCTAAAGTAGACTCAATTGCTAACCTTCATTAACCTAGTCGTCCCCTTAAATAGGGTTGAGGATGCCAAATACAATTCAAACCTTTGGGTCAATGGTTCAAGCCAAATAAATTCTAAACCAAACCAAACCAAAATCAATTACATGGAAATTGAAAATCACATTAATTAATTCCTACGCCTGCTGGTAACTCATGATGCTATAGAGTCCATAACAGCAGACCAAAAAATCATTGATCATCATAAATGTTTTATCGATTAATGATGTGTGACAGCTACAATTTGTTTTAGAAATGACTTATAGTTTGGGAGTCAACGATCAATTAGAAATTCCTCGCCCCCCTCTTCTGATGATTGCAAAACCAAATATATAAAAAACTAAAAGAGTTTACAATCCTTAAAAATCACTAATACTTTTTGGAATTATCTCTCTCAGCATTTGTGCATTTCCATTTTGGATGTTCAATTTTTTTCAAATCCAAACTAGAGTTTTCTCTCTCCCATTTTTCCCGTAAACAAAAAGATAAGGCAAATAGAACACAAAAAAATGAAAAATTTAGAGTTTAAGTATGCAAAAAATTGAAAACTATAATAAATGTAAGTGAAGAAAATTATTTCACGCACTAAAAATGAACACCAAAGCTTTTTTATCCATGTATGGGAAATTCCACTTGTACAACCCCTCTTAGCTTGGTGGAATTTTATAAGAAAGAGATTTCTAATTGATCCTAACGTGTTTTAAATGCAGTGGATATGCTTGCCAGAAACATGTTGAAGATGATTGCAAAACCCAATATATAAAAAACTAGAAGTGTTTAAAATCCTTAAAAATCTAAGATACTCTTTGGAATTATCTCCCTCAGCATTTGTGTATTTCCATTTTGGATGTTCAAATTTTTTTCAAATCCAAACTTGAGTTTTCACTCTCCCATTTTTCTTGTAAACAAAAAGATAATGCAAATATATTACAAAAAAAAGAAAATTTTAGAACTTATGTACGCAAAAAATAGAAAACTATAATAAATGTAAGTGAAGAAAATAATTTCACGCACTAAAAATGAACACCAAAGTTTTGTTATCCATGTTTAGGAATTCCACTGTTACAACCCCTAATAGTTTGGTGGAATTTTGTAAGAAAGAGATTTCTAATTGATCCTTACATGTTTTAAATGTGGTGGATATGCATGCCTGAAACATGCTGAAGATGCAATTGACCTAATAATCAAAAAAATTCAAGGAGTAGAAAAAATTAAATTCTCAAGTTAACGTGCGGTGGGATATTTACCAGAGCCAAACAACCCATTTTTTGCCCATTTTACAAAAAAAAAAGACCTAAGAATCATAGATCACCGTAAATGTTTTGATTGATTAATGACATGTAACAGCTATAATTTTTGTTAGAAATGACTTATGGTTTGGAAGCCAACAATCAGTTAAAAATGCCTTACTCCTCCCCCCCCCCCCCCCCCCCCCCCCCCCACCCCCTTCTTCCAATGGTTGCAAAACCCAATATATAAAAAACTAAAAGTGTTTACAATCCTTAAAAATCATAGATACTTTTTGGAATTATCTCTCTCAGAATTTGTGCATTTCCATTATGGATGTTCAATTTTTTTTCAAATCCAAACTTGAGTTTTCTCTTTCCCTTTTTTCTCGGAAACAAAATTATAAGGCAAATAGATCAGAACAAAAAAAAAATTCAGAGTTTATGTATGCAAAAAATTGAAAACTATAATAAATGTAAGTGTAGAAAATTATTTCACGCACTAACAATGAACACCAAAGTTTTGTTATCCATGTTTAGGAAATTCCACTGTAATAACCCCTAATAGCATTGTAGAATTTTGTAAGAAAGAGATTTCTAATTGATCCTTACATGTTTTAAATGTGGTGGATGTACATGCCTGAAACATGTTGAAGATGCAAATGTCCTAATGATCAAAAAATTTCGAGTAGAAAAAATTAAATTCTCAACTTAACGTGCGGTGGGAAATTTTCAAGAGCCAAACAACCCACTTTTTGCCCAAGTAAGAAAAAGTGGACCTAACAATCATAGATCATCGTAAATGTTTTGATTGATTAATGACGTTTAACGGCTATAATTGTTGTTAGAAATGACTTATGGTTTGGGAGTCAACACTCAGTTAAAAATGCCTAGCCCCCCCCCCCCCTCCCGCCCCCCCTTCTGATGATTGCAAAACCCAATATATAAAAAACTAAAAGTGTTTACAATCCTTAAAAATCACAGATACTTTTAGGAATTATCTTTCTCAGAATTTGTGCATTTCCATTTTGAATGTTCAATTTTTTTTCAAATCCAAACGTGAGATTTCTTTCTCCCTTTTTTCTCGTAAACAAAATGATAAAGTAAATAGATCACAGCAAAATGAAAATTTCAGAGTTTTTGTATGCAAAAAATGGAAAACTATAATAAATTTAAGTGAAGAAAATTATTTCACGCACTAAAAATGAACATCAAAGTTTTGTTATCCATGTTTAGGAAATTCCATCGTTACAACCCCTAATAGCTCTGTGGAATATTTTAAGAAAGAGATTTCTAATTGATTCTTACATGTTTTAAATGTGGTGGATGTACATGCCTGAAACATGTTGAAGATGCAAATGTTCTAATGATCAAAAAATTTCAAGGAGTAGAAAAAATTAAATTCTCAAGTTAACGTGTGGTCGGATATTTACAAGAGCCAAACAACCCACTTTTTGCCCATGTTAGAAAAAGCGGACCTAACAATCATAGATCATCGTAATTGTTTTGATTGATTAATTAGGTGTAATGGCTATAATTTTTGTTAGAAATGACTTATGGTATTGGAAGTCAACAATCAGTTAAAAATACCTCGCCCCCCTCTTGCGATGATTGCAAAACCCAATATATAAAAAACCAAAAGTGTTTAAAATCCTTAAAAATCTAAGATACTCTTTGGAATTATCTCCCTCAGCATTTGTGTATTTCCATTTTGGATTTTCAAATTTTTTTCAAACCCAAACTTGTGTTTTCACTCTCCCATTTTTCTAGTAAACAAAAAGATAATGCAAAAAGATCACAACAAAAAGAAAATTTTGGAGCTTATGTACGAAAAATTGAAAACTATAATAAATGTCAGTGAAGAAAATTATTTCAGGCACTAAAAATGAACACCAAAGTTTTGTTATCCATGTTTAGGAAATTGCACTGTTACAACCCCTAATAGTTTGGTGGAACTTTGTAAGAAAGATATTTCTAATTGATCCTTACATGTTTTAAATGTGGTGGATATGCATGACTGAAACATGTTGAAGATGCAATTGACCTAATAATAAAAAAATTTCAAGTGAGTAGAAAAAATTAAATTCTCAAGTTAACGTGCGGTGGGATATTTACAAGAGCCAAACAACCCACTTTTTGCCCATGTTACAAAAACTGGACCTAACAATCATAGATCATCGTAAATGTTTTGATTGATTAATGACGTGTAACGACTATAATTTTTGTTAGAAATGACTTATGGTTTGGAAGCCAACAATCAGTTAAAAATGCCTCGCCCTTCCCCCCCCCCCCCCCCCCCCCCCCCACCCTCCCTCTCTTCCAATGATTGCAAAACCCAATATATAAAAAAAGTAAAAGTGTTTACAGATACTGTTTGGAATTATCTCTCTTAGAATTTGTGCATTTCCATTTTGGATGTTCAATTTTTTTTCAAATCCAAACTTGAGTTTTCTCTCTCCCTTTTTTCTCGTAAACAAAAAAATAAGGCAAATAGATCACAACAAAATGAAAATTTCAGAGCTTATGTATGCAAAAAATTTGAAAACAATAATAAATGTAAGTGAACAAAATTATTTCACGCACTAAAAATGAACTCCAAAGTTTTGTTATCCATATTTGGGAAATTCCACTTCTACAACCCCTCATAGCTTGGTGGAATTTTGTAAGAAAGAGATTTCTAATTGATCCTAACATGTTTTAAATGTGGTGGATATGCTTGCCAGAAACATGTTGAAGATGCAAATGACCTAATGATCCAAAATTTTCGAGTAGAAAAAATTAAATTCTAAAATTAACGTGTTGTGGGATGTTTACCATAGCCAAACAACCCACATTTTGCCTATTTTAAAAAAAGCGAACCTAGGAATCATTGATCATCGTAAATGTTTTGATCGATTATTGATGTGTAACAGCTACAAGTTTTGTTAGAAATGACTTATGGTTTGAGAGTTAACACTCAGTTAAAAATGCCTCGCCCCCCTCGTCCGATGATTGCAAAACCCAATATATAAGAAAACTAAAAGAGTTTACTTTCCTTAAATATCACAGATACATATTTGAATTATCTCTCTCAGCATTTTTGCTTTTCCATTTTGGATGTTCAATTTTTTTTCAAATCCCAACTTGAGTTTCCATTTTCCCATTTTTCTTGTAAACAAAAAGATAAGGCAAATAGATGACAACAAAACGAAAATTTTAGAATTTATGTTCGCAAAAAATTGAAAACTATAATAAATGTAAGTGAAGAAAATTATTTCACGCACTAAAAATGAACACAAAGGTTTTGTTATCCATGTTTGGGAAATTCCACTAGTACAATCCTTAATAGCTTAGTGGAATTTTATAAGAAAGAGATTTCTAATTGATCCTAACATGTTTTAAATGTGGTGAATATGCAAGCCTGAAACATGTTGAAGATGCAAATGACCTAATGATTCAAAATTTCAAGAAGATGAAAAAATTTAATTCTGAATTTAACGTGGGGTGGGATATTTACCTGAGTCAAATAACTCACTTTTTGCAAATTTTACAAAAAGCGGACGTTACAATCATAGATCATCGTAAATGTTTTGATTGATTAATGAAGTGTAACGACTAAAATATTTTTCAGAAATGACTTATGGTTTGGGAGTCAAAACATAGTTAAAAATGCCTCACCCGCCTCTTTCGATGATTGCAAAACCACATATATAAAAAATTAAAAGAGTTTTCAATCCTTAAAAATCACATATACTTTTTGGCATTATCTCTCTCAGCATTTGTGCAGTTCAATTTTTTTTCAAATCCAAACTTGAGTTTTCATTCTCGCATTTTTCTCGTAAAAAAAAGATAAGGCAAATAGATCATAAAAATTTAAAATATTTAGAGTTTATGTATACAAAAAATTGAAAACTATAATAAATGTAAGTGAAGAAAATTTTTTCACGCACTAAAAATGAACACCAAAGTTTTGTTATCCATATTTGGGAAATTCCACTGGTACAACCCCTAATAACTTGGGGAATTTTGTAAGAAAGAGATTGCTAATTGATCCTAACATGTTCTAAATGCGGTGGATATGCATGTCTGAAACATGTTGAAGATGCAAATGACCTAATGATCCAAAAATTTCGTGTAGAAAAAATTAAATTCTCAAGTTTACGTGCGGTGGGATATTTACCAGAGCCAAACAACCCACTTTTTGCCTATTTTATAAAAAAAGGGACCTAACAATCATAGACCATTGTAAATGTTTTTATCGATTAATGATGTGTAATGGCTATAATTTTTGTTAGAAATGACTTATGGTTTGGGAGTCAACACTCAGTTAAAAATGCCTCACCCCACTCTTCTGCTGATTGCAAAACCCAATATATAAAAAACTAAAAGAGTTTACAATCCTTCAAAATCACATATACTTTTTGGAATCATCTCTCTCTACATTTGTGCATTTCCATTTTGGATGTTCATTTTTTTGTCAAATCCAAACATGAGTTTTCACTCTCCCATTTTTATTGTTAACAAAAACAAAAAACAAATAGATCACAACAAAATGAAAATTTTCAAGTTTATATATGCAAAAAATTGTAAACTATAATAAATGTAAGTCAATAAAATTCTTTCACGCACAAAAAATGAACACCAAACTTTTGTTATCTATGTTTGGGAAATTCCACTAGAACAACCCCTTATAGCTTGGTGGAATTTTGTAAGAAAGAGATTTCTAATTGATCCTTACATGTTTTAAATGTAGTGGACATGCATGCCTGAAACATGTTGAAGATGCAAATGACCTAATGATCAAAAATTTTAAGGAGTAGAAAAAATTAAATTCTCAAGTTAACATGCGGTGGGATATTTACCAGAGCCAAAACACCCACTTTTTGCCCTTGTTACAAAAAGCGGACCAAACAATCATAGATCATCGTAAATGTTTTGATTTATTAATGTGGTGTAATGGCTATAATTTTTGTTAGAAATGACTGATGGTTTGGAAATCACCAATCAATTAAAAATGCCACCCAACGCCCCCCCCCCCTCTCCCCTCTTCCGATGATTGCAAAACCCAATATATAAAATACTAAAAGTGTTTACAATCCTTAAAAATCACAGATACTTTTTGGAATCATCTCTCTCAGCATTTGCGCATTTCCATTTTGGATGTTCAATTTTTTTTCAAATCCAAACTTGAGTTTTCTCTCTACCTTTTTTCTCGTAAATAAAAAAATAAGGCAAACAGATCAGCACAAAATTAAAATTTTAGAGTTTATGTATGAAAAAAATTGAAAAGTATAATAAATGTAAGTGAAGAAAACTATTTCATGCACTAAAAATGAACTTCATGGTTTTGTTATCCATGTTTGGGAAATTCCACTATTACAACCCATAATAGCTTAGTGGAATTTTATAAGAAAAAGATTTCTAATTGATCCTAACATAATGTGGTGGAAATGCATGCCTGAAACATGTTGAAGATGCAAATGACCTAATGATCCAAAAATTTGGAGTAGAAAAAATTAAATTCTCAAGTTAACGAGCGGTGGAATATTTACCAGAGCAAAACAACCCACTTTTTGCCTATTTTACAAAATGCGGAACTAACAATCATAGATCATCGTAAATGTTTAAATCGATTAATGATGTGTAGTGGCTACAATTTTTGTTAGAATTGACTTCTGGTTTGGGAGTCAACACTCAGTTAAAATAGCATCTGAACAAAATGAAAAATTTAGAGTTTATGTATGCAAAAAATTGCAAACTATAATAAATGTAAGTGAAGAAAATTATTTCATCCACTAAAAATGAACACCAAAGTTATGTTATCTATGTTCGGGAAATTCCACTAGTACAAGCCCCCATAGCCTGGTGGAATTTTATAAGAAAGAGATTCCTAATTGATCCTAACATGTTTTAAATGTGGTGGATATGCTTGCTAGAAACATTTTGAAGATGCAAATGACCTAATGATCCAAAATTTTCAAGGAGAAGAAAAAATTAAATTCTGAAGATAACGTGTTGTGGGATATTTATCAGAGCCAAACAGCCTACTTTTTGCCAATTTTACAAAAAACGGACCTAACAATCATATATCATCGTAAATGTTTTGATCGATTATTGATGTCTAACGGCTACAATTTTTGCTAGAAATGACTTATGGTTTGGGAGTCAACACTCAGTTAAAAATGCCTCACCCCATTCTTTCGATGATTGCAAAACCCAATATATAAAAATTTAAAAGAGTTTACTTTCCGTAAAAATCACATATACTTTTTTGAATTATCTCTCTCAGCATTTGTGCATTTCCATTTTGGATGTTCAATTTTTTTTCAAATCCAAACTTTTGTTTCCACTCTCCCATTTTTCTTGTAAACAAAAAGATATGGCAAATAGATCACAACAAAACAAAAAAATTAGAGTTTATGTATGCAAAATATTGAAAACCATAATAAATGAAAGTGAAGAAAATTATTTCACACACTAAAAATGAACACAAAGGTTTTGTTATCCATGTTTGGGAAATTCCACTAGTACAACCCGTAATAGCTTAGTGGAATTTTATGAGAAAGAGATTTCTAATTGATCCTAACATGTTTTATATGTGGTGAATATGCAATCCCGAGACATGTTGAAGATGCAAATGATCTAATAATCCAAAATTTCAAGAAGATGTAAAAATTAAATTCTCAAGTTAACATGCGGTGGGATATTGACCTGAGTCAAACAACTAACTTTTTGCCAATTTCACAAAAAGCGGACGTAACAATCATATATCATCGTAAATGTTTTGATCGATTAATGATGTGTAACGGCTAAAATATTTTTCAGAAATGACTTATGGTTTGGGAGTAAAAAATAGTTAAAAATGCCTCACCCCCCCTCTTCCGATGGTTGCAAAACCCAATATATAAAAAACTAAAAGAGTTTACAATCCTTAAAAATCACCGATACTTTTTGGAATTATCTCTCTCAGCATTTTTGCATTTCAATTTTGGATGTTCATTTTTTTTAATCCAAACTTGAGTTTTCACCCTCCCAATTTTCTCGCAAACAAAAAGATAAGGCATATAGATCAATACAAAATAAAAATTTTAGATTTTATGTATTCAAAAAATTGAAAACTAAAATAAATCTAAGTGAAGAAAATTATTTCACACACTAAAAATGAACACCAAAGTTTTGTTATCCATGTTTGGGAAATTCCACTAGTAAAAACCCTAATAGCTAGGTGGAATTTTATATGAAAGGAATTTCTAAATAATCCTAACATGTTTTAAATGTGGATGATATGCATGCCTGAAACGAGTTGAAGATGTAAATGACCTAAGGATCTCAAAATTTCGTGGAGTATAAAAAATTAAATTTTCAAGTTAACGTTCGATGGGATATTTTCCAGTGGCAAACATGTAAAACAGCGTAAGCTCAGCCCAGGAACATCTAAACAGCAATGAAGAAGAAAGCCAACACTAATCTATTAAAAATACGATAAGAAACTTTGTCCCACCACACGCTCTAGAAGAGCTTCAATGGTTTATGGACTGAACAGAAATTACAAGAAGACACTAAACAATAAAACAGAGTAATGAAGAAGGAATAGCTCTCATTTTCTGGATTCCAATGTTGCTGAAGAACACCTCTATTTATAAGTGTTTTTCATGTAGGAAGCTTGTAGAGCAAGCCATCTAGTTGTCCTCCACGTTGGCACTTGGTGATGGAATCGTGACACGTGCATACCGTGGGGTCAGCCCCCTTAGACCCTCGTCGGGGATGACGCCCCGAACCCTACTATCCGTTCTACAGTTTCTTCACAAGTAACCATTGCGGTCACAATTTGACCTCATCAGCATCTAAGCTGGAACCGTTAACTAATTACTCACTATCGACATTGGTGCTCCTCATACATGGGGGCCAGTGAATACATTACATTAACGGTAACTTGAGAGAGGTGGGCATTGAAACACTAACAAAACAACCCGCTTCTTGATACACAATAAAATGAAAATTTTATAGTTTACATGAGTTTTAAATGTGGTGGATATGCAAGCCTAAAACATGTTGAAGATGCAAAGTATCTAATGATCCAAAAACTTCAAGGAGTAGAAAAATTAAAATTCTCTAGTTAACGTCCGTTGGGATATTTACCAAAGCCAAACAACACAATTTTTGCCTATTTTAAAAAACGTGGACCAAACAATCATTGATCATCGTAAATGTTATGAGGAACTAATGATGTGTGATGACTATAATTTTTGTTAGGAATGACTTATGGTTTGGGAGTCAACAATCAATTTAAAATGCCTCGTCCCCCTCTTCCGATGATTTCAAAACCCAATATATAAAAAATTAAAAGAGTTTACAATACTTAAAAATCACTGATACTTTTTGGAATTATCACTCTCTGCATTTATGCATTTCCATTTTGGATGTTCAATTTGTTTTCAAATCCAAACTGGAGTTTTCTCTCGCCCATTTTTCCCGTAAAAAAAAGATAAGGCAAATAGATCACAACAAAATGAAAAATTTAGATTTAATGTATGCAAAAAATTGAAAACTATAATAAATGTAAGTGAAGAAAATTATTTCACGTACTAAAAATGAACACCAAAGTTTATTTATCCATGTTTGGAAAATTCCACTAGTACAACCCTCATAGCTTGGTCGAATATTATAAGAAAGAGATTTCTAATTGATCCTAACATGTTTTAAATGTGGTGGATATGCATGCCTGAAACATGTTGAAGATGAAAATGACCTAATGATCCAAAAATTTGAAGGAGTAGAAAAAATTAAATTCTGAAGTTAACGAGCGGTGGGATATTTACCAGAGCAAAACAACCCAATTTTTGCCCATGTTACAAAAAGCGGAGCAAACAATCATATATCATCGTAAATGATTTGATTGATTAATGATGTGTAATGGCTATAATTTTTGTTAAAAATAACTTCTGTTTGGGAGATAACACTTAGTTAAAACGTCTCGCCCCCTCTTCCGATGATTGCACAACACAATATGTAAAAAAATAAAAAAAATTACCATCCTTAAAAATCACAGATACTTTTTGGAATAATCTCTCTCAGCACTTGTGCATTTCCATATTGGATGTTCAATTTTTTTAAAATCCAAACTTGAGTTTTCACTCTCCCATTTTTCTCGTAAACAAACAGATAAGGCATATAGATCAATACAAAATGAAAATTTTAGATTTTATGTATGCAAAAAATTGAAAACTAAAATAAATCTAAGTGAAAAAAATAATTTCACGCACTAAAAATGAACACCAAAGTTTTGTTATCCATGTTTGGGAAATTCCACTAGTACAAACCCTAATAGCTAGGTGGAATTTTAAAAGAAAGAAATTTCTAATTGATCATAACATTTGTTAATTGTGGTGGATATGCATGCCAGAAATTAGCTGAAGGTGTAAATGACCTAATGATCAAAAAATTTCAAGTAGAAAAAATTAAATTCTCAAGTTAACGTGCGATGGGATATTTACCAGTGCCGAACAACCCACTTTTTGCCTATTTTACTTAAAGCGAACCTAACAATCATAGATCATCGTAAATGTTTTGATCGTTTAAAGATGTGTAACGACTATAATTTTTGTTGGAAATGACTTGTGGTTTGGGAGTCTACACTCAGTTAAAAATGCCGTGCCCCCCTCTTCCTATGATTGCAAAACCCAATACATAAAAAAACTTAAAAGAGTTTATAGTCCTTAAAAATCATAAATACTTTTTTGAATTATCTCTCTCAGCATTTTTGCATTACCTTTTTGTATGTTCAATTAGATTTCAATTACAAATTTGTGTTTTCACTTTCCCTTTTTTCTCGTAAACAAAAAGATAAGGCAAATAGATCTCTAAAAAATGAAAATTTTAGAATTTATGTATGCCAAAAATTGAAAACTGTAATAAATGTAAGTGAAAAAATTATTTCACGCAATAAAAGTGAACACCAAAGTTTTGTTATCCATGTTTGGGAAATTGCACTGGTACAACCCCTAATAGCTTGGTGGAATTTTATAAGAAAGAGATTTCTAATTGATCCTAACATGTTTTAAATGTGGTGGATATGCCTGCCAGAAACATGTTGAAGATTTAAATGACCTAATGATAGAAAAATTTCAAGAAGTAGAAAAAATTAAATTCTCAAGTTAACGTGTGATGGGATATTTACTAGAGCAAAACAACCCACTTTTTGTCTATTTCACAAAAAGCAGACCTAACAATTATAGATCATCATATATGTGTTGATTGATTAATGATGTGCAACGGCTATAATTTTTGTTAGAAATGACTTCTGGTTTGGGAGTCAACACTCAATTAAAAATGTCTCGCCCCACCTCTTCCAATGACTGTAAAATCCAATATAGAAAAAACTAAAAGACTTTATAATCCTTAAAAATCACATATAATTTTTGGAATTATCTCTCTCAGCATTTGTGCATTTTCATTTTGGATGTTCAATTTTTTTTCAAATCCAAACATGAGTTTTCACTCTCCCATTTTTCTCGTAAACAAAAAGATAAGGGAAAGAGATCACAACAAAATGAAAATTTTAGAGTTTATGTAAGCAAAAAATTGAAAACTTTAATAAATGTAAGAGAAGAAAATTATTTAACACACTAAAAATGAACACCAAAGTTTTGTTATCCTTGTTTGTGAAATTCCACTTGTACAACCCCTAATAGCTTGGTGAAATTTTATAAGAAAGATATTTCAAATTGATCATAACAGGTTTTAAATGTGGTGGATATGCATGCCTGAAACGTGTTCAAGATGCAAATGACCAAATAATCAAAAAATTTCAAGGAGTAGAAAAAATTAAATTCTCAAGTTAACGTTGGGTGGGATATTAAACAGAGCTAAACAGCCCACTTTTTGCCTATTTTTTAAAAGGTGGACCAAACAATCATTGATCATCGTAATTGTTTTGATCAATTAATAATGTGTAACGGCTATAATTATTGTTAGAAATGACTTATGGTTTGGGAGTCAACACTCAGTTAAAAATGTCTCGCCCAATATATAAAAAACTAAAAGAGTTTACAATCCTTAAAAATCATAGACACTTTTATGAATTATCTCTCTCGGCATTTGTGCATTTCCATTTTGGATGTTCAATTTTTTTTCAAATCAAAATTTGAGTTTTCAGTCTCCCATTTTTCTCGTAAACAAAAATATTAGGCAAATAGATGACAAAAAAATCAAAATTTTAGAGTTTATATATGCAAAAAATTGAAAACTATAATAAATGTAAATGAAGAAAATTATTTCACGCACTAAAAATGAACACCAAGGTTTTTTTATCTATGTTTGGGAAATTCCACTAGTACAACCTGTAATTGCTTAGTGGTATTTTGAAAGAAAGAGATTTCTAATTGATCCTAACATGTTTTAAATGTGGTGGATATGCATGCCTGAAACATGTTGAAGATGCAAATGACCTAATGATCCAAAAATTTGAAGGAGTAGAAAAAATTAAATTTTCAAATTAATGAGCGGTGGGATATTTACTAGAGCAAAACAACCCACTTTTTGCCTATTTTACAAAAAGCAGACCTTATAATCATAGATCATCGTAAATGTTCTGATCGATTAATGATGTGCAATATCTATAAATTTGGTTAGAAATTACTTATTGTTTGGGAGTCAACACTCAGTTAAAAATGCCACGCCCCCCTCTTTCGATGATTGCAAAACCTAATATATAAAAAATTTACCATCCTTAAAAATCACTGATTCTTTTTAGAGTTATCTCTCTCAGCATTTGTCCATTTCCATTTTGGATGTTCTATTTTTTTTTTAAATCCAAAATTTTAGAATATATGTATGCAAAAAATTAAAAACTATAATAAATGTAAGTGAAGAAAATTATTTCACGCACTAAAAATGAACACCAAAGTTTTGTTATCCAAGTTTGGGAAATTTCACTAGTACAACCACTAATAGGTTGGTGGAATTTTATTAGAAAGTTATTTCTAATTGATCCTAACAGTTTTTAAATGTGGTGGATATGCATGCCCGAAATATGTTGAAGATACAAATGACCTAATGATCAAAAATTTTCAAGGAGTAGAAAAAATTAAATTCTCAAGTTAACGTGTGGAGGGATATTTACAAGAGTGAAACAACAGACTTTTTTGCCTATTTTACAAAACGTGGATCTAACATTCATAGTTCATTGTAAATGTTTTTTCGATTAATGATGTGTAACGGCTAATTTTTTTTTAAAAAATGACTTATAGTTTGGGAATCAACTCTTAGTTAAAAATGTGTCCCCCCACCCTTTCTCTTCCGATAATTTCAAAAACCAATATATAAAAAACTAAAATAGTTTAAAATCCTTAAAAATCACAGATACTTTTAGGAATTATCTCTCTCAGAATTTTTGCATTTAATTTTTGGATGTTCAATTTTTTTTCATTTCCCAACTTGAGTTTTAACTCTCCCATTTTCTCATTAACAAAAAGATAAGGCAAATAGGTCACAACAAATTGAAAATTTTAGAGTTTATGTTTGAAAAAAATTGAAAATTATAATAAATGTAAGTGAAGAAATTTTGTTCACGCACTAAAAATGAAAACAAAAGTTTTTTTATCCATGTTTGGGAAATTCCTCTAGTACAACCCCTAATAGCTTGGTGAAATTTTATAAGAAAAAGATTTCTAATTGATCCTAACCTGTTTTAAATGTGGTGGATATGCCTGCATGAAAAGTGTTGAAGATGGAAATGACCTAATGATCCAAAAATTTCGAGTAGAAAAAATTAAATTCTCAAGTTAACGTGCGGTGAGATATTTACCAGAGCCAAACAACCAACTTTTTGTCTATTTTACAAAAAGCCGACCTAACATTCATAGATCATCGTAAATGTTTTGATCGATTAATGATGTGTAACGGCTATATTTTTTGTTAGAAATGACTTATGGTTTGGGAGTCAACACTCAGTTAAAAATGCCTTGCCCCCCTCTCGCAGATACTGTTTGGAAGTACGTCTCTCAGCATATGTGCATTTCCATTTTGGATGTTAATTTTTTTTCAAATCCAAACTTGAGTTTTCACTCTCCCATTTTTCTCACAAAACCAAAATATAAGGCAAATAGATCACAACAAAATGAAAATTTTAGAGTTTATGTATGCAAAAAATTGAAACTATAATAAATGTAAGTGAAGAAAATTATTTCACGCACTTTAAATGAACACCAAAGTTTTTTATCCATATTTGGGAAATTCCACTAGTACAACCCCTAATAGGTTGGTGGAATTTTATTAGAAACAGATTTCTAATTGATCCTAACATGTTTTAAATGTGGTCGATATGCATGCCTGAAACATGTTAAAGATGCAAATGACCTAATGATAAAAAAATTTCAAGGAGTAGAAAAAATTAAATTCTCAAGTTTATGTGCAGTGGGAATTTTACAAGAGACAAAGAACATACTTTTTGCCTATTTTACAAAAAGCGGACCTAGCAATCATAGGTCATTGTAAATGTTTTGATAGATTAATGATGTGTAACGGCTATAATTTTTGTTAGAAATGACTTATGGTTTGGGAGTCAACACTCAGTTAAAACTGCCTCGTCCCCTCTCTTCTTATGATTGCAAAACCCAATATATAAAAAACTAAAAGTGTTTACCATCCTTAAAAATGAAAAATACTTTTTGGAATTATCTCTCTCAGCATTTGTGCATTCCCATTTTGGAAGTTCAATTTTTTTTCAAATCCAAACTTGAGTTTTCACTCTCCCATTTTTCTCGTATAAAAAAAGGTAAGGCTAATAAAATAGAAAAAAAAAAAATTTTTGAGTTTATGTATGCAAAATATGGAAAAATATAAAAAATGTGAGTGAAGAAAATTATTTCACGCACTAAAAATGAACACCGAAGTTTTGTTATCCATGTTTGGGAAATTCCACTAGTACAACCCCTAATAGCTTGTGGAATTTTATAAGAAAGAGATTTCTAATTGATCCTAACATGTTTTAAATCTGGTGGATATGCATGCCTGAAACATGTTGAAGATGGAAATGACCTAATGATCCAAATATTTCATGGAGTAGAAAGAAATAAATTCTCAAGTTAACGTGCGGTGGGATACTTACTAGAGCCAAACAACCCATTTTTTGCCTATTTTTTAAAAAGCGAACCTAACTATCATAGATCAGGGTAAATGTTTTAATCAATTAATGATATGTAACAACTCTAATTTATTAGAATTGACTAATGGTTTGGGAGTCAACACTCAGGTAAAAATGCCTCGATCCCCCTTTTCCGATGATTGCAAAACCTAATATATAAAAAACTAAAATAGTTGAAAATTCTTAAAAATCACAGAATGTTTTTGGAATTATCTCTCTCAGCATTTGTGCATTTCCATTTTGGATGTTCAATTTTTTTTCAAATCCAAATTTGAGTTTTCACTCTCCCATTTTTATCTTAAACAAAAAGATAAGGCAAATTGAACACAACAAAATGAAAATTTTAGATTTTTTGTATGCAAAAAATTGAAAGCTATAATAAATATAAGTGAAGAAAATTATTTCACACACTAAAAATCAACACCAAAGTTATGTTATCCATGTTTGGGAAATTCCACTACTACAGCCCCTAATTGGTTGGTGGAATTTTATAAGAAAAAGATTTATAATTGATCTTAACATGTTTTAAATGTGGTGGATATGCATGCCCAAATCATGTTGAAGATGCAAATGACCAAATGATCCAAAAAATTCAATGAGTAGAAAAAATTAAATTCTTAAGCTAACGTGCGGTTTGATATTTACAAGAGCCAACCAACCCAATTTTTGCCTATTTTAAAAAAAGCGGACCTAACATTCATAGATCATCGTAAATGTTTTGTTGTATTAATGATGTGTAATGGCTATTATTTTTGTTAGAAATGACTTATGGTTTGGGTACCAACACTCAGATAAAAGTTCCTCACCCCACTTTTTCCAATGATTGAAAACCAAATATATAAAAAACTAAAAGAGTTTACAATCCTTAAAAATCACATATACTTTTTGCAATTATCTCTCTCAGCATTTCGGCATTTCCATTCTAGATGTTCAATTTTTTTTCAAATCAAAATTTGAGTTTTCACTCTCCTACTTTTCTCATAAAATATAAAGATAAGGCAAATAAACCATAACAAAATGAAAATTTAAGAGTTTATGTATGAAAAAATTGAAAACTACAATTATTGCATGTGAAGAAAATTATTTCAGGGACTAAAAATGAACACCAAAGTTTTGTCATCCATGTTTGGGAAATTCTACCAGTTCAACCCCTAATAGCTTGGTGGAATTTTATAAGAAAGATATTTCTAATTGATCCTAACATGTTTTAAATGTGGATATGCATGCCAGAAACATGTTGAAGTTGCAAATGACCAAATGATCCAAAAATTTAAAGGAGTAGAAAAATTTAAATTCTCAAGTTAATGTGCGGTGGGATATTTACGAGAACCAAACAACCCACTTTTTGCCTATTTAACAAATAGTGGACCTAACAATCATAGATCATCGTAAATTTTTTGATCGGTGAAAGATGAGTAAAGGCTATAATTTTTTCAAAAAGTGGACCATACATTCATAGATCATCGTAGTTTTTTTTATCGAATAATGATGTGGAACGGCTACAATTTTTGTTAGAAATGACTTATGGTTTGGGAGTCAACACTCAGTTAAAAATGCCCCCCCCCCCCCTTTTTTCGATGATTGAAAAACCTAATATATAAAAAACTAAAAGAGTTTAAAATACTTATAAATCATACATACTTTTTGGAATTATCTCTCTCGGCATTTGTGCATTTCCATTTTTTATGTTCCATTTTTTTTCAAATCCAAACTTGAGTTTTCCCTTTCCCATTTTTCTCGTATACAAAAAGATTAGGAAAATAGAATATAACAAAATGACAATATAGGAGTTTATGTACTCAAAAAATTGAAAACTATTACAAATGTAAGTGAAGAAAACTATTTCACGCACTAAAAATGAACTCCAAAGTTATGTTATCCATGTTTTGGAAATTCCACTAGTACAACCCCAAAAAGCTTGGCGGAATTTTATATGAAAGAGATTTCTAATTGATCCTAACATGTTTTAAATGTGGATATGCATGCCTGAAACATGTTGAAGATGCAAATGACCAAATGATCCAAAAATTTCAAGGAGTAGAAAATTTTAAATTCTCAAGTTAATGGGCGGAGGGATATTTAACAGAACCAAACAACCCACTTTTTGCCTATTTAACAAATAGCGGACCTAACAATCATAGATCATCACAAATTTTTTGATTGATTAATGATGCGTAAAGGCTACAATTTTTTTTAGAAATGACTTTTGGTTTTGGAGTCAACACTCAGTTAAATATGCCTCGGCCCCCCTTTTTCGATGATTGCAAAACCTAATATATAAAACCCTGAAAGATTTAACAATACTTAAAAATCACATATACTTTTGAAATTATCTCTCTCAGCATTTGTGATTTTCCATTTTGGATGTTAATTTTCTTTCCATTTTTCTCGTAAACAAAAAGTTAGGGCAAATAGATCTCAACAAAATGAAAATTTTAAAGTTTATATATCCAAAAAATTGAAAACTATAATAAATGTAATTGAAGAAAATTATTTCTTGCACTAAAAATGTACTTCAAAATATTTTTATCCATGTTTGGGAATTTCCCCTAGTACAATCCCTAATAGCTTGATGAATTTTATAAGAAATAGATTTCTAATTAATCCTAACATGTTTTAAATGTGGTGAAAATGCATGCCTGAAACATGTTGAAGATGCAAATGACCTAATGGTCCAAATATTTCAAGGAATAGAAAAAAAAAATTCTCAAGTTAACGTGTGGTGGGATATTTAATAGAGCTAAACAACCCACTTTTTGCCTATTTTTTAAAAAGTGGACCTAAAAATCATGGATCAGCGTAAATGTTTTGATCGATTAATGATGTGTAACAACTATAATTTTTGTTAGAATTGACTTATGGTTTGGGAGTCAACACTCAGTTAAAAATGCCTCGGCCCCCCTTTTTCGATGATTTCAAAACATAATATATAAAAAACTAAAATATTTTAAAATTAATAAAAATCACAGATACTTTTTGAAATTACCTCTCTCAGCATTTGTACATTTCCTTTTTGGATGTTCAATTTTTTTTAAAATCCAAATTTGAGTTTTCACTCTCCCATTTTTCTCATAAGGAAAAAGATATGGCAAATAGATCATAACAAAATGAAAATTTAAGAGTTTATGTATGCAAAAAATTGAAAACTATAATAAATGTAAGTGAAGAAAATTATTTCACACACTAAAAATGAACACCAAATTTTTTTTATGCATGTTTGGGAAATTCCACTTGTACAACCCCAAAAAGCGTGGTGGAATTTTGTAAGAAAGAGATTTCTAATGGATCCTAACATGTTTTAATTGTGGATATGCATGCCTGAAACATGTTGAAGAAGCAAATGACCAAATGATCCTAAAATTTCTAGGAGTAGAAAAAATTAAATTCTCAAGTTACCGTGCGGTGGGATATTTACCAGATCCAAACAACCCACTTTTTGCCTATTTTCCAAAAAATGGAACTAACAATCCTAGGTCATCATAAATGTTTTGATCAATTCATGATGTGTAACGGCTATAATTTTTGTTAGAAATGACTTATGGTTTGGGAGTCAACACTCAGTTAAAAATGCCACGCCCCCTCTTTTCCGATGATTACAAAACCTAATATATAAAAAACTAAAAGAGTCTACAATCCTTAAAAATCACATACACTTTTTGCAATTATCTCTCTCAACATTTTGGCATTTCCATTTTTGATGTTCAATTTCTTTTCAAATCAAAAATTGAGTTTTGTCTCTCCTATTTTTCTCGTAAAATAAAAAGTAAGGCAAATGAATCACAACAAAATGAAAATTTTAGAGTTGATGTATCCAAAAAATTGAAAACTACAATTAATGTATGTGAAGAAAATTATTTCACGCACTAAAAATGAACACCAAAGTTTTGTTATCCATGTTTGGGAAATTTTACTTGTACAACCCCTAATAGCTTGGTGGAATTTTAATAGAAAGAGATTCTAATTGATCCTAACATATTTTAAATGTGGATATGCATACCTGAAACATGTTGAAGATGCAAATGACCTAATAATTCAAAATTTTCAAGGAGTAGAAAAATTAAAATTGGCAAGTTAACGTGTTGTGGGATATTTACCAGAGCAAAACAACCCACTTTTTACCTGTTTTACAAAAAGCGGAACATACAATCATAGATCATTGTAATTGTTTTGAACGATAATGACGTGTAATGGCTATAATTTTTTTTATAAATGACTTATGGTTTGGGAGTCAACCATCAGTTAAAAATATCCCCCCCCCCCCCCCCCCCCCCCCCCCCCTTTTCTGTTGATTGAAAAACCTAATATATAAAAAAGTAAAAGATTTTAAAATCCTTAAAAATCACACATACTTTTTGGAATTATCTCTCTCGGCATTTGTGCATTTCCATTTTGGATGTTCCATTCTTTTTCAAATCCAAACTTGAGTTTTCACTCTCCCATTTTTCTCGTATACAAAAAGATTAGGCAAATAGAATACCACAAAATGACAATATAGGAGTTTATGTATAGAAAAAATTGAAAAATATAACAAATATAAGTGAATAAAACTATTTCACGCACTAAAAATGAACACCAAAGTTTTGTTATCCATGTTTGGAAAATTCCACTAGTACAACCCCTAAAAGCTTGGCAGAATTTTATAAGAAAGAGATTTCTAATTGATCCTAACATGTTTTAAATGTGGATATGCATGCCTGAAACATGTTGAAGTTGCAAATGACCAAATGATCCAAAAATTTCAAGGAGTAGAAAAAATTAAATTCTCAAGTTAATGTGCAGTGGGATATTTACCAGAGCTCACAACCCACTTTTTGCCTATTTAATAAATAGTGGACCTAACAATCCTAGATCATTGTAAATGTTTTGATTGATTAATGATGTGTAACGGCAATGATTATTTTTAGAAATGACTTATGGTTTGGAAGTTAACACTTAGTTAAAAATGCCTTGCCGCTCGATGATTACAAAACCTAATATAAAAAAAAATAAAAGAGTTTAAAATCCTTAAAAATCACATATACTTTTTATAATTATATCTCTCTGAATTCGTGCTTTTCTATTTTGGATGTTCATTTTTTTTCATATAAAAAATTGTGTTTTCACTCTTCTATTTTTTTCGTAAAACAAAAGGATAACGCAAATAGATCACAACAAAATGAAAATTTTAGAGTTTATGTATGAAAAAAATAGAAAACTACAATTAATGTATGTGAATAAAATTATTTCATGCACTAACAATCAACACCAAAGTTTAGTTATCCATATTTGGGAAATTCCACTGGTACAACCCCTAATGGCTTGGTGGAATTTTATAAGAAAGAGATTTCTAATTGATCCGAATATGTTTTAAATGTTGATATGCATGCCTGAAACATGTTGAAGATGCAAATGACCTAATGATCCAAAAATTTCAAGGTGTAGGTAAAATTAAATTCTCAAGTTAATGTGCGGTGGATATTTACTAGAGCCAAACAACCCACTTTTTGCCTATTTTACAAAAATGGACCATACAATCATAGATCATCGTAAATTTTTTCATCGAATAATGATGTGTAATGGCTATAATTTTTGTTAGAAATGACTTGTGGTTTGGGAGTCAACACTCAGTTAAAAATGCCCCCCCTCTTTTCCGATGATTGAAAAACCTAATATATAAAAAAATAAAAGAGTTTCAAAATTTTAAAATACACACATACTTTCTCTCTCGGTATTTGTGTATTTCCATTTTGGATGTTCCATTTTTTTTCAAATTCAAACTTGATTTTTAACTCTCCCATTTTTCTCGTAAACAAAAAGATAAGGCAAATAGATCACAACACAATGAAACTATAGGAGTTTATGTATGAAAAAAATTGAAAACTATAATAAATGTAAGTGAAGAAAATTATTTCACGCACTAAAAATGAACAGCAAATTTTTGTTATCCATGTTTGGGAAATTCCACTAGTACAAGCCCTAAAAGCTTGGTGGAATTTTATAAGAAAGAGATTTCTAATTGATCCTAACATGTTTTAAATGTGGATATGCATGCCTGAAACATGTTGAAGATGCAAATGACCAAATGATCGAAAAATTTCAAGGAGTAGAAAAAATTAGATTTTCAAGTTGATGTGTGAAGGGATATTTAATAGAGCCAAACAACCTAGTTTTTGCATGTTAATAAAAAAAGGGACCTAGCAATCGTAGATCATCGTAAATATTTTGATCGATTAATAATGTTTAACGGCTATAATTTTTGTTAGAAAAGACTTATGGTTTGGGAGTCAAAACTCAGTTCTAAGTGCCTCGCCCCCCTTCTCTGATGATTGAAAAACCTATTATATAAAAAATTAAAAGAGTTTAAAATCCTTAAAAATCACAGATACTTTTTGGAATTATCTCTCTCAGCATTTGCACATTTCCATTTTAGATGTTCAATTTGTTTTCTAATCCAAACTTGAGTTTTCACTCTCCCTTTTTTTCTCGTAAACAAAAAGATAAGGCAAATAGATCACAACAAAATTAAAATTTTAGAGTTTATGTATGCAAAATATTGAAAACTATAATAAATGTGAGTGGAGAAAATTATATCACACACTAAGAAAGAACACCAAAGTTTTGTTATCCATGTTTGGGATATTCTACTAGAACAACCTATTAGAGCTTGGTGAAATTTTATAAGTAAGCGATTTCTATTTGATCCTAACATGTTTTAAATGTGGATAAAAATGCCTGAAACATGTTGAAGATGCAAATGACCTAATGATCCAAAAATTGTGAGTAGAAAAAATTAAATTCTGAAGTTAACATACAGTGGGATATTTACCAGAGCCAAACAACCCACTTTTTGCCTACTTTACCAAAAGCGGACGTAACAATCATTGATCATCGTAAATTTTTTGATCGATTAATTATGTGTAATAGGTAAGATTATTTTTAGAAATGACTTATGGTTTGGAAGTTAACACACAGTTATATATTATTTGCCGCCCCCCTCCCCCTTTTCCGATGATTGCAAAACCTAATATATAAAAAACAAAAAAGTTTACAATCCTTAAAATTCAACCATACTTTATGGAATTATATCTCTCCGTATTTGTGAATTTCCAATTTGGATGTTCAATTTTTTTTCAAATCCATACTTAAGTTTTCACTCTCTCATTTTTCTCCCAAACAAAAAGATTAGGCAAAAAGATCCCAACAAAAGGAAAATTTTAGAGTTTATGTGTGCAAAAAATTGAAATCTATAATAAATGTAAGTGAAGAAAATTATTTCACACTCTAAAAATGAACACCAAAGTTTTTTTATCCATATTTCAGAAATTCCACTAGTACAACCCCTTATAGCTAGGTGGAATTTTATAAGAAAGAGATTTCTAATTGATCCTAACATATTTTAAATGTGGAAGGGCAAGTCAGAAATGTATTGAAGATGCAAATGACCTAATAATCCAAAAATTTAAAGGAGAAGAAAAAATTAAATTCTCAACTTAACGTGCGGTGGGATATTTACCAGAGCCAAACAACCCACTTTTTCCGAATTTTAAAAAACGTGGATCTATGTAGATCATTGTAAAGGTTTTTATCAATTATTGATGTGTAACGACTATAATTTTTGTTAGAAATGACTTATGGTTTGGGAGTCAACACTCAATTAAAAATTCCTCGCCACCTCTCTCCCGATGATTGCAACACCCAGTATAAAAAAACCTAAAAGTGTTTATCATCCTTAAAAATCACAAATACTTTTTGGAATTATGTCTCTCAGCATTTTTGAATTTCCTTTGTGGAAGTTCAATTATTTTTCAGGTCAAAACTTGAGTTTTCACTTTCCCATTTTTCTCGTAAAAAAATGTATGGCAAATAGATCACAACAAAATGAAAATTTTAGAGTTTATGTATGCAAAAAATTGAAAACTATAATAAATTTAAGTGAATAAAATTATTTCACGCTCTAAAAATTAACACCAAAGTTTTGTTATCCATGTTTGAGAAATTCCATTAGTACAACCCCTAATAGGTTGGTGGAATTTTATTGGAAAGATATTTCTAATTGATCCTAACATGTTTTAAAAGTAGTGGATATGCATGCCTGAAACATGTTGAAGATGCAAATGACCTAATGATCGAAAAATTTCATGGAGTAGAAAAAAATTAAATTCTCAAGTTAACATGCGGTGGGATATTTACTAGAGCCAAACAACCCACTTTTTGCCTATTTTACAAAACGGGGATCTAACATTCATAGATCATCATAAATTTTTTGATCAATTATTGATGTGTAACGACTATTATTTTGTTAGAAATGAGTTATGGTTAGGGATTCAACACTTAGTTAAAAAGGCCTCACACCCCCTCTTCCGATAATTGCAAATCCCAATATATAAAAAACTAAAAGAGTTTACCATTGTTAAAAATCACAGATACTTTTCAGAATTATCTCTCTCAGCATTTGTACATTTCCATTTTAGATGTTCATTTTTTTTTCAAATCCAAACTTGATTTTTGACTCTCCCATTTATCCCGTAAACAAAAAAATTAGGCAAATAGATCACAACAAAATGAAAATTTTAGAGTTTGTTAATGCTAAAAAATGAAAACTATAATAAATGTAAGTGAAGAAAATTATTTCATGCACTAAAAATGAACACCAAAGTTTTGTTATCCATGTTTGGGAAATTCCACTAGTATAACCCCTAATAGCTTGGTGGATTTTTTTATGAAAGAGATTTCCAATTGATTCTAAAATGTTTTAAATGTGGTGGATATGCATGCCTGAAACATGTTCAAGATGAAAACAACCTAATGATCCAAATATTTCAAGTGGAAAAAATTAAATTCTCGAGTTAACGTGCGGTGGGATATTTACTAGAGAAAAGCAACCCAGTTTTTGGCTATTTTACAACGAGTGGACCTTAAAATCATCGATCATCATAAATGTTTTGATCGTTAATGAAGTGTAACGGCCAAAATTTTTGTTCAAAATGACTTTTGGCTTGGGAATCAACACTCACTTAAAAATTCCTCCCCCCCCCCCCCTTCCGATGATTGCAAAACCCAATATATAAAAAACTAAAAGAGTTTACCATCCTTAAAAATAACATATACATTTTGGAATTATCTCTTTCAGCGTTTGTGCATTTCTATTTTCACTCTCCTATTATTCTCGTAAACAAAAAGATATGGCAAATAGATCGGAACATGATGATAATTTTAGAGTTTATGTAAGAAAAAAATTGAAACTATAATAAATGTCAGTGAAAAAAATTATTTCACGCACTAAAAATGAACACCAAAGTTTTGTTATCCATGTTTGGGAAATTCCATTAGTACAATCCTTTATACCATTGTGGAGTTTTATAAGAAAGTGATTTCTAATAGATCCTAACATGTTTTAAATGTGGTGGATATGCATGCCTGAAATGTGTTGAAGATGCAAATGACCTAGTGATCCAAATATTTCGAGTAGAAAAAATTAAGTTCTCAAGTTAACGTACGGTGGGACTTTGACCAGAGCCAAACAAAACACTTTTTGCCAATTTTACAAATAGCGGACCTAACAATCAAAGATCATCAAAAAAATTTTGATCGATTATTTATGTGTAAAGGATATAATTTTTGTTAGAAATGACTGATGGTTTGGGAGTAAACACTCAGTTAAAAAGGCCTCACGAATCTTCCGACGATTGCAAAATCAAATATATAAAAAAACTAAAAGAGTTTACCATCCTTACAAATCACATATACTTTTTGGAATTATCTCTCTCAGCATTTGTGAATTTCCATTTTTGATGTTCAATTTTTTTTCAATTGCAAACTTGAATTTTCACTCTCCTATCTTCCTCGTAAACAAAAAGATAAGGAAAATAGATCACAACAAAATGAAAATCTTATAGTTTATTAATGGAAAAACTAAAAAAATATAAAAATGTATGTAAAGAAAATTATTTCATGCAATAAAAATGAACACCAAAGTTTTGTTATCCATGTTTGGGAAATTCCACTAGTACAATCCCTCATAGCTTGATGCAATTTTATAAGAAAGAGATTTCTAATTGATCCTAACATGTTTTAAATGTGGTGCATTTGCATGCTTGAAAAGTGTTGAAGATGCAAAAGACCTAGTGATCCAAAAATTTCGAGTAGAAAAAATTAAATTCTCAAGTTAATGAGCGGTAGGATATTTACCAGAGCCAAACAGCCCACTTTTTGCCTATTTTACAAAAAGCGGGACTAACAATCATAGATCATCGTAATCATTTTGATCGATTAATGATGTGTAACGGCCATAATTTTTGTTAGAAATTACTTATGGTTTGGGAATCAACACTCAGTTAAAAATGCCTCGCCCCCCTGTTCGGATTATTGCAAATCCCAAAATATAAAAAACTAAAAGAGTTGTACATCCTTAAAAAATCACAGATACTTTTTTGAATTATCTTTCTCAGCATTTGTGTATTTCCATTTTAGATATTCAATTTTTTTTCAAATCCAAACATGAGTTTTCACTCACCCATTTTTCTCGTAAACAAAAAGATAGGCAAACAAATCACAACAAAATGAAAATTTTAGAGTTTATGTTTCCAAAAAATTGAAAACTATAATAAATGTAAGTGAATAAAATTATTTGACGCACAAAAAATGAACACCAAAGTTTTGTTATCCATGTTTGGGAAATTCCACTAGTACAACCCCTAATAGCTTGGTGGAATTTTATAAGAAAGAGATTTCTAATTAATCCTAACATACTTTAAATGTGTTGGATATGCATGCCTAAAACAGGTTGAAGATGGAAATGACCAAATGATCCAAAAATTTCACGGAGTAGAACAAATTAAATTCTCAAGTTAACGTGCGATGGGGTATTTACCAAAACCAAACAACCCAATTTTTGCCTATTTTACCAAAAGCAAACCTAACAATCATAGATCATCGTAAATGTTTTGATCGATTATTGATGTGTAATACACAACTATAATTTTTGTAAGAAATGACATATGGTTTGGGAGTCAACACACCCAATATATATAAAAATAAAAGAGTTTATAATCCTTAAAAATCGTAGATACCTTTCAAAATTATCTCTCTCAGCATTTGTGCATTTCCTTTTTGGATGTTCAGTTTTTTTCAAATCCAAACTAGAGTTTCAACTCTCCCTTTTTCTCGTATACAAAAAGATAATCCAAATAGATCACTACAAACTGAAAATTTTACAGTTTATGTATGCAAAAAAAAGAAAGCTCTAATTAATGTAAGTGAAGAAAATTATGTCATGCACTAAAAATGAAATCCAAAGTTTTGTTATCCATGTATGGGAAATTCCACATGTACAAACCCTAATTGCTTGGTGGAATTTTATAAGAAAGAGATTTTTAATTGATCCTAACATGTTTTAAATGTGGTGGATATGCATGCCTGAAACATGTTGAAGATGAAAACGATTTAATGATCCAAAAATTTCAAGGAGTAGAAAAAATTAAATTCTATGGTTAACATGTGGTGGGATATTTACCTGAGCCAAACAACCTACTTTTACCTATTTTAAAAAATTGGATATAACAATCATAGATCATCGTAAATGTTTGATCGATTAGTGATGTGTAACGGCTATAATTTTTTTTAGAAATGACTTATGGTTTGGGAGTCAACACTCAGTTAAAAATGCCTCGCCCCCTCTTCCGATTATTGCAAATCCCAATATACAAAAAACTAAAAGAGTTTACAATCCTTCAAATTCACTGATACTTTTTGAAATTATCTCTCTCAGTATCTGTGCATTTCCATTTTAGATGTTCAATTTTTTTTCAAATCCAAATTTGAGTTTTTATGCACCCATTTTTTTCGTAAAAAAGGATAAGGCAAAAAATCACAACAAAATGAAAATTTTAGAGTTTATATATGCAAAAATTTGAAAATTATAAAAAATGTATGTGAAGAAAATTATTTAACGCACACCAAAGTTTTGTTATCCATGTTTGGGAAACTCCACTAGTACAACCCTTAATAGCTTGGTGGAATTTTATAATCAAGATATTTTTAATTGATCCTAACATGTTTTAAATGTGGTGGATATGCATGCCATGATGAAGATGCAAATGACCTAATGATCCAAAAATTTCTAGGAGTAGAAAAAATTAAATTCTCAAGTTAACGTGCGATGGGAAATTTACTAGAGCCAAACATTCCAATTTCTAACTATTTTACAAAAAGCGGACCTAACAATCATAGATCATCGTAAATGTTTTGGTCGATTAATGATATGTAATGGCTATAATTTTTGTTAAAAATGACTTATGGCTTGGGAGTCAATATTCAGCTAAAAATACCTCGCCCCCCTCTTTCGATGGTTGCAAAACCCATTATTGAAAAACATAAAAGAGTTTACAATCCTTAAAAATCACAGATACTTTTTGGATTATCTCCCACAAAATTTGTGCATTTCCAATTTGGATGTTCAATTATTTTTCAAATCCAAACTTGAGTTTTCACTCTCCCATTTTTCTCGTAAACAACAAGAGAAGGCAAAAAAGTCATAACTAAATGAAATTATAGAGTTTATGTATGCAAAAAATTGAAAAGTATAATAAATTTAAGTGAAGAAAATTATTTCTTGTACTAAAAATGAACACCAAAGTTTTGTTAACCATGTTTGAGAAATTCCACTAGTAACCCCTAATTGCTTGGTGGGATTTTATAAGAAAGAGATTTCTAATTGATCCTAACATGTTTTAAATGTGGTGAATATGCATGCTAGAAACATGATGAAGATGCAAATGACCTAATGATCCAAAAATTTCAAGGAGTAGAAAAAAATAAATTCTCAAGTTTACGTGCGATAGGATATTTACCAGAGCCAAACATCCCACTTTTTTCCTATTTTACAAAAAGTGGACCTAACAATCATAGATCATTGTAAATGTTTTGATCGATTAATGACGTGTACCGGCTATAATTTTTGTTAAAAATGACTTATGGTTTGGGAGTCAATATTCAGTTAAAAATGCCTCGCCCCCCTCTTCCGATGATTGCAAAACCCAATATTGAAAAATCTAAAAGAGTTTACAATCCTTAAAAATCACAGTTACTTTTTGGAATTATCTCACTCAGTATTTGAGCATTTCCAATTTGGAGGTTCAATTCTTTTTCAAATCCAAACTTGAGTTTTCACTCTCCCATTTTTATCGTAAACAAAAAGAAAAGGGAAAATGGTCATAACAAAATGAAATTTTAGAGTTTATGTATCTAAAAAATTGAAAAGTATATTAAATTTATGTGAAGAAAATTATTTCACGCACTAAAAATGAACACCAAAGTTTTGTTATCCATGTTTGAAAAATTCCACTAGTTTAACCCCTAATAGCTTGGTGGAATTTTATAAGAAAGATATTTCTAATTGATCCTAACATGTTTTAAATGTGGTGGATATGCATGCCAGAAACATGATGAAGATGTAAATGACCTAATTATCCAAAAATTTTAAGGAGTAGAAAAAATTAAATTCTCAAGTTTACGTGTGATAGGATATTTACCGTAGCCAAACATCCCACTTTTTTCTTATTTTACAAAAAGTGGACCTAACAATCTTTGTTCATCGTTAAATTTTTTATCGATTAATGATGTGTACCGGCTATAATTTTTATTAAAAATGACTTATGGTTTGGGAGTCAATATTTAGTTAAAATGCCTCACCCCCCTCTTCCGATGATTGCAAAACCCAATATTGAAAAATCTAAAAGAGTTTACAATCCTTAAAAATCACAGATACTTTTTGGAATTATCTCTCTCAGTATTTGTGCATTTCCAATTTAGAGGTTCAATTGTTTTTCAAATCGAAACTTGAGTTTTCACTCACCCATTTTTATGGTAAACAAAAACAAAAGGGATAAAGGTCATAACAAAATGAAATTTTAGAGTTTATGAATGCAAAAAATTTAAAACTATAATAAATGTAAGTGAAGAAAATTATTTCACGCACTAAAAATGAACACCAAAGTTTTGTTATCCATGTTTGAGAAATTCCACTAGTACTACCCCGAATATCTTGGTGAAATTTTACAAGAAAGATATTTCGAACTGATCCTAATATGTTTTAAATGTGGTGGATATGCATGCCAAAAATAAGTTGAAGATGGAAATGACCTAATGATCCAAAAATTTCGAGTAGAAAAAATTAAATTCTCAACTTAACGTAAGGTGAAATATTTACCAAAGCTAAACAACCCACTTTTTGCCTATTTTACAAAAAGCAAACCTAAAATTCATAGATCATCGTAAAAATTTTGATTGATTATTGATGTGTAATGACTATAAGTTTTTTCAGAAATGACTGATGGTTTGGGAGTCAACACTCAGTTAAAAATGCCCCACCCCGCCTCTTCCGACAATTGCAAAACCCAATATATGAAAAACTAAAAGAGTTTACAATCCTTAAAAATCGCAGATACCTTTCGGAATTATCTCTCTTAGCATTTGTGCATTTCCATTTTGGATGTTCAACTTTTTTTCAAATCCAAACTAGAGTTTTCCTTTTCCCTTTTGTCGTAAACAAAAAGATAAGGCAAATAGATCACTGCAAAATGAAAATTTTAGAATTTATGTATGCAAAAAACTAAAAGCTATAATTAATGTAAGTGAAGAAAATTATTTCACGCACTAAAAATGAACACCAAAGTTTTGTTATCCATGTTTGGGAAATTCCACTAGAACAAACCCTAATTTCTTGGTGGAATTTTATAAGAAAAAGATTTCTAAAATATCCTAACATGTTTTAAATGTGGTGGATATGTATGCTTGAAACATGTTGAAGAAGAAAATGACTTAATGATCCAAAAATTTCAATGAGTAGAAAACATTAAATTCTCAAGTAAACATGTGGTGGGATATTTACCTGAGCCAAACAACCCACTTGTAACCGATTTTACAAAAAGTGGATATAAAAATCATAGATCATCATAAATGTTTTGATCGATTAGTGATGTGTAACGGCTATAATTTTTTTTAGAAATGACTTATGGTTTGGGAGTCAACACTCAATTAAAAATGCTTCGCCCCCCTATTCTGATTATTGCAAAACCCAATATATAAAAAACTAAAAGAGTTTACAATCCTTCAAATTCAAAGATGCTTTTTGGAATTATCTCTCTCAGTATTTTTGCATTTCCATTTTAGATGTTCAATTTTTTTTCAAATCCAAATTTGAGTTTTTACCCCCCCCCCCCCCCCCATTTTTCTTGTAAACAAAAAGATAACGCAAATACATCACAACAAAATGAAACTTTTAGAGTTTATATATGCAAAAAATTGAAAATTATAATAAATGTATGTGAAGAAAATTATTCACGTACTAAAAATGTACATCAAAGTTTTGTTATCCATGTTTGGGAAATTCCAGTAGCACAACCCATAATAGCTTGGTGGAATTTTATAACAAAGAGATTTCTAATTGATTCTAACATGTTTTAAATGTGGTGGATATGCATGCCAGAAACATGATGAAGATACAAATGACTTAATGATCCAAAAATTTCAAGAAGAAAAAATTAAATTCTAAAGTTAACGTGCGATGGGATATTTACCAGAGCAAAACATCCCACTTTTTACCTATTTCACAAAAAGCGGACCTACCAGTCATAGATCATCACAAATGTTTTAATAAATTAATGATGTCTAACGGCTATAATTTCTGTTAAAAATGACTTATGGTTTGGGTGTCAATATTCAATTAAAAATGCCACGCCCCCTCTTCCGATGATTACAAAACCCAATATTGAAAAAAACTAAAAGAGTTTACAATCCTTAAAAATCACCGATAATTTTTGGAATTATCTCTTTCAGCATTTGTGCATTTCCAATTTGGATGTTCAATTTATTTTCAAATCCAAACTTGAGTTTTCACTCTCCCATTTTTCTCGTAAACAAAAAGAAAAGGCAAAAAGGTCATAACAAAATGAAATTTTAGAGTTTATGTATGCAAAAAATTGAAAACTATAAGAAATTTAAGTGAAGAAAATTATTTCACGCACTAAAAATGAACAGAAAAGTTTTGTTATCCATGTTTGTGAAATTCCACTACAACAACCCCTAATAGCTTGGTGGAATTTTATAAGAAAGAGATTTCTAATTGATCCTAACATGTTTTAAATGTGGTGGGTATACATGCCTTAAACATGTTGAAGATGCAAATGACCTAATGATCTAAAAATTTCAAGGAGAAGAAAAAATTAAATTCTCAAGTTAACGTGCGGTGGGATATTTCTACCAGAGCCAAACAATCCACTTTTGACCTATTTAACAAAAAGCGGACCTAACAATCCTAGATCATTGTAAATGTTTTGATCGATTAAGGATGTGTCGTTACTATAATGTTTTTTTAAAATGACTTATGGTTTGGGAGTCAAGATTCAGTTAAAAATTCCTCACCCCTCTCTTCCGATGATTGCAAAACCCAATATTGAAAATGCAAAAAGAGTTTACAATCCTTAAAAATCACAGATACTTTTGGAATTATCTCTCTCATCATTTTTGCATTTCCAATTTGGATGTTATATTTGTTTTCAATTCCAAACTTGAGTTTTCACTCACCCATTTTTATTGGAAACAAAAAGAGAAGGCAAATAGATCACAACAAAATGAAAATTTTAGAGTTTATGTATGCAAAAAATTTAAAACTATAATAAATTTAAGAGAAGAATATTATTTCACACACTAAAAATGAATACCAAAGTTTTGTTATCCATGTTTGGGAAATTCCACTAGTAGGTGGAATTTTATAAGAAAGAGATTTCTAATTAATCCTAACATGTTTTAAATGTGTTGGATATGCATACCTGAAACATGTTGAAGATGTAAATGACCTAATGATCCAAAAATTTCAACGGGTAGAAAAAATTAAATTCCCAAGTAAACATGTAGTGGGATATTTACCAGAGCCAAACAACCCATTATTTGCCTATTTTAAAAAAAGTGGGCCTAACAATCATAGATCACTGTAAATTTTTTGATCGATTATTGATTTGTGACGGCTTTAATTTTTGTTAGAAATGACTTTTGGTTTGGGAGTCAACACTCGGTTAAAAAGGCCTCAACCCCTCTTCCGATGATTGCAAAACCCAATATATAAAAAACTAAAAGAGTTTACCATCCTTAAAAATCACATATACTTTTTGGAATTATCTCTCTCTGCATTAGTACATTTCCATTTTGGATGTCCAATTTTTTTTTAAATCCGAACTTGAGTTTTCGCTCTCCAATTTTTCTCGTAAACAAAAAGATAAGGCAAATAGATGACTACAAAATGAAAATCTTAGAGTTTATGTAAGCAAAAAATTGAATACTATAATAAATTTAAGGGAAGAAAATTATTTCACACACTAAATATGAACACCAAAGTTTTGTTATCCATGTTTGGAAAATTTCACTAGTACAACTCCTAATAGCTAGGTGGAATTTTATAAGAAAGCGATTTCTAGTTGATCCTAACATGTTTTAAATGTGGTGAACATATATGCCTAAGACGTGTTGAAGATGGAAATGTCCTAATGATCCAAAGATTTCAAGGAGTAGAAAAAATTAAATTCTCAAGTTAACGTGTGGTGAGATATTTACCAGAGCCAAGCAACCCGCTTTTTGCCTATGTTACAAAAAGCGGACCTAACAATGATAAATCATCATAAATGTTTTGATCGATTAATGATGTGTAACCGCCGTAATTTTTGTTAGATATGACTTATGGTTTGCGAATCAACACGCAGTTAAAAATACCTCTCCCGCCCTCTTCCGATGACTGCCAAACCCAATATATAAAAAACTAAAAGAGTTTACCACCCTTAAAAATCACAGATACTTTTTGGAATTATCTCTCTCAGCATTTTTGCATTTCCTTTATGGATGTTCAATTATTTTTCAAATCCAAACTTAAGTTTTCACTGTTCCATTTTTCTTGTAACCAAAAAGGTAAGGCAAATAGATCGCAACAAAATGAAAATCTTAAAGTTTATGTATGCAAAAAATTGAAAACTATAAAAAATGTAAGGGAAGAAAATTATTTCACGCACTAAAAATGAACACCAAAGTTTTGTTATTATTGTTTGGGAATTCCACTAGTACAACCCCTAATAGCCTGATGGAATTTTATAAGAAAGAGATTTCTAATTGATTCTAACATGTTTTAAATGTGGTGGATATGCATGCCTGAAATATGTTGAAGATGAAAATGACTTAATGAGCCAAAAATTTCAAGGAGTAGAAAAAATTAAATTCTCAAGTTAACGTGCGGTGGGATATTTACTAGAGTCAAACAACCTACTTTTTGCCTATTTTATAAAGAGCGGACCTTACAACCTTACAATGATTGATCATTGGAAATGTTTCAATCGATTAATGATCTTTAAGGGCTATAGCTTTTGTTTGAAATGACTTATGATTTGGGAGTCAACACTCAGTTAAAAATGCCTCGCCCCCCTCTAGCGATGATTGGAAAACCTAATATATACAAAATTAAAATATTTTACCATCCTTAAAAATAACAGATACTTTTTGGAATTTTTGCTCTCAGCATTTGTGCATTTCCATTTTGGATATTCAATTTTTTTTCAAATCCAAACTTGCGTTTTCTCTCTCCTATTTTTCTCGTAAACAAAAAGATAAAGAAAATAGATTATAACAAAATGAAAATCTTAAAGCTTATGTTTGCAAAAAATAAAAAATAATAAAAAAAGTAAGTGAAGAAAATTATTTCACGCAAAAAAAAATGAACACCACAGTTTTGTTATCAGAGTTTGGGAAATTCCACTAGTACAACCCCTAACAACTTAGTGGAATTTTATAAGATAGAGATTTCTAATTAATCCTAACATGTTTTAAATGTGGTGGATATGCATCCCTGAAAAATGTTGAAGATAAAAATGACCTTATGATCCAAAAATTTCAAGGAGTAGAAAAAATTAAATTCTCAAGTTAACGTGCGGTGGGATGTTTCCCATAGCCAAACAACCCAATTTTTGCCTATTTTACAAAAAGCGGACCAAACAATCATAGATCATCGTAAATGTTTTGATCAATTAATGATGTGTAATGACCATAATTTTTGTTAGAAATGACTTATGGTTTGGGAATCAACACTCAGTGAAAAAAATGCCTCGGTCCCCTCTTCCTATGCAAAACCCAATAAAGAAAAAAACTAAAAGAGTTAAAAATTCTTTAAAATCACAGATACTTTTTGGAATTATCTCTCTTAGCATTTGTGCATTTCCATTTTGGATGTTCAATTTTATTTCAAATCCAAACTTGAGTTTTCACTCTCCCATTTTTCTCGTAAACAAAAAGATAAGGCAAATAGATCGCAACCAAATGAAAATTTTAGAGTTCATTTATGCAAAAAATTGAAAACTATAAGAAATATAAGTGAAGAAAATTATTTCTTGCTCTAAAAATGAACACCAGAGTTTTCTTATCTATGTTCTGGAAATTCCACTAGTACAACCCCTAATAGTCTGGTGGGATTTTATAAGAAAGAGATTTATAATTGATCCTAACATGTTTTAAATGTCGTGGATATGCATGCCAGAAACATGTTGAAGATGCAAATGACCTAATCATCCAAATATTTCAAGGAGTAGAAAAAATTAAATTCTCAAGTTAATGTGCAGTGGGATATTTACTAGAACCAAACAACCCACTATTAGCCTATTTACAAAAAGTGGACATAACAATCATAGGTCACCATAAATGTTTTGATCAATTATTGAAGTGTAACGGCTATAATTTTTGTTATAAATGACATATGGTTTGGGAGTCGCCACTCAGTTAAAAAGGCCTCGACCCCCTTCTTCCGATGATTGCAAAACCCAATATATAAGAAACTAAAAGTGTTTGCCATCCTTAAAAATCACAGATACTTGTTGGAATTATCTCTCTCAGCATTTGTGCATTTCCATTTTGGATGTTCAATTTTTTTTCAAATCAAACTTCTGTTTTCACTCTAGTAATTTTCTCGTAAACAAAAACATAAGTTAAATAGATCACAATAAAATGAAAAATTAAGAGAAGAATATTATTTCAAGCACTAAAAATGAATACCAAAGTTTTGTTATCCATGTTTGGGAAATTTCACTAGTATGTGAAATTTTATAAGAAAGAGATTTCTAATTAATCCTAACATACTTTAAATGTGTTGGATATGCATACCGGAAACATGTTGAAGATGCAAATGACCTAATGCTCCAAAAATTTCAACGAGTAGAAAAAATTAAATTTCCAAGTAAACATGCAGTGGGATATTAACTAGAGCGAAACAACCCACTATTTGCCTATTTTGCAAAAAGTGGACCTAACAATCATAGATCAACGTAAATGTTTTTATCGATTATTGATGTGTAACGGCTATAATTTTTGTTAGAAATGACTTTTAGATTGGGAGTCAACACTCAGTAAACAAGGCGTCGACCCCCCTCTTCTGATGATTGCAAAACCCAATATATAAAAAACTAAAAGAGTTTCCATCCTTAAAAATCATAGATACTTTTTGGAATTATCTCTCTCAACATTTGTGCATTTCCATTCTGGATGTTCAATTTTTTTTCAAATCCAAACTTGAGTTTTCACTCTCCTATTTTTCTTGTAAACAAAAAGATAACGCAAATAGATCACTACAAAATGAAAATCTTAGAGTTTAAGTAAGCAAAAAATTGAATACTATAATAAATTTAAGGGAAGAAAACTATTTCACACTCTAAAAATGAACACCAAAGTTTTTGTTATCTATGTTTGGGAAATTCCACTAGTACAACCCCTAATAGCTTGGTGGAATTTTATAAGTAAGAGATTTCTAATTGATCCTAACATGTTTTAAATGTTGTGGACATATATGCCTGAAAAATGTTGAAGATTCAAATGACCTAATGATCCATAAATTTTAAGGAGTAGAAAAAATTAAATTCTCAAGTTAACGTGTGGTGGGATATTTAACAGAGCCAATCAACCCACTTTTTGCCTATATTACAAAAAGTGGACCTAACAATCATAGATCATCATAAGTGTTTTGATCGATTAATTATGTGTAACGACCATAATTTTTGTTAGAAATGACTTATGGTTTGGGAATCAACACTCAGTTAAAAATGCCTTGCCCCCCACTTCCGATGATTACAAAACCCAATATATAAAAAACTAAAAGAGTTTACCATCCTTTAAAATTACAGATACTGTTTTGAATTATCTCTCTCAATATTAGTGCATTTCTCTTTTGGATGTTCAATTTTTTTCAAATCCAAACTTGAGTTTTCACTCTCCAATTTTTCTCGGAAACAAAAAGATAAGGTAAATACATCACAACAAAATGAAAATTTTAGAGTTTATGGATGTAAAATATTGAAAACTATAATAAATGTATGTGAAGAAAATTATTTCACACACTAAAATTGAACAGCAAAGTTTTGTTATTCATGTTTTGGAAATTCCAGTAGTACAACCCCAAATAGCTTGGTGGAATTTTATAAGAAAGAGATTTCTAACTGATGCTAACATGTTTAAAATGTGGTGGACATGCAAGCCTGAAACAGGTTGAAGATGGAAATGACCTAATGATCCAAAAATTTCACGGAGTAGAAAAAATTAAATTCTCAAGTTAACGTGCGGTGGGGTATTTACCAAACCCAAACAACCCCCTTTTTGCCCATTTTACCAAAAGCGAACCTAACAATCATAGATCATCATAAATATTTTGATTGATTATTGATGTGTAAGGACTATAATTTTTTTAAGAAATGACTTATGGTTTGGGAGTCAACAGTCAGTTAAAAATGTCTCGCCCCCCTCTTTCGACGATTGCAAAACCCAATATATAAAAAACTAAAAGAGTTTATAATCCTTAAAAATCATAGATACCTTTTGGAATTATCTATCTCAGCATTTGTGCATTTCCTTTTTAGATGTTCGATTTTTTTTCAAATCCAAACTAGAGTTTCCACTCTCCCTTTTTCTCGTAAACAAAAAGATAAGGCAAATAGATCACTAAAAAATGAAAATTTAAGAGTTTATGTATGCAAAAAAAATGAAAGCTACAATTAATGTAAGTGTAGAAAATTATTTCATGCACTAAAAATGAACACCAAAGTTTTGTTATCCATTTTTGGGAAATTCCACTTGTACAAACCCTTACTGCTTGCTGGAATTTTATAAGAAAGAGATTTCTAATTGATCCTAACATGTTTTAAATGTGGTGGATATGCATGCCTGAAACATGTTGAATATGAAAATGATTTAATGATCCAAAAATTTGAAGGAGTAGAAAAAAATTAAATTCTATGGTTAACATGTGCTGGGATATTTACCACAGCCAAACAACCCACTTTTAGCCCATTTTACAAAAAGTGGATATAAAAATCATAGATCATCGTAAATGTTTGATCGCTTAGTGATGTGTAACGGCTATAATTTTTGTATAATTGACTTATGGTTTGGGAGTCAACACTCAGTTAAAAATGCATCGCCCCCCTCTTTCGATTATTGCAAATCCCAATATACAAAAAACTAAAAGAGTTTACAATCCTTCAAATTCACAGATACTTTTTGAAATTATCTCTCTGAGTATTTGTGCATTTCCATTTTAGATGGTAAATTTTTTTTTCAAATCCAAATTTGAGTTTTATGCACCCATTTTTCTCGTAAAAAAGAGATAAGGCAAAAACATCACAACAAAATGAAAATTTTAGAGTTTATATATGCAAAAATATGAAAATTATAAAAAATGTATGTGAAGAAAATTATTTCACGCACTAAAAATGTACACCAAAGTTTTGTTATCCATGTTTGGGAAATTCCACTAGTACAACCCTTAATAGCTTGGTGGAATTTTATAATCAAGATATTTTTAATTGATCCTAACATGTTTTAAATGTGGTGGACATGCATGCCCGAAACATGATGAAGATGCAAATGACCTAATGATCCAAAAATTTCAAGGAGTAGAAAAAATTAAAATCTCAAGTTAACGTGTGATGGGATATTTACCAAAGCCAAACATTCCAATTTTTGCCTATTTTACAAAAAGTGGACCTACCAATCATAGATCATCATCGTAAATATTTTGGTAGATTAATGATGTGTAATAGCTATAATTTTTGTTAAAAATGACTAATGGTTTGGGAGTCAATATTCGGTTAAAAATACCTTGCCCCCCTCTTCCGAGGAGTGCAGAACCCATTATTGAAAAATCGAAAAGATTTTACAATCCTTAAAAATCACAGATACTTTTTGGATTATCTCTCTCAGAATTTGTGCATTTCCAATTTGGATGTTCAATTTTTTTTCAAATCCAAACTTGAGTTTTCACTCGCCCATTTTTCTCGTACACAACAAGAGAAGGCAAAAAAGTCATAACTAAATGAAATTTTAGAGTTTATGTATGCAAAAAATCGAAAAGTATAATAAATTTAAGTGAAGAAAATTATTTCACGCACTAAAAATGAACACCAAAGTTTTGTTAACCATGTTTGAGAAATTCCACTAGTAACCCCTAATTGCTTGGTGGAATTTTATAAGAAAGAGATTTCTAATTGATCCTAACATGTTTTAAATGTGGTGGATATGCATGCCAGAAACATGATGAAGATGCAAATGACCTAATGATCCAAAAATTTCAAGGTGTAGAAAAAAATAAATTCTCAAGTTTACATGTGATAGGATATTTACCAGAGCCAAACATCCCACTTTTTGCCTGTTTTACAAAAAGTGGACCTAACAATCATAGATCATTGTAAATGTTTTCATCGATTAATGATGTGTACCGGCTATAATTTTTGTTAAAAATGACTTATGGTTCGGGAGTCAATATTCAATTAAAAATGCCTCGCCCCCCTCTTCCGATGATTGCAAAACCCAATATTCAAAAATCTAAAAGAGTTTACAATCCTTAAAAATCACAGATACTTTTTGGAATTATCTCAATTAGCATTTGTGCATTTCCAATTTGGAGGTTCAATTTTTTTTCAAATCCAAACTTGAGTTTTCACTCTCCCGTTTTTATCGTAAACAAAAAGAAAAGGGAAAAAGGTCATAACAAAATGAAATTTTAGAGTTTATGTATGCAAAAAATTGAAAACTATATTAAATTTAAGTGAAGAAAATTATTTCACGCACAAAAAATGAACACCAAAGTTTTGTTATCTATGTTTTAAAACTTCCACTAGTTCAACCCCTAATAGCTTGGTGGAATTTTATAAGAAAGATATTTGTAATTGATCCTAACATGTTTTAAATGTGGGGGATATGCATGCCAGAAACATGATGAAGATGTAAATGACCTAATTATCCAAAAATTTTAAGGAGTAGACAAAAATTAAATTCTCAAGTTTACGTCCGATAGGATATTTACCATAGCCAAACATCCCACTTTTTGCTTATTTTACAAAAAGTGGACCTAACAATCTTAGTTCATCGTTAAATTTTTGATCGATTAATGATGTGTACCGGCTATAATTTTTATTAAAAATGACTTATGGTTTGGGAGTCAATATTCAGTTAAAATGCCTCACCCCCTCTTCCGATGATTGCAAAACCCAATATTGAAAAATCTAAAAGAGTTTACAATCCTTAAAAATCACAGATACTTTTTGGAATTATCTCTCTCAGCATTTGTGCATTTCTAATTTAGAGGTTCAATTTTTTTTCAAATCCAAACTTGAGTTTTCACTCACCCATTTTTATCGTAAAAAAAAAAGAAAAGGAAAAAAGGTCATAACAAAATGAATTTTTAGAGTTTATGTATGCAAAAAATTTAAAACTATAATAAATTTAAGTGAAGAAAATTATTTCACGCACTAAAAATGAACACCAAAGCGTTGTTGTCCATGTTTGAGAAATTCCACTAGTACAAAGCCTAATAGCTTGGTGGAATTTTATATGAAAGAGATTTCTAATTGATCCTAACATGTTTTAAATGTGGTGGATATGCATGCCTTAAACATGTTGAAGATGCAAATGACCTAATGATTCAAAAATTTCAAGGAGTAGAAAAAATTAAATTCTCGAGTTAACGTGCGGTGGGATATTTACCAAAGCCAAACAACCAACTTTTTGCCTATTTAACAAAAAGCGGACCTAAAAATTCTCGATCATCGTAAATGTTTTGATCGATTAATGATGTGTAACGGCTATATTTTTTGTTAAAAATAACTTATGGTTTGGGAGTGAATATTCAGTTAAAAATGCCTCGCCCCCCTCTTTTCAGATGATTGCAAAACCCAATTTTGAAAAAACTAAAAGAGTTTACAATCCTGAAAAATCATAGATACTTTTTGGAATTATCTCTCTCAGCATTTGGGCATTTCCAATCTGGATGTTCAATTTTTTTCGATACCAAACTTGAGTTTTCACTCACCCATTTTTATCGTAAATAAAAAGAGAAGGCAAATAGATCACAACAAAATGAAAATTTTAGAGTTTATGTATGCAAAAAAATGAAAACTATAATAAACATAAGTGGAGAATAATATTTCACGTACTAAAAATGAACACCAAAGTTTTGTTATCCATGTTTGGGAAATTCCACTCGTACAACCTCTAATAGCTTGGTGGAATTTTATAAGAAAGAGATTTCTAATTGATCCTAACATGTTTTAAATGTGGTGGATATACAGGCATGAAACATGATGAAGATGAAAATAACCTAATGATCCAAAAATTTCAAGGAGTAGAAAAAATTAAATTTTCAAGTTAACGTGCGATGTTATATTTACCAGAGCCAAACATCCCATTTTTTGCATATTTTACAAAAACCAGACCTAACAATCATAGATCATCATAAATGTTTTGATCGATTAATGATGTGTAACGGTTATAATTTTTGTTAGATATGATTTATGGTTTGGAAGTCAACATTCAGTTAAAAATGACTCGCCCCCCTCTTCCAATGATTGCAAAACCCAATAAATAAAAAACTAAAAGAGTTTACAATCCTTAAAAATCACAGGTACTTTTTGGAATTATCTCTCCCTGCATTTGTGAATTTCCTTTTTGGATATTAAATTGTTTTCATATCCAAACTTTTGTTTTCACTCTCCTATTTTTCTCATAAACACAAAGCAAAGCAAAAAGGTCATAAAAAATGAAATTTTATAGTTTATTTATGCAAAAAATTGAAAACCATAATAAATTTAAGTGAAGAAAATTATTTCATGCACTAAAAATGAACACCAAATTTTTGTTATCCCTGTTTGAGAAATTCCATTAGTACAACCCCTAATAGCTTGGTGGAATTTTATAAGAAAGAGATTTTTAATTGATCCGGACATGTTTTAAATGTGGTGGATATGCATGCCTTAAACATGTTGAAGATGCAAAAGACCTAATGATCCAAAAATTTCAAGGATTAGAAAAAATTAAATTCTCAAGTTAACATGCAATGGGTATTTTACCAAAGTCAAACATCCCACTTTTTTCCTATTTAACAAAAAGCGGATCTAACAATCCTAGATCATCATAAATGTTTTGATCGATTAATGATGTGTAACGGTTATAATTTTTGTTAAAAATGACTTATGGTTTGGGAGTCAATATTTAGTTAAAAATGCCTCGCCCCCTCTTTTGATGGTTTCAAAACGCAATATTGATGAAACTAAAAGAGTTTACAATCCATAAAAATCACAGATACTTTTTGGAATTATCTCTCTCAGCATTTTTACATTTCCAATTTGGATGTTCAATTTCTTTTCAAATACAAACTTGACTTTTCACTCACCCATTTTTATCGTAAACAAAAAGAGAAGGCAAATAGATCACAACAAAATGAAAATTTTAGAGTTTATGTATGCAAAAAATTGAAAACTATAATAAATGTATGTGAAGAATTTAATTTCACGCACTAAAAATGAATTCCAAAGTTTTTTTATCCATATTTGGGAAATTCCACTAGTACAACGCCTAATAGCTTGGTGAAATTTTACAAGAAAGAGATTTCTAATTGATCCTAACATGTTTTAAATGTGGTTGATATGCATGCCTGAAACATGTTGAAGACGCAAATGACCAAATGATGTAAAAATTTCAAGGAGTCGAAAAAATTAAATTCTCAAGTTAACGTGCAGGGGGATATTTACGAGAGACAAACAACCCACTTTTTGCCTAGTTTTCAAAGAGCTGACCTAACAATCATAGATCATCATAAATTTTTTGATCGATTAATGATGTGTAATGGCTATAATTTTTTTAGAAATGACTTAGGGTTTGGGAGTCAACACTCAGTTAAAAATGCCACGTCCCCTCTTTCGATGATTGCAAAACCCAATATATTAAAAACTAAAAGAGTTTACCATCCTTAAAAATCACAAATACTTTTTGGACGTATCTCTCTAAGCATTTGTGCATTTTCATTTTTGATATTCAATTTTTTTTCAAATCCAAACTTGAGTTTTCACTCTCCCATTTTTCTCGTAAACAAAAAGATATGGGAAATAGATCACATCAAAATGAAAATTTTAGAGTTTATCCATGCAATTTTTTTTAAAAAAATATAATAAATATAAGCTTATAAAATTATTTCATGCATTAAAAATGAACACCAAAGTTTTGTTATCAATGTTTGGGAAATTCCACTAGTACAACCCCTAATAGCTTGGTGGAAATTTATAAGAAAGAGATTTCTAATTGATCCTAACTTGTTTTAAATGATGTAGATATACATGCCTGAAACATGTGGAAGATGCAAATGACCTAATGATGCAAAAATTTCGAGTAAAAAAAATTAAATTTATAATTTAAAGTGTAGTGGGATATTTACGAGAGAGAAACATCCCACTTTTTGCCTATTTTACAAAAAGCGGACCTAACAATCATAGATCATCATAAATGTTTTGATCAATTAATGATGTCTATTGGCTATAATTTTTGTAGGAAATGACTTATGGTTTGGGAGTCGACACTCAGTTTGAAATGCCTCGCCCCCCCCCCCCCCCCCCCCCCCCCCCACCTCTTCCGATGATTTCAAAACCCAATATATAAAAAACTAAAAGAGTTTACAATCCTCAAAAATCACATATAATTTTTTGAATTATCTCTCTCAGAATTTGTGCATTTCCATTTTGGATGTTAAATTTTTTTCAAATCCAAACTTGAGTTTTCACTCTCCCATTTTTCTCGTAAACAAAAAGAAAATTTTAGAGTATATGTATGCAAAAAAAAATTGAAAACTATAATAAATGTAAGTGAAGAAAATTATTTCACGCTCTAAAAATGAACACCAAAGTTTTGTTTTCCATGCTTCCGAAATTCCACTATTACAACCCCTAATAGCTCGGTGGAATTTTATAAGGAAGAGATTTCTAATTATCCTAACACCTTATTAAATGTGGCAGATATGCATGCCTTAAACATGTTGAAGATGCAAATTACCTAATGATCTAAAAATTTCGAGTCGAAAAAATTAAATTCTCAAGTTAACGTGTGGTGGGATATTTACCAGTGCCAAACATCCGACTTTTTGCCCATTTTAAAAAAAGTAGACCTAACAATAATTGATCATCATAAATGTTTTGATCGATTAATGAAGTGTAACGGCTAAATTTTTTTTTTTAAATGACTTATGGTTTGGGAGTCATCACTTAGTTAAAAACAAAAAGCCCCCCCCCCCCACCGCCTCTCTATTCCGATGATTGCAAAACACAACATAGAAAAAACTAAAAGAGTTGACAATTCATAAAAATCACTGATAGTTTTTGAAATTATCTCTCTCAGCATTTGTCCATTTCCATTTTGGATGTTTAATTTTTTTTCAAATCCAAACTTGAGTTTTCACTCTACCATTTTTCTCGTAAACAAAAAGATAAGGCAAATAGATCATAACAAAATGAAAATTTTAGAAATGAGTCATTCCAAGCAAAAATTATAGCAGTTACACATCATTAATTGATCAAAAAATTTATGATGATCTATGATTGTTATGTCCGCTTTTTGTAAAATAGGCAAAAAGTGGGCTGTTTAGCTCTGGTAAATATCCCACCACACGTTAACTTGAGAATTTAATTTTTTCTACTCAAAATTTTTGTATCATTAGGTCATTTGCGTCTTCAACATGTTTCGGGGATGGATATCTACCACATTTAAAACATGGATGAATTAGAAATCTCTTTATTATATAATTTGACCAAGCTATTAGGGGTTGTACTAAAGGAATTTCCCAAACATGGATAGCTAAACATTGTTGTTCATTTTTAGTGCGTGAAATAATTTTCTTCACATACATTTATTATAGTTTTCAATTTTTTTCATACATAAACTCAAAAATTTTCATTTTGTTGTTATCTATTTGCCTTGTCTTTTTGTTTACAAGAAATATGGGAGAGTGAAAACTTAAGTTTGGATTTGAAAAAAAATTGAACACCCAAAATATAAATGCACAAATGCTCAGAGAAATAATTCCAAAAAGTTTCTGTCATTTTCAACGATTGTAAACACGTTTGTTTTTTATATATTAGGTTTTTCAATCATCGGAAAAGGGGGGGGGGAGGAATTTTTAACTGAGGGTTGACTTCCAAACCATAAGTCATTTCTACCAAAAATTATAGCTGTTACATATTGTTAATTGATCAAAACATTTACGATGATATCTGATTGTTAGGTCTGCTTTTTGTAAAATAGGCAAAAAGAGGGTTGATTTGCGCTGGTAAAATATCCCACCGCACGCTAACTTGAGAATTTAATTTTTTCTACTCCTTGAAATTTTTGGATCGTTTTGTCACTTGCATCTTCAACATGTTTCGGGCATGCATATCGACCACATTTAAAACATCAATTAGAAAATTGTTTATTATAAAATTTGTCCAAGTTTTAGGGGATGTTCTAGCGGAGTTTCCCAAACATGGATGACAAAACTTTGGTGTTCATTTTTAGTGTGTTAAATAATTTTTTTCACTTACCTTTATTATAGTTTTATATTTTTTTGCATACATAAACTCAAAATTTTTCATTTTGTTGTGATCTATTTGACTTATCTTTTTGTTTACGAGAAAAATGGGAGAGTGAAAGGTCAAGTTTGGATTTGAAAGAAATTTAACATCCAAAATGCAAATGTATAACTGCCGAGAGAGATAATTCCTAAAAAGTATCTGTGATTTTTAAGGATTGTAAACTAGTTTAATTTTTTGTATATTAGGTTTTTTAATCATCGAAAAAAGAGGGGCGAGGAATTTTTAACTCAGTGTTGACTCCCAAACCATAAGTCAATTCGAACAAAAATTATAGCCGTTAAACATCATTAAGCGATCAAAACATTTATGATGATCTATGATTGTTAGGTCCTCCTTTTGTAAAATAGGCAAAAAGTGGGTTGTTTGGCTCAGGTAAATATCCCACCGCACATTAACTTGAGAATTTAATTTTTACTACTCCTTGAAATTTTTTGATCATTAGGTCATTTTCATCTTCAACATGTTTCGGGCATGCTTTTCCACCTTATTTAAAACATGTTAAGATGAATTAGAAATCTCTTTCTTATAAAATTCCACCAAGCTATTAGGGGTTGTACTAGCGGAGTTTTCCAAACATGGATTACAAAACATTGATGTTCATTTTAAGTGTGTGAAATAATTTTCTTCACTTATATTTATTATAGTTTTAAATTTTTTGCAAACTTGAACTCTAAAATTTTCATTTTTTTGTGATCTATTTGCTTTATCTTTTTGTTTAGGAGAAAAATGAGAGAGTGAGAACTCAAGTTTGGATTTGAAAAAAAATTGAACATCCAAAATATTTGCATAAATGCTGAGAGAGAAATTCCAAAAAGTATGTGTGATTTTTAAGGGTTGTACACTCTACTAGTTTTTTTATATATTAGGTTTTTGCAATCATCGAAAAATTTGGGGTGAGGAATTTTTAACTGAGTGTTGACTCCCAAACCATATGTCATTCCTAACAAAAATTATATCCATTACACATGATTAATCGGTCAAAATATTTACGATGATATATGATTGTTAGGTCCACTTTTTGTAAAATAGGCAAAAAGTGGGTTGTTTGGCTCTAGTAAATATCCCACCGCACGTTAACTTGAGAATTTAATTTTTTAACTTCTTTAAATTTTTGGATCATTAGGTCATTTGCATCTTCAACATGTTCCAGGCATGCATATCCACCAGATTTAAAAAATGTTAGGATTAATTAAAAATCTCTTTCTTATTAAATTCTACCAAGCTATTAGGGGATGTTCTAAGGGAATTTCAAAAACACGGATAACAAAACATTGTTGATGATTTTTAGTGCGTGAAATAATTTTCTTCACTTATATTTATTATACTTTTTGATTTTTTGCATAAATAAACTCTAAAATTTTCATTTTGTTGTGATCTATTTGCTTTATCTTTTTGTTTACAAGAAAAATGGGAGAGTGAGAACTCAAGTTTGGATTTGAAAAAAAATTGAACATCCAAAATAGAAATGCACAAATGATGAGAGATATAATTCTAAAAAGTATCTATGATTTTTAAGGATTGTAACTCTTTTAGTTTCTTATATATAAGCTTTTGCAATCATCGGAAAAGGGGGGGGGGGAGGGGGGGGGGGGGGGGGGGGGGGGGGGGGGGTGAGGAATTTTTAACTGAGTGTTGACTCCCAAACAATGAGTCATTTCTAACAAAAAGTATAGCCGTTACACATCATTAATCGATCGAAACATATATGATGATCTATGATTGTTAGGTCCGCTTTATGTAAAATAGGCAAAAAGGGGGTTGTTTGGCTCTGATAAATAACCCACCGCACGTTAACTTGGGAATTTAATTTTTTCTACTCCTTGAAATTTTTGGATCGTTAGGTCATTTGCATCTTCAACATGTTTTGGGCATTTATATCCACCACATTTAAAACATGTTAGGATCCATTAGAAATCTCTTTCTTAGAAAAATTTGACCTTGCAATTAAAGGTTGTACTTGTGGAATTTCCAAAATATGGATAACAAAACTTTGGTATACATTTTTAGTGTGAGAAATAAGTATCTTTACATACATTTACTATAGTTTTCTAAATTTTGCGTACATAAACTCTAAAATTTTCTTTTTTTTGGGATCTATTTGCCTAATCTTTTTGTTTATGAGAAAAATGGGAGAGTGAAAACTCAAGTTTGGATTTGAAAAATAATAAAACATCCAAAATTGAAATGCACAAATGCTGAGATAGATAATTCCAAAAATTATTTGTGATTTTTATGGATTTTAAAATCTTTTAGTTTTTATATATTAGATTTTGCAATCATCGAAAAAGGGGGGGCGAAGAATTTTTAACAGAGTTTTTACTCCCACACCATAAGTCATTTCTAACAAATATTTTAGCTGTTATGCATCATTAAACAATCAAAAATTTTACGATGATCTATTATTTTTAGCTCCTCTTTTTGTCAAATAGGCAAAAAGTGGGTTGTTTGGCTCTGGTAAATATCCCACGCACGTTAACTAGAGAATTTAATTTTTTCTACTCCTTCAAATTTTTGGATCATTAGGTCTTTTGCATCTTCAACATGTTTTAGGCATGCATATCCACCAATTTTAAAACATGTTAGAATTAATTCGAAGTCTCTTTCTTATAAAATTCTACCAATCTATTAGGGGTTGTACTAGCGGAATTTCCCAAACATGGATACCAAAACATTGTTTAGTGCATGAAATAATTTGCTTCACTTACATTTATTATAGTATTCAATTTTTTGCATACATAAACTCTAAAATTTTGATTTTGTTGTGATCTGTTTGCCTTATCATTTTGTTTAGGAGAAAAATGGGAGAGAAAATACTCAAGTTTGGATTTGAAATAAAATTGAACATCCAAAATGGAAATGCACAAATACAGGGAGAGAAAATACTCAAGTTTGGATTTGAAATAAAATTGAACAGGGATTTGAAATACAGGGAGAGATAATTCCAAAAAGTATCTGTGTTTTTTAAGGATTGTAAACTCTTTTATTTTTTTATATATTAGGTTTTGCAATCATCGGAAAAGGGGGAGCAAGGAATTTTTAACTGAGTGTTGACTCCCAAACCATAAGTCATTTCTACCAAAAATTAAAGCCATTACACATCATTAATCGATCAAGACATTTACGATGATCGATGATTGTTAGTTCCACTTTTTTTAAAATAGGCAAAAAGTAGGTTGTTTGGCCCTGGTAAATATCCCACCGCACGTTAACTTGAGAATTTTATTTTTTCTACTCGAAAATTTTGGATCATTAGGTCATTTGCATCTACAACATGTTTTGGGCATGTATATCCACCACATTTAAAACATGTTAGGATGAATTTGAAATCTCTTTATTATAAAATTCGACCAAGCTATTAGGGGTTATACTAACGGAATTTCCCAAACATGGATAACAAAACATTGTTGTTTATTTTTAGTGCGTGAAATAATTTTCGTCACTTACATTTATTATAGTTTTCAATTTTTTACATACATAAACTCTTATATTTTCATTTTTTTGTGATCTATTTGTCTTTCTTTTTTATTAGGAGAAAAATGGGAGACTGAAAACTCAAGTTTGGATATGAAAAATAATTGAACATCGAAAATGGAAATGCACAAATTCTGAGAGAGATAATTCCAAAAAGTATCTGTGATTTTTATGGATTGTAAACTCTTTTAGTTTTTTATATGTTAGGTTTTGCAATCATCGAGAAAGAGGGGGTGAGGAATTTTTAACTGAGTGTTGACTCCCAAACCATAAGTAATTTCTCAAAAAAATTATAGTTTGTTACACATCATTAATTGATCAAAATATTTACAATGATCTATGATTGTTAGGTCCGCTTTTTGTAAAATAGGCAAAAGATGGTTGTTTTGCTCTAGTAAATATCCTACCGCACGTTAACTTTAGAATTAATTTCTACTCCTTGAAATTTTTGGATCATTAGGTCATTAGGTCATTTGCATCTTCAACATATTTCTGGCATGCATATCTACGACATTAAAAACATGTTAGGATCAATTAGAAATTTCTTTATTATAAAATTCGGACAAGCTATTAGGGGTTGTACTAGCGGAATGTCCCAAACATGCATAACAAAACATTGTTGTATAATTTTTGTGTGTTAAATATTTTTATTCACTTACATTTATTTTAGTTTTGAATTATTTTCACACATAAACTCTAAAATTTCATCTTCTTGTTATCTATTTGCCTTATCTTTTTGTTCAGGAGAAAAATGGGAGAGTGAAAACTCGAGTTTGGATTTGAAAAAAAATTTAACATCCAAAATGGAAATGCTCAAATGCTGAGAGGGATAATTCCAAAAAGTATTTGTCATTTTTAAGAATTTTAAACTCTTTTAGTTTTTTATATATTAGGTTTTGCAATCATCGGAAAAGGCGGGAGAGAAATGTTTAACTGAGTGTTGATTCCCAAACCGTAAGTCATTTCTAACAAAAATTATAGCCGTTACACATCATTAATCGATGAAGAAAATTTTGATGATCAATGATTGTTAGGTCCGCTTTTTGAAAAATAGGAGAAAAGTGGGTTGTTTTGCTCTGGTAAATATCCCACCGCTCATTAACTTGAGACTTTCCTTTTTTCTACTCCTTGATATTTTTGGCTCATTAGGTCATTTGCATTTTCAACATGTTTCGGGAATGCATATGCACCACATTTAAAACATGCTACAATTAATAATCTATTTCTTATAAAATTCCACCAAGCTATTAGGGGTTTTACTAGTGGAATTTTCTAAACTTGGATAACAAAATTTTGGTGTTCATTTTTAGTGCGTTAAATAATTTTCTTCACTTTTATTTATTATAGTTTTCAATTATTTACGTACATAAACTCTAAAATTTTTATTTTGTTGTGATCTTTTTGTTTACGAGAAAAATGTGAGAGTGAAAGCTCAAGTTTGGATTTGAAAAAAAATTGAACATCCAAAATGGAAATGCACAAATGTCGAGAGAGATAATTCCAAAAAGTATCTATGATTTTTATGGATTGTAAACTCTTTTTTTTTTTTTTGATAGATTAGGTTTTGTAATCATCATAAAAGGGGGAGAGAGAGGGGGGGAGGGGGGGGGGGGGGGGGGGGGGGGAGAAATTTTTTACAGAGTTTTTACTCCCAAACCATAAGTCATTTCTAACAAAAATTATAGCAGTTACACATCATTAATCGATCAAAACATTAACGATGATCTATGATTGTTAGGTCCGCTTTTTGTAAAATAGGCAAAAAAATGGGTTGTTTGGCTTATCCCAACGCATGTTATCATGAGAAATTAATTTTTTCTTCTTCTTGAAATTTTTGGATAATTAGGTCTTTTGCATCTTCAACATGTTTCAGGCATGCATATCCACCAGATTTAAAAAAAGTCATGATTAATTAGAAAATCTCTTTCTTATAAAATCCACCAAGCTATTAGGGGTTGTACTAGCGGAATTTCCAAAACATGGATAACAAAACATTGTTGTTAATTTTTGGCTTGTAAAATAATTTTCTTCACTTACATTTATTACAATTTTGAATTATTTTCATACATAAACACTAAAATTTTCATTTTCTTGTGATCTATATGCCTTATCTTTTTGTTGAGGAGACAAATGGGAGAGGCAAAACTCAAGTTTGGATTTGAAAAAAAATTGAACATCCAAAATGGAAATGTACAAATGCTGAGAAAGATAATTCCAACAAGCATCTGTGATTTTTAACGATTGTAAACTCTTTTAGTTTTTTATATATAAGGTTTTGCAATCATCGGAAAAGGGGGGGAAAGGAATTTTTAACTGAGTGTTGACTCCCAAACCATAAGTCATTTCTAACAAAAATTATAGGTGTTACACATAATTAATCGATCAAAACAATTACGATGTCTACAAATGTTAGGTCCACTTTTTGAAAAATAGGCAAAAAGTGGGTTGTTTGGCTTTGGTAAGTATCCCACCGTACGTTAACTAGAGAATTTAATTTTTTCTACTCCTAGAAATTTTTGGATCATTAGGTCATTCTCGTGTTAAACATGTTTCAGGCATGCATATCCACCACAATTAAAACATGTTAGGATCAAATAGAAATCTCTTCCATATAAAATTCCACCAAGCTACTAGGGATTGTACTTGTGGAATTTCCAAAACATGGATAACAAAACTTCGGTGTTCATTTTTAGAGCGTGAAATAATTTTCTTCACTTAAATTTATTATAATTTTAAATTTTTTGCAAACCTAAACTCTAAAATTTTCATTCGTTGTTATCTATTTGCCTTATCTTTTTGTTTACGAGAAAATGGGAGAGTGAAAACTCAAGTATGGATTTGAAATAAAATTGAACATCCAAAATGGAAATGCACAAATGCTAAGAGGGATAATTCCAAAAAGTATCTGTGATTTTTAAGGATTGTAAACTCTTTTACTTTTTTATACATTAGGTTTTCCAATCATCGGAAAAGGGGAGCGAGGAATTTTTAACTGAGTGTTGACTCCCAAACCATAAGTCATTTCTAACAAAAACCATAGCCGTTACACATCATTAATCGATCAAAATATTTTTGAAGAGCTATGATTGTTAGGTCCGCTTTCTGAAAAATAGGCGAAAAGTGGGTTGTTTGGCTCTGGTAAATATCCCACCACATGTTAACTTGAGAATTTGCTTTTTTCTACTCCTTGAAATTTTTGGATAATTAGGTCATTTGCATCTTCAAAATGTTTCAGGCATGCATATCGACCACATTTAAAACATGTTAAGATCAATTCGAAATCTCTTTCTTATAAAATTCCACCAAGCTATTAGGGGTTTTACTAGTGGAATTTCCCAAACATGGATAACTAAACTTTGGTGTTCATTTTTAGTGCGTGAAATAATTTTCTTCACTTACATTTATTATTGTTTGTAATTTTTTACATACATAAACTCTAAAATTCTCATTTTGTTGTGATCTATTTGCCTTTTCTTTTTGTTTACGAGAAAAAATTGGAGAGTGAAAACTCAAGTTTGGATTTGAAAAAAAATTGAATATCCAAAATGGAAATGCACAAATGCCGAGAGAGATAATTCCAAAAATTATCTGTGATTTTTAAGGATTGTAAACTCTTTTAGTTTTTTTATATATTTGGTTTCGTAATCATTGGAAAAGGTGGGGCATGGAATTTTTAACTGAGTTTTGACTCCCAAACCATAAGTCATTTCTAACAAAAATTATAGCTGTTAAACATCATTAATTGATCAAAATATTTACGATGATCTATGATTTATAGGTCCACTTTTTGTAAAATAGGCAAAAAGTGCGTTGTTTGCTCATGTATAAATCCCACCGCACGTTAACTTGTGAATTTAATTTTTTCTACTCCTAGAAATTTTTGGATCATTAGGTCATTTGCATCTTCAACCTGTTTTAGGCATGCATATCCACTAGATTTAAAATATGTCAAGATTAATTAGAAATCTCTTTCTTATAAAATTCCACCTAGCTATTAGGGGTTGTACTAGCAGAATTTCCAAAACATGGACAACAAAACATTGTTGTACATTTTTGGTGCGTGAAATATTTTTCTTCACTTACATTTATTATAGTTTTCAACTTTTTGTATACATAAACTCTTAAAATTTTCATTTTATTGTGATCTATTTATCTTATCTTTTTGTTTACGAGAAAGAAGGGAGAGTGAAGCATCTGTGATTTTTAAGGATTGTAAACTCTTTTAGTTTTTTATATATTGGGTTTTTCAATCATTGGAAGAGGGAGGGGGGGGGGGGGGGGGGGGGGGGGGTTGGGCGAGAAGCTATAAGTCATTTCTAACAAAAATTATAGCCGTTACACATCATTAATCGATCAAAACATTTACGATGATCTATGATTGTTAGGCCCACTTTTTTAAAATAGGTAAAAGTGTGTTGTTTGGCTCTAGTAATTATCCCACCGCACGTTAACTCGAGAATTTAATTTTTACTACTAGAAATTTTTGCATCATTAGGTCATTTGCATCTTCAACATGTTTCGGGCATGCATATCTACAACATTTAAAACAAGTTAGGATGAATTAGAAATCTCATTCTTACAAAATTCTACCAAGCTATTAGGGGTTGTACTAGAGAAATTTCTCAAACATGGATAAAAAAACTTTTGTATTCATTTTGAGTGCGTGAAATAATTTTCTTCACTTACATTTATTAAAATTTTCAATTTTTTGTATACATAAACTCTAAAATTTAATTTTGTTGTGATCTATTTGCCTTATCTTTTTGTTTACGAGAAAAATGGGAGAGTGAAAACTCAAGTTTGGATTTGAAAAAAAATTCAACATCCAAAATGGAAATGCCCAAATGCTGAGAGAGATACTTCCAAAATGTATCTGTGAATTTTAAGGATTGTAAACTCTTTTTTTTTATTTATTTGGTTTGGCAATCATCGAGAAAGAGGGGGGAGGTGGGGCTTTACATTTTGAGTTGAGTATTGACTCCCAAACCATAAGTCATTTCTAACAAAAGTTATAGCCGTTACACATCATTAAGCAATCAAATAGTTTAAGATGATCTATGACTGTAAGGTCCGCTTTTTGTAAAATTGGCAAAAAGTGGGGTTTTTACTCTGGTAAATATCCCACTGCACATTAACTTGAGAATTTAATTTTTTCAACTCCTTGAAATTTTTGGATCATTAGGTCATTTGCATCTTCAACATCTTTCAGGCATGCATATCCACCACATTTAAAACATGTTTGGATCAATTTGAAATCTCTTTCTTATAAAATTCCACCAAGCTATTAGGGGTTGTACTAGCGAAATTTCCCAAATAAGGACAACAAAACTTTGGTGTTCATTTTTTAAGCGTGGAATAATTTCCTTAACTTACATTTATTATAGTTATCATTTTTTTCATACATTAACTCTAAAATTTTCATTTAGTTTTGATCTATTTGTCTTATCTTTTTGTTACGAGCAAAATGGGAGAGAGAAAACTCAAGTTTGGATTTGAAAAAAAATTGAACATCCAAAATGGAAATGCACAAATGTTGAGAGAGATAATTCCAAAAAGTATCAGTGATTTTTAAGGATAGTAAACTCTTTTAGTTTTTTATATATTAGGTTTTGCGATCATTGGAAAAGGGGGGCGAGGAATTTTTAACTGAGTGTTGACTCCCAAACCATAAGTCATTTCTAACAAAAATTATAACCGTTACACATCATTTAATTATCAAAACAATTACGATGATCTATGATTATTCGGTCCGCTTTTTGTTAAATAGGCAAAAACTGGGTTGTTTGGCTCAGGTAAAGTATCCCACCTCACGTTAACTTGAGATTTTAATTTTTCTACTCCTTGAAATTTTTGGATCATTAGGTCATTTGCATCTTCAAAATGTTCAGGCATACATATCCACTAGATTTAAAACATGTTAGGATTAATTAGAAATCTCTTTCTTATAAAATTCCACCAAGCTATTAGGGGTTGTATTTGCGGAATTTCCAAAATATGGATAACAAAACATTGTTATTCATTTTGGGGCATGAAATAATTTTCTTCACTTACATTTATTATATTTTTCAATTTGTAGCATACATAAAATCTAAAATTTTTATTTTGTTGTGATCTATTTGGCTTATATTTTTGTTAAGGAGAAAAATGGGAGAGAGAAAACTAAAGTTTCGATTTGAAAAAAAAATTGAACATCCAAAATGGAAAATACAAAAATGCTGAGAGAGATAATTCCAGAAAGTATCTGTGATTTTTAAGTATTGTAAACTCATTTTTTTGAACATATTAGGTTTTGCAATCATCACAAAGGAGGGCAGGGGGGGGGGGGGGGGGGGGGGGGGGGGGGGGGGGGGGAATTTTTAACTGAGTGTTGACTCCCAAACCCTAAGTCATTTCTAACAAAAATTATAGCCATTACACATCATTAATTGATCAAAACATTTATGATTATCTATGATTTTTAGGTCTGCTTTTTGTAAAATGGGCAAAAAGTGGGCTGTTTGGCTCGTGTAAATATCCCACCGCACGTTAACTCTAGAATTTAATTTTTTCTACTACTTGAAATTTTTGGATCATTTGGTCATTGCATCGTCAACATGTTTCGGGCATGCATATCCACCACATTTAAAACATTTTAGGATCAATTAGAAATATTTTTTGGATAAAATTCCAGCAAGCTTTTAGGGGTTGTACTAGTGGAATTTTCCAAACATAGATAACAAAACTTTGGTGTTCATTTTTAGTGAGTGAAATAATTTTCTTCACTTACATTTATTACAGTTTTCAATTTTGTGCGTACATAAACTCTAAAAATTTTCATTTTGTTGTGATCTATTAGCCTTATCGTTTTGTTTAAGAGAAAAATGGGACAGTGAAATCTCAACTTTGGATTTGAAAAAAATTGAACAACCGAAATGGAAATGCAAAAATGCTGAGAGAGATAATTCCAAAAACTATCTGTGATTTTTAAGGATTGTAATGCGAGGCATTTTTAACTGAGTGTTTACTCCCAAACCATAAGTTATTTCTAACAAAAATTATAGCCATTACACATCATTAATCGATCAAAACATTTAAGATGATCTATGATTGTTAGGTCCACTTTTTGTAAAATAGGCAAAAAGTGGTTTGTTTTGCTCTGGTAAATATCCCACCGCACGTTAACTTGAAAATTTTATTTTTCTACTCGAATTTTTTAGATCATTAGGTCATTTGCATCTTTAATATATTTCAGGCATGCATATCCACCAGACTTAAAATATGTCAGGATTAATTAGAAATCTCTTTCTTATAAAATTCTACCAAGCTATTAGGGGTTGTTCTAGCGGAATTTGCCAAATATGGATAACAAAACAATGTTATTCATTTTTAGTGCGTGAAATAATTTTCTTAACTTACATTTATTATATTTTTAAAATTTTTGCACACATAAACTCTAAAAGTTTCATTTTTTTGTGATCTATTTGGCCTATATTTTTGTTCAGGAGAAAAAGGGAAGAGAGAAAACTCAAGTTTGGATTTGAAAAACAAATGAACATAAAAAATGGAAATGTACAAATGCTGGGAGAGATAATTCCAAAAAGTATCTGTGTTTTTAATTATTATAAACTCTTTTATATTTTAATATATTAGGTTTTGCAATCATTGAAAGAGGGGGGACGAGGCATTTTTAATTGAGTGTTGACTCCCAAACCATAGGTCATTTCTAAAAAAAATTATAGTCGTTACACATCATTTATCGATCAAAACATTTATGAAGATCTATGATTGTTAGGTTTGCTTTTTGTAAAATAGGCCAAAAGTGAGTTGTTTGGCTATAGTAAATATCCCACCGCATTTGCATCTTCAACATGTTTCGGGCATGCATATCCACCACATTTAAGACATGTTAGGATCAATTAGAAATCTCTTTCTGATAAAATTCCACCAAGATATTAGGGTTGAATTAGTGGAATGTCCCAAATATAGATAACAAAACTTTGGTGTTCATATTTAGTGCGTGAAATAATTTCATCACTTATGTTTATTATAGTTTTCAATTTTTTGCAAACATCAACTCTAAAATTTTCATTTTTTTGTGATCTATTTGCCTTATCTTTTTGTTTAGGAGAAAATTGGGAGAGTAAAAGGTCAAATTTGGATTTGAAAAAAAATTGAACATCCAAAATGGAAATGCACAAATGCTGAGAGAGATAATTCCAAAAAATATCTATGATTTTTAAGGATTGTAAACTCATTTAGTTTTTTATTATTCCGTTTAGCAATCATCAGGAAAGGGCGGGCGAGGAATTTTTAACTGTGTGTTGACTCCCAAATCATAAGTCATTTCTAACAAAAATTGTAGTTGTTACACATCATTAATCGATCAAAACATTTAAGATGATCTATGATTGTTAGGTCCGCTTTTTTTTCAAATAGGAAAAAAGTGGGTTGTTTCGCTCTGGTAAATATCCCACCGCACGTTAACTTGAGAATTTAATTTTTCTACTCCTTGAAATTTTTGGATCATTAGTTCCTCTGCATCTTCAACATGTTTCAGGCATGCACATCCACAACATTTAAAACATGTTTGGATAAATTAGAAATCTCTTTCTTATAAAATTCTACCAAGCTATTAGGGGTTGTACTAACGGAATTTCCCAAACATGGATAACAAAACTTTGGCGTTCATTTTTAGTGCATGAAATAATTTCCTTCACTTACATTTATTATAGTTTTGAATTATTTGATTACATAAACTCTGAAATTTTCATTTTCTTGTGATCTATTTGCCTTATCTTTTTGTTTACGAGAAAAATGGAAGAGTGAAAACTCAAATTTGGATTTGAAAAAAAAATGAACATCCAAAATAGAAATGCACAAATGCTGAGAGTGATAATTCCAAAAAGTTTCTGTGATTTTAAAGGATTGTAAACTCTTTTAGTTTTTTATATATTTGGTTTTGCAATCATCGGAAGAGGGGGACAAGGCATTTTAAACTGAGTGTTGTCTCCCAAACCATAGGTCATTTATAAAAAAAATTCTATTCGTTACACATCATTAATCGGTCAAAACATTTACGATGATCTATAATTGTTAGGTACGCATTTTGTAAAATGCACAAAACGTGGGTTGTTTGGCTCTAATAAATATCCCACAACAAGTTAACTTCAGAATTTAATTTTTTCTACTCCTTGAAATTTTTGGATCATAAGGTCTTTTACATCTTCAACATGTTTCCGACATGCATATCCACCACATTTAAAACATGTTAGGATCAATTAGAAATCTCTTTCTTATAAAATTCAACCAAGCTATTAGGGGTTGTACAAGTGGAATTTCCCAAACATGGATAACAAAACTTTGGTGTTTATTTTTAGTGCGGGAAATAATTTTTTCACTTACATTTATTATAGTTTTCAATTTTTTGCATACATAAACTCTAAAATTTTCATTTTGTTGTGATCTATTTGCCTTATCTTTTTTTTTACGAGAAAAAATGGGAGTGAAAACTCAAGTTTGGATTTAAAAAAAAATGAACATCCAAAATAGAAATGCACAAATGCTGAGAGAGATAATTCCAAAAAGTATCTGTGATTTTTAAGGATTGTAAAATCTTTTAGGTTTTTTTATTATAGGTTTTACAATCATCGAAAAAGAGCGGGTGCGGCATTTTTAACAGAGTGTTGACTCCCAAACCATAAGCTATTTCTGACCAAAATTATAGTTGTTGCACATCATTAATTGATGAAAAATTTTAAGATGATCTATGATTTTTAGGTCCTTTTTTTAAAAAAATAGACAAAAAGAAGGTTGTTTTGCTCTTGTAAATATCCCACTGCACGTTAACTTGAGAATTTAATTTTTGCTACTCCTTGAAATTTTTGGATCATTAGGTCATTTGCATCTTCAATATGTCTCAGGCATGCATTTCCTCCAGATTTAAAACAAGTTAAGATTAATTAGAAATCTCTTTCTTAAAAAATTCCACCAAGGTATTAGGCGTTGTACAAGCGAAATTACCCAAAAATGGATAAAAAAATTTTGGTGTTCATTTTTAGTGCGTGAAATAATTTTCTGCACTTATATTGATTTTAGTTTTTAATTTTTTGCATACATAAACTCTAAAAATTCATTTTGTTGTGATCTATTTGCCTTATCTTTTTGTTTACGAAAAAAATGGGATAGTGAAAGCTCAAGTTAGGATTTGAAAAAAAATTTATCATCCAAAATGGAAATGCACAAATACTAAAAGAGATAATTCCAATAAGTAACTGTGATTTTTATGGATTGTAAAATCTTTTAGTTTTTTATATATTAGGTTTTTCAATCATCGGAAAAGGGAGGGGGGGGGGGGGGGGGGGGGGGGGGGGGGGCAATGAATTTTTGACTGAGTGTTGACTCCAAAACCATTAGTCATTTCTAAAAAAAATTATAGTAGTTACACATCATTAATCGATCAAAACATTTACGATGATTAATGATTGTTAGGTCCTTTTTTTTAAAATAAGCAAAAACTTGGTTGTTTAGCTCTAGTAAATTTCCCACCGCACGTTCTCTTGAGAATTTAATTATTTGTACTCCTTGAAATTTTTGGATCTTTAGGTCATTTGCATCTTCAACATGTTTCGGGCTTGCATATCCACCACATTGAAAACATGTTAGGATCAATTAGAAATCTCTTTCTGATAAATTTCCACCAAGCTATTAGGGGTTGTACTAGTGGAATTTCCCAAACATGGATAACAAAATTTTGGTGTTCATATTTAGTGTGTGAAATAAATTTCTTCACTAACATTTAGTATAATTATCAATTTTTTGCGGACATAAACTCTAAAATTTTCATTTTGTTGTGATTTATTTGCCTTATCTTTTTGTTTAGGAGAAAAATGGGAGAGTGAAAATTCAAGTTTGGATTTGAAATAAAATTGAACATCCTAAATGGAAATGTACAAATGCTGAGAGAGAGATAATTCCAAAAAGTATCTGTGATTTTTTAGGATTGTAAACTCTTTTAGTGTTTTATACATTAGGTTTTGCAATCATTGGAAAAGGGGGTGCGAGGAATTTTTAATTGAGTGTTGACTCCCAAACCATAGGTAATTTCTAAAAAAAATTGTAGCAGTTACACATCATTAATCGATCAAAATATTTACGACGATAGATGATTATTAGGTCCACTTTTTGTAAAATAGGCAAAAAGTGGATTGTTTCGCTCTGGTAAATATCCCACCGCACGTTAACTTGAGAATTTAATTTTTTCTACTTGTTGAAATTTTTGGATCCTTAGGTCTTTTGCATCTTCAACATGTTTCGGGCATGCATATCCACCACATTTAAAACATGTTAGGATCAATTAGAAATCTCTTTCTTATAATATTCCACCAAGCTATTTCGGGTTGTACTAGTGGAATTTCCCAAAAATGGATAACAAAACTTTGGTGATCATTTTTATTGTGTGAAAATATTTTCTTCACTTAAATTTATTATAGTTTTCAATTTTTTGCATACAGAAACTCTAAAATTTTCATTTCGTTGAGATCCATTTGCCTTATCTTTTTGTTTCGAGGATAATGGGACAATGAAAACTTAAGTTTGGATTTGAAAAAAAATTTAACATCCAAAATGAAAATGCAGATATGCTAAGAGAGATAATTCCAAAAAGTATCAGTGATTTTTAAGGATTGTAAACTATTTAAATTTTTAATATATTAGGTTTCGTAATCATCAGAAAAGGGAGGGTGAGGCATTTTTAACCGATTGTTGACACCCAAACCATAAGTCATTTCTAACAAAAATTACAGCCGTTACACATCATTAATCGATCAAAACATTTACGATGATCTATGATTGTTAGGTCCACTTTTTGTAAAATAGGCAAAAATTGGGTTGTTTTGCTCTAGTAAATATCCCACTGCATGTTAACTTGAGAATTTAATTTTTTCAACTCCTTGAAATTTTGGATCATTAGGTCATTTGCATCGTCAACATGTTTTAGGCATGCATATCCACCAGATTTAAAACATGTTAGGATTAATTAGAAATCTCTTTGTTATAAAATTCCACCAAGCGATTAGGGGTTGTAATAGTGGAATTTCCCAAACATTGATAACAAAACATTGTTGTTCATTTTCAATACGTGAAATAATTTTCTTCACTTACATATATTATAGTTTTAAATTTTTTGCATTCATAAACTCTAAAATTTTATTTTTGTTGTGATCTATTAGCCTTTCTTTTTGTTTACGAGAAAAACGGAGGGTGAAAACTCAAGTTTGGATTTGAAAAAAAAATTGGACATCCAAAATGGAAATGTAAAAATGCTGATGGAGATAATTCCAAAAATTAACTGTGATTTTTATGGGTTGTAAACTCATTTAGTTTTTAATATATTAGTTTTTGCAATCATAAAAAACCGGGGGGGGGGGGGGGGGGGGATGAGGCAATGTTAACTGATTGTTGACTCCTAAACCATAAGTCATTTCTAAAAAAATTTATAGTCGTAACACATCATGATTGATGATTGATAGGTTGGTTTTTTTTTAAAATAGGCAAAAAGTGGGTTGTTTGACTCTGGTAAATATCCCACCGTACGTTAACTTGAGAATTTAAGTTTTTTTACTCTTTTAAATTTTTGGATCATTAGGTCCTTTGCATCTTGAACATGTTTCAGGTATGCATATCTACCAAATTTAAAACATGATAGGATCAATTAGAAATCTCTTTATAATAAAATTCGACCAAGCAATTTGGGTTGTACTAGCGGAATTTCCCAAAGATGGATAACAAAACATTGTTGTTCATTTTTAGTGCGTGAAATAATTTTCTTCACTTACATTTATTTTATTTTTCTATTTTTTGCATAAAAAAACTCTAAAATTTTTATTTTGATGTGATCTATTTGCCTTATCTTTTTGTTTACGAGAAAAATGGTAGAGTGAAAACTCAAGTTTGGATTTGAAAAAAAATTGAACATCCAAAATGGAAATGCATAAATTCTGAGAGAGATAAGTCTAAAAAGTATCTGTGATTTTTAAGCACTGCAAACTCTTTTAGTTTTTTATATATCAGGTTTTGCAATCATCGGAAAAGGGGGGGGGGGGGGGGGGGGGGGGGGTGTGAGGAATTTTTATCTAAGTGTTCGCTCCCAAACCATAAATCATTTCTAAAAAAAATTATAGCCATTACACATTATTAATTGATCAAAACAATTATGATGATCTATGATTGTTAGGTCCATATTTTCTAACATACGCATAAAGTGGGTTGTTTTGCTCTAGTAAATATCCAACCGCACGTTAACTTGAGAATTTAATTTTTTCTACTCCTTGAAATTTTTGGATCATTAGGTCATTTGCATCTTCAACATGTTTCAGGCATTCATCTCCACCAGATTTAAAACATGTTAGGATTAATTAGAAATATCTTTCTTATAAAATTCCACCAAGCTACTAGGGGTTGTACTAGCGAAATTTTCCAAACATGGATAACAAAACATTGTTGTTCATTTGTAGTTCGTGGAATAATTTTCTTCATTAACATTTATTATATTTTTAAATTTTTGTATACCTAACTCTAAAATTTTCATTTTGTTGCAATCTATTTGCCTTATCTTTTGGTTTAGGAGAAAAATGGGAGAGTGAAAACTCAAGTTTGGATTTGAAAAAAATTGAACATCCAAAATGGAAATGCAGAAATGTTGAAAGAGAAATTGCAAAAAGTATCTGTGATTTTCAAGGATTGTGAACTCTTTTAATTTTTTGTATATTAGGTTTCGGAATCATCAGAAAAGGGGGGCGAGACAATTTTAACTTAGTGTTGTCACCCAAACCATTATTCATTTCTGACAAAAATTATAGCCGTTACACTTCATTAATCGATAAAAACACTTTCGATGATCTATGATTTTTAGGTCCGTTTTTTGTAAAATAGGCAAAAAGTGGGTTGATTTGCTCTGGTAAATAGCCCACCGCACATTAACTTGAGAATTTAATTTTTTCAACTCCTTGAAATTTTTGGATCATTAGGTCATTTGAATTAGCAACATGTTTTATGCTTGCATATCCACCACATTTAAAACATGTTAGGATCAATTAGAAATCTCTTTATTATAAAACTCGACAAAGCAATCACGGTTGTAATAGCAGAATTTCCCAAACATGCATAACAAAACATTGTTGTTCATTTTTAGTGCGTGAAATAATTTTCTTCACTTAAATTTATTTTAGTTTTAAATTTTTTGCATACATAAACTCTAAAATTTTCACTTTGTTGTGATATATTTGTGTTATCTTTTTTTTTTACGAGATAAATGGGAGAGTGAAAACTCAAGTTTGGATTTGAAAAAAAATGCACAAATGCTGAGAGAGATAATTCCAAAAAGTATCTGTGATTTTTGAGGATTGTAAACTCTTTTAGTTTTTTATATATTAGGTTTTGCAATCATCGAAAAAGGGTTGTCGAGGCTTTTTTAACTGAGTGTTGACTCCCAAACCAGAAGTCATTTCTAACCAAAATTATAGCTATTACACATCATTAATCAATAAAAATATTTAAGATGATCTATGATTGTTAGGTCCAATTTTTGTAAAATAGGCAAAAAATGGGTTGTTTTGCTCTGGTAAATATCCCACCGCACGGTAATTTGAGAATTTAATTTTTTCTAATCCTTGAAATTTTTGGATCATTAGGTCATTTGCATCTTCAACATGTTTCAGGCATGCATATCCACAAGATTTAAAACATGTTAAGATTAATTAGAAATCTCTTTCTTTTAAAATTCCACCAAGCTATTAGGGGTTGGACTAGCGTAATTTCCCAATCATGGATAACAAAACATTGTTGTTCATTTTTAGTGCATCGAATAATTTTCTTCACTTACATTTATTGTATGTTTAAAATTTTTATATACATAAACTCGAAAAATTTTCATTTTGTTGTTATCTATTTGCCTTATGTTTTTGTTTAGAAGAAAAATGGTAGAGTGAAAACTCAAGTTTGGATTTGAAAAAAAATTGAACATAAAAATGGAAATGCACAAATACTGAGAGAAAAGTATCTGTGATTTTTAAATGTTGTAAATTCTTTTAGTTTTTTATATATTAGGTTTTGCAATCATCGGAAAAGTGGACCGGAGGGGGGGGGAATTTTTAACTGAGTGATGACTCCCAAACCATAAGTCATTTCTAACAAAAATTATAGTTGTTACACATAATAAATTGATCAGAATATTTACGATGAACTATGATTGTTAGGTTTGCTTTTTGTAAAATAGGCAAAAAGTGGATTTTTTGCTTTGGTAAATACTCCACCGCATGTTAACTTGAGAATTTAATTTTTTCTACTCCTTGAAATTTTTGGATAATTAGGTCATTTGCATATTCAATATGTTTCAGGCATGCATGTCTACCACATTTAAAACATGTTAGGATCAATTAGAAATCTCTTTCTTATAAAATTCCACCAAGCGATTAGGGGTTGTACTAGTGGAATTTCCCAAACATGGATAACAAAACTTTGTTGTTCATTTTTAGTGCGTGAAATAATTTTATTCACTTAAATTTATTATATTTTTCAATTTTATGCATACATAAACTCTGAAATTTTTATTTTTTTGTGATTTATCTTCCCTATCTTTTTGTTTACAAGAAAATTGGGAGAGTGAAAACTCAAGTTTGGATTTGAAAAAAAATGAACATCGAAAATGGAAATGCACAAATGCTGAGAGAGATAATTCCAAAAAGAATCTGTGATTTTCATGGATTCTAAACTCTTTTAGTTTGTTATATATTAGGTTTTACAATCATCAAAAAAGGGGGAGCGAGGCATTTTTAACTGAGTTTTGACTCCCAAACCACATGATATTTCTAACAAAAATTATAGCCATTACACATCATATATCGATCAAAAAATTTAAGATCATCTATGATTGTTAGGTCCTCTTTTTGTAAAATAGGCAAAAAGTTTGTTGTTTATCTCTGGTAAATATCCCACCACACGTTAACTTGAGAATTTAATTTTTTTTACTCCTTGAATTTTTAGGATAATTACATCATTTGCATCTTCAACATGTTTCAGGCTTACCTATCCACCACATTAAAATATATGTTTGGATCAATTAGAAATCTTTAATATATGTTTGGATCAATTAGAAATCTTTCTTATAAAATTCCACCAAGCTATTTGGGGTTGTACTGGCAGAATTTCCAAAACATGGATAACAAAACTTCGGTGTACATTTTTGTTATCTCCGCTTTTTTTAAAATAGGCAAAAAGTGGGTTGTTTAGCTCTGGTAAATATCCCACCACACGTTAACTTGAGAATTTAATTTTGTCTACTCGAAATTTTAGGATCATTAGGTCATTTGCATCCTCAACATGTTTCAGGCATGAATATCTACCAAATTTAAAACATGTTAGGATTAATTAGAAATCACTTTCTTATAAAATTCCACCAAGATATTACAGATTGTAGTAGCGGAATTTCCCAAACATGGATAACAAAACATTGTTGATCATTTTTATTGTGTGAAATAATTTTCTTCATTACATTTATTATAGTTTTCAATTTTTTTCATTCGTAAACTCTAAAATATTCATTTTGTTGTGTTCTATTTGCCTTATCTTTTTGTTTAGGAGAAAAATGGGCCAGTGAAAACTCTAGTTTGGATTTGAAAAAAAAATTGAACAACCAAAATGGAAAAGTACAAATTCAGAGAGAGATAATTCCAAAAATTAGCTGTGATTTTTAAGGATTGTAAACACTTTTACTTTTTTATACATTAGGTTTTCCAATCATCGGAAAAGGGGGGCGAGGAATTTTTAACTGAGTGTTGACTCCTAAATCATAAGTCATTTCTAACAAAAATTATAGCCGTTACACATCATTAATCATGCAAAAACTTTACGATAATCTAAGATTGTTAAGATTGCTTTTTGTAAGATAGGCAAAAAGTGGGTTGTTTGGCTTTGGTAAATATCCCACCGCACGTTAACTTTAGAATTTAAGTTTTTCTACTCCTTGAAATTTTTAGATCATTAGGTCATTTGCATTTTCAACATATTTTGGGCATGCTTATCCACCACATTTAAAACATGTTAGGATCAATTAGAAATCTCTTTCTTATAAAATTCCACCAAGCTATTAGGGGTTGCAATAATGGAATTTCCCAATCATGGAAAACAAAACATTGTTGTTAATTTTTAGTGCGTGAAATAATTTCCTTTACTTACATTTATTATAGTTTTCAATTTTTAGCATACATAAACTCTAAAATTATTAATTTTTGTTGTGATTTATTCGCCTTATCTTTTTGTTTACCAGAAAAATGGAAAAGTGAAACTCATGTTTGGATTTGAAAAAAAAATTGAACATCCAAAATGGAAATGCAAAAATGATGAGAGAGATAATTCCAAAAAGTGTTTGTGATTTCTAAGGAATGTAAACTCTTTTAGTTTTTTATATATAAGGTTTTGCAATCATCCGAAAAGGGGGGCGAGGATTTTTTAACTGAGTATTGACTCCAAAACCATAAATCATTTCTAACAAAAATTATAGCCATTACACATCATTAATCATGCAAAACATTTATGATGATCTATGATTGTTAGGTCCACTTTTTGTAAAATATGCAAAAAGTAGATTGTTTGGCTTTGGTAAATATCCCACTGCACGTTAACTTGAAATTCCACATGTTTTGGGCATGTATATCCACCACATTTAAAAAATGTTAGGATCAATTTGAAATCTCTTTCTTATAAAATTCCACCAAGCTATTAGGGGTTGTACTAGTGGAATTTCCCAAACATGGAAAACAAAAATTTGGTGTTCATTTTTAGTGCGTGAAATAATTTTCTTCACTTACATTTAATATAGTCTTCAATTTTTTGCATACATAAACTCAAAATTTTTTATTTTGCAATGATATGTTTGCCTTATATTTTTGTTTACGAGAAAAAGGGAGAGTGAAAAATCAAGTTTGGATTTTAAAAAAAGTTGAATATCCAAAATAGAAATGCACAAATGCAGAGAGAGATAATTCAAAAAAGGATTGTAAACTCTTTTAGTTTTTTATATATTAGGTTTTCCAATCTTAGGAAAAGGGTGGACGAGGAATTTTTAACTGAATGTTGACTCCCAAACAATTATGTCATTTCTACCAAAAATTATAGCTTTTTCACATCATTGATCGATCAAAATATTTACGATGATCGATGTTTGTTAGGTCTACTTTTTGTAAAATAGGTAAAAAGTGGGTCGTTTGGCTCTGGTAAATATCCCACCACAAGTTAACTTGAGAATTTAATATTTTTCTACTCCTTGAAATTTTTGGATCATTAGGTCATTTGCATCATCAACATGTTTTGGGCATGCATATCCACCATATTTAAAACATGTTAGGATCAATTTGAAATCTCTTTCTCATAAAATTCCACCAAGCTATTAGGGGTTGTACTAGTGGAATTTGCCAAACATGGATAACAAAACTTTGGTCTTCATTTTTAGTGCGTGAAATAATTTTCTTCACTTAAATTTATTGTAGTTTTCAATTTTTTGCATATATAAACTCTGAATTTTTTTTTGTTGTGATCTATTTACCTTATCTTTTTGTTTTTGAGAAAAAAGGGAGTGTGAAAACTCTAGTTTGGATTTGAAAAAAAATTGAACAACCAAAATGGAATTGCACAAATTCTAAGAGAGATAATTCCGAAAAGTATCTGTGATTTTTAAGGATTGTAAACATTTTTAGTGTTTTATATATTAGGTTTTGCAATCATCGGAAATGGGGGGGGGGGGGGGGGGGGGGGGGGAAGAAATTTTTTTTGAGTGTTGAGTCCCAACCCATAAGTCATTTCTAACAATAATTATAGCCGTTACACATCCTTAATCAATCAAAACATTTACAATGATCTATGATTGTTAGGTCCGCTTTTTGTAAAATTGGCAAAAAGTGGGTTGTTTGGCTCTGGTTAATATCCCACTGCACTTTAACTTGAGAATTTAATTTTTTCTACTCCTTGAAATTTTTGGATCATTAGGTCATTTGCATCTTGAACATGTTTCAGGCATGTATATCCACCACATTTAAAACATGTTTGGTTCAATTAGAAATCTCTTTCTTATAAAATTCCACCAAGCTATTTGGGGTTGTACTAGAGGAATTTCCCAAACATGGATAACAAAACTTTGGTGTTCATTTTTAGTGCGTGAAATAATTTTATTCTCTTACATTTATTATTTTTTTCATTTTTTTGTGTACATAAACTCTAAAATTTTCATTTATTTGTGATCTATTTGCCGAATCTTTTTGTTTACGAGAAAAATGGGAGAGTGAAAACTCAGGTTTGGATTTGAAAAAACATTGAACAGCCAAAATTGAAATGCAAAAATGCTGAGAGAGATAATTCCAAAAAGTATCTATGATTTTTTAGGATTGTAAACTCTTTTAGTTTTTTATATATTAGGTTTTGCTATCATCGGAAAAGGTGGGGAAGAATTTTTAACTGAGTGTTGACTCCCAAACGATAAGTCATTTCTAACAAAAATCATAGCCGTTACACTTCATTAATCGATCAAAACATTTAAGATGATATATAATTGTTAGTTTTGCTTTTTTTAAAATAGGCAAAAAGTGGTTGTTTTACACTGGTAAATATCCCTCCGCATGTTAACTTTAGAATTTAATGTTTTCTACTCCTTGAAATTTTTGGATCATTAGTTTATTTTCATCTTCAACATGTTTCAGGCATGCATATCCACCAGATTTAGAACATGTTAGGATTAATTAGAAATATCTTTCTTATAAAATTTCACCAAGCTATTAGGGGTTGTACTCGAGGAATTTCCCATACATGAATAAAAACATATTGTTGTTCATTTTTAGTGCGTGAAATAATTTTCAGCACTTACATTTATTATATTTTAAAATTTTTTGTATACCTAAAGTCTAAATTTTTCATTTTTTTGTGATCTGCCTTATCTTTTTGTTTATGAGAAAAAAGGGAGAGGGAAAACTCTAGTCTGGATTTGAAAAAATATTGAACATCCAAATTGGAAATCCACAAATGCTGAGAGAGATAATTCAAAAAAATATCTGTGACTTTTAAGGATTGTAAACTCTTTCAGTTTTTTATATATTAGTTTTGATATCATCTGAAAAGGGGCGCGAGGCATTTTTAACTGAGTGTTGACTCCCAAACCATAAGTCCTTTCTAACAAAAATTATAGCCGTTACACATCATTAATTGATCAAAACATTAAAGATGATCTATGATTGTTAGGTCCGCTTTTTGTAAAAATGGAAAAAAGTGGTTGTTTGGCTCTGGTAAATATCCCTCCTCACGTTAACTTGAGAATTTAATTTTTTCTACTTCTTGAAATTTTTGGATCATTAGGTCATTTGCATCTTCAACATGTTTCAGGCATGCATATCCACCACATTTATAACATGTTAGGATTAATTAGAAATCTCTTTCTTATAAAATTCCACTGAGGTATAGGGTTATACTAGAGGAATTTCCCAAACATGGATAAAAAACATTGTTGTTCATTTTAAGTGCGTGAAATAATTTTCTTCACTTATATTTATTATATTTTTAAATAATAATTTTTAATTGAGTGTTGACTCCCATACCATAAGTCATTTCTAACAAAAAATATAGCCGTTACACATAATTAATCGATCAAAACATTTAAGATGATATATGATTGTTAGGTCCGCTTTTTGTAAAATAGGCACAAAGTCTGTTGTTGGGCTCTAGAAAATATCTCACTGCAAGTTAACTTGAGAATTAAAATTTTTCTACTCCTTGAAATTTTTGGATCATTAGATCATTTGCATCTTCAACATGTTTCATGCATGCATATCCACCACATTTAAAATAAGTTAGGATGAATTAGAAATCTCTTTCTTATAAAATTCCACCAAGCTATTAGGGGTTGTACTAGCGGAATCTCCCAAACATGGATAACAAACCTTTGGTGTCCATTTTTGGTTCGTGAAATAATTTTCTTCACTTACATTTATTATAGTTTTTAATTTATTTTTTGGATGTAAACTCATAAATTTTTTATTTTGTTGTGATCTATTTCCTGATCTTTTTGTTTACGAGAAAAATGGGAGAGTGAAAAATTAAGTTTTTATATGAAAAAAATTGAACATCCAAAATGGAAAAGTTGATAGAGATAATTCAAAAAATTATTTATCATTTTTAAGGATTGTAAACTCTTTTAGTTTTTCATATACTAGGTTTTGCAATAATCAGAAAAAGGGAGGGGGGGGGGGGGGGGGGGGGGTGAGGGGGAGGTGTTGCATTTTTTGTTGAGTGTTGGCTCCCAAACCATAAGTCATTTCTAACAAAAATTGTTTACATTACACATCATTAATTGATCAAAACATTTATTATGATCAATGATTGTTAGGTCCGCTTTTTGTAAAATGGGCAAAAAGTGAGTTGTTTGGCTTTGGTTAATATCCCTTTGCACGTTAACTTGAGATTTTAATTTTTTCTACTACTGGAAGTCTTTGGATCATTATGTAATTTGCATCTTCAACATGTTTCAGGCATGCATATCTACTAGATTTAAAACATGTTAGGATTAATTAGAAATCTCTTTCTTATAAAATTCCACCAAGATATTAGGGGTTGTACAATCGGAATTTCCCTAACATGGATAAAAAATCATTGTTGTTCATTTTTACTGAGTGAAATAATTTTCTTCACTTACATTTATTATATTTTGAATTTTTTGCATACATAAACTCTTAGTTTTTCCTTTTTTTGTGATCTATTTAACTTATCTTTTTGTTTAGGAGAAAAAAGGGAGATTGAATACTCTTGTTTGGATTTGAAAAAAAATTGAACATTCAAAATGGGTATGCACAAATCCAGAGAGAGAGAATTCCAAAAAGTATTTTCTATTTTTAAGGATTCTAAACTCTTTTAGTTTTTTATATATTAGTTTTTGCAATCATCGGAAAAGGGGGGGCGATGAATTTTTAATTGAGTGTTGACTCCATAACCATAAGTTATTTATAACAAAAATTATAGCCTTTACACATCATTAATTGATCAAAACATTTACGATGATATATGATTCTTAGGTCCGCATTTTGTAAAATAGGCCTATAGTGGGTTGTTTGGCTCTGGTAAATATCCCTCCGCACGTTAACTTGAGAATTTAATTTTTTCTACTCCTTGAAATTTTTGGATCATTAGGTCATTTGCATCTTCAACATGTTTTGGGCATGAATATCCACCACATTTAAAACATGTTAGGATCAATTAGAAATCTCTTTAATATAAAATTCAACCAAGCTATTAGGGCTAGTACTAGTGGAATTTCCGAAACATGGATAACAAAACTTTTGAGTTCATTTTTAGTACGTGAAATAATTTTCATCACTTACATTAATCAAAGTTACCAAATTTTTGAGTACATAAACTCTAAAATTTTCATTTTGCAGTTATCCTTTTTCCTTATCTTTTTGTTTACGAGAAAAATGAGAAAAAAATTTAACATCCAAAATGGAAATGCACAAATGATTAGAGAGATAATTCCAAATATTATTTGTGATTTTTAAGGATTGTAAACTCTTGTATTTTTTTATATATTAGGTTTTGCAATTATCAAAAAAGGGGGGGCGAGGAATTTTTGACTGAGTGTTGACTCCCAAACCATAACTCATTTGTAATAAAAATTATAGCCGTTACACATCATTAATCAATCAAAATATTTAAGATGATCTATGATTGTTAGGTCCACTCTTTGTAAAATAGGCATACAGTGGGTTGTTTGACTTTGGAAAATATCTTACCGCACGTTAACTTGAGAATTTCATTTTTTCTTCTCCTATAAATTTTTGGATCATTAGGTATTTTGGATCTTCAAAATGTTTTGTGCATGCATATCCACCACATTTAAAACAAGTAAGGATCAATTACAAATTTCTTTGTTATAAAATTCCACCAAGCTATTAGGGGTTGTATTAGCAGAATTTCCCAAACAAGGATAAGAAAACTTTGGTGTCCATTTTTGGTGCGTGAAATAGTTTTCTTCACTTAAAACTATTTTAGGTTTCAATTTTTTGTGTACATAAACTAAAATTTTCATTTTTTTGTGATCAATTTGCCGTCTCTTTTTGTTTACGAGAAAAGTGGGAGAGTGAAAACTCAAGTTTGGATTTGAAAAAAAATTGAACATCCAAAATGGAAATGGACAAATGCTGAGAGAGATAATTCCAAAAAGTATATGTGATTTTTATG